>NW_011494789.1:2229195-2240315 GCF_000754665.1 Bison bison bison
TTGCTGTGTGACTTTGGAGAAACCACTCTCCCTTTCTGAGTTCCAGCATTCTCTCCTGGGAAGCAAGGGGGATGCAGTAATTGATCTTGAGTATCTGCCCCACTCTAACCTCTGACTTTGGAATTTCAACATCAGACAGACCAGACTCAACACCACAATTGGCTCTCCTCCTGTGTGATGCAGCCTGCTGGCTCTGTGAATATGTCCTAAGGAGGTCTGTGGGCTGCTTCACAAAATGGAAACAACAACATTCTTAGTGCTCCAGGGGTTGTGGCAAAGCTTTAGAGATACAGAGATTTTAGGGTAGATTCTCTTTTTTAAATCAGACACTTATTTTATAAGTTTTGTTGAATTAATAAAGAATTGACTCCTTAGTTTTCATATGAATTGTTGGGTTGGCCTCAAAGTTCATTCGAGTTTTTTGTGTAAGATGAATAGAAAAACCCAAACCAACTTTTAGGCCAACCCAATATATCCAGAAGCTATATCCTGTATGCAATGAATTGCTTCTTTTAAAAAGTGATTTTTTATTGGAGTATAGTTGATTTACAATGTTGTATTAGTTTCAGGTGTACAGCAAAGTGATTCAGTTATATACATGTAGCTACTCTTTTTAGGTTATTTTCCCACACAGGTTGTTCAGTTGCTAAGTCATGTCTGACTCTTTGGGATCCCCATGGATTGCAGCACCCCAGGCTTCCCAGTCCTTCACTGTCTCCTGGAGTTTTCTCCGACTCATGGATATTGAGTCGGTGATGCTGTCTAACCATCTTATCCTCGACTGCTCCCTTATCCTTCTGCCTTCAATCTTTCCCACCATCAGGGGCTTTTCCAATGAGTTGGCTTTTCCCATCAGGTGGCCAAAGTATTGGAGCTTCAGCTTTAGCATCAGTCCTTCCAATGAATATTCAGGGTTGATTTCTGTAAGAAATACCATACAAAGGAGACATTCTGAGTCCTTTAGTCTCTCTGGCCCAGGCTTTCCCTGCCTGTGCTGGGTGCTGGGCAGGGTGATGGGGGCTGACAGGTAAGCCAGGGCTGAGCACAGACACTTGTTACTTTAGTCTTCCAGCCATGGGTAGCTCTGCTCTGCTCCTCTCTTAGGGCCATCCTAGGTAACTTGTGAGGGGCAGGAGGAGGTAAGATTAGAGGAGCAAGGAACAGAGGTAGAGGGAGCCAAGTTACAGGAGGGAATTCGAATGCAGAAGAAAGGAGAGGAAGAGAGGAGAGGAAAGGGTTCTCATTGTTTTCTCTTTAATTTTGCTTGGGCCTTGGCACAACCATCATGAGCAGATCAGAACACCTCATTCCGAACTCTTAGCTCGAGTTAAAAAATAATTCCAAGCCAAACTGCAGTGCCTAAATCTATCTCAAATGTCAGCAGCCGGGCCTGAAGCCAGGGCTGTGATCTTCCTCATGTCAATAAATCCTTGAAGTTCCCTCTCCCTTGGAAGCCTGGGTTTCTTCTGATGCTACTGCTTTCTACCCCAGGCTGCCCTTTCATGAGTAATTTCTTTTAACCCGAGGATCACAGCTGTGAGCCATAATGAAAAGATTTCTTCTGGCCTGAGACTGCAAAGAAGCCGCTGCACCAGCAGAAAAAAAAGTTGGGAAAAACCACAATTAAAGTCCATGCCCTACTAGGAGTGAGCAGGGAGATGCCTGGCTGTGCATATACCATCATCCTCACACCAAAAACCAAGAAATCTTTAGGTGGGTCTTGTCCTGTGGGTCCTGTAAAGATGGCAGGGAGAAGAGGGGCTGCCATGGACACAAGAGGTGATAACAGAATGAGAAGGTGAGTCGCACACTCAGGTGTCTGCCTCAGGCTTCATCCATGACCTTGGGCTTCAGGAGAGGGGAAGGCTCTCTGCTGACCCTGCCCCCTCCTGTCCATGCTCAGTTCAGGGGCAGGAAATGGGTAGGCTGGGCACAAGAGCTTCTGATACTATCTGTCTCATCTTTGGGCTTCCCAGGTGGCTCAGTGGTAAAAAGATCTGCCTGCCAATGCAGGAGACTCAGGTTCGATCCCTGGATGGGGAAGATCCCCTGGAGAAGGAAATGGCATCCTACTCCAGCATTCTTGCCTACTCTAGCATCCTTGCCTGGGAAATCCCATGGACAGAGGAGCCTGGCAGGCTACAGCCCAAAGGTCGCCAAGAGTTGGACACAAATGAGTGACTGAGCATGCATGCATGCATGTCTCATCTTGTCCTGGAGAGACATGGCTTCTTGGCTGCCATGTATCTCTAACATCATTCCTTGTTTTGACAAAGTATGTCTCCCATGGGGTGAGACAGAGGGACGGGAATACAATTCAGTTGGGAATGAACATTCCACTTTGGGTGCTGGGACCACATTCCTGCCTCCATAAGTGGGGCTCAAGCTTGTCTCATACCTACTTCTTGGAGTACATGCCTTCTGGCTACAAAGGGAGAGAATAACCCTGGAGTTTATTTGACTTATTTACAAGTGTAATTTCTGATTTTTTAAAATAAGAATCTATCAGTTCAGACAGGGTTTGAACTGTCATTCAAATGACAGTGTATGTGTATGTGTGTGGGTCGGGGGTGGGGGGGCGGTTAGTTGCTCAGTCATGTCCAATTCTTTGAGACCCCATGGACTGTAGCCTGCCAGGCTCCTCTGTCCATGGAATTCTCCAGACAAGAATACTGAGGTGGGTAGCCATTCCCTTCTCCAGGGTATCTGACCCAGGGATTGAACCCATATCTCCTGCATTGCAGGCAGATTCTTTACTACCTGAGCCACCAGGGAAGCCCCTCACATTGGGTTAATATTCTTTGAATATGTTGTGGGGCACGTTTTTACCAATATGGATGAAAATTCACTTTGGTTCTACAATTTAACTTACCCCAGGGATGCCATTTGGACATTATTTAGGCAGCTCTGTACTTCCCCCTGTAATAACATGTTCTTGAAAAGTTGTAGAAAATTTGAAATTTTGGTAAATAGAATCATATTTTAATGTAATATAAGTGTTTGTCGCTTAAGGGAATTCCGCAGTATATCATTTTACAGACAGTCCTTTTGTAACACAAATAGCCCTTCCCAAAGCCCTTATCTTTTTTCTTCTTCCATGTGGTTTTCATAAATCAGATTAGCTTGAATAGACCTGTTCCTATACAGGTCAGTAGCCAGCCTCCCCCAGTTCCTAAACAGCTAAGGTGGAAAGATGGGGAGTTAGTCACTAGCTTGAGAGTGACCCGTTCCAGGCATGTGCTTTCTTAGAGCTCTGGACAGGGATTGTGGGCACCTTGGCATTAGGTTCTGAGTCTCTTTTGGGGTAACTGTTAGGAATTAGCAGCGTGGCCCTGAAGAAGTTGCCAGCTAGAGCCCAGATTTCTGAATGAAAAGCTCAGGGTTGGAATGTATATCAGATGAAACATGTCTTGGCTACCATTTTAAAAACTGTTTCTTTCCTTCTGCAGATTGTGTGATCCAAAGCTTCAAGACAGGAGAAAGGCTCCCTCATCAGAACTCTGAGGAGAACGCCTCTTTACAGCCTCTCTGTCCTGTCTCAGCGTGAGCAGACATTAATGGACTGCAGTGTCAGGAATGAAGGATGGTCCTCTCTCACTTGGGAACTCAGTCCAGCTTGGGGAGGCACGAGCCTCCGCCAGCACTAGGCCTTGCGGGGCGCGGATGTGTGTGCATGCGCGTGGGTGCTCAGGAACACATCTTTCCCACTAGAGCGGCATTTAATTATACCACAGCTTCCTGAGCAGAAGCTGGAATCCTGGCCAAAGGTTTGTTTTTTTTTTTTTTACAGTAATTCTCTCAATTTGTACATTTACCCTCAAGCTGGATAACCTCTAAGATACCAAAATCTAACAGAATCTGTAATGATGAAACAGAGGTGGCAGGTGTGAGAAAGGGTGAGGGGGAGTGGCAAACACATTTTTCTATCCAGAGGTTCAGCCTTGTAAAGGGATGCTGGCTGTAAAGGGGACTTAGTATCTGGCATTTATTTGAAGCATTTTGGATTTATTGAGTGTCTCTAGTAGAAAAGGCCCAACCATACTGTGCAACCAAAGAGATGGAGTGAAATGAAGGCGTTTCCGCCAGAGAGAGTGGAAAAGATCCATGAAGGTGATAGAAGAAAGTGGAAAAGCCTGGAAGGGAGCACCTTTGACAGGATATGGGAAGCAAACTGGATCTTCAGAGCCAGGGAAGGAGGGAGGGCTGCGAGTAAGATGGAGGTGGGGGGGGACTGGGGTAGCAGATTGGATTATAGACACTCGAGGAGCTGAGATGGAGAGTTTGAGAGATGAAATGAAGGAAGAGGCCTGGCCCATCTCCTGAGTCACAAGTGGCGGGGGAAATCACCACAAGAGAAAAAGGCATCCAGTCCAAGAGGCTAGGTTGCTTCCTTTATGTTCTCAACAACACCCACAAGACAAGACTTTTGTTGTTAGAGGTATAGTAACCACTCTTCTTGTTTTCTTTCTCTAGGCAGTCAGCCCTGGGGAGGCCAGGCTCCTGAGGTTGGGACTGTTATAGTTCTACCTGGGTGTCACCACCTGTGATCATGGGTTTCACAAGTGACTGTCCCATTGTACCTTGGAAAGGCCACTGTTCGGAGCAACGTGACTTGCTGTCCCTCTCTGGTCCAAGTTACCCATAGAAATTTGTTTTGTCTGAGGGAGAAGAGTTTTGATCTTTTTGTGAGAGGAGAGAGGGAAAGGAATAGATAACTTCAAGCCATTTCTGTGCCACTTGTTGGAAATATTAACGGAAGGCTCCTAAGAAGAGAAGGGCTAGGGCAAGAAGCAGAACGCTATTTTTGGAAGATTTTTGAGGGCAGTGTGGGAGAAAGCAGGGACAAAGCGAAGCGTGAAGTCAATAAGAGGGGAGTTCTCCACTGCAGTGGCGATGAGTCTCTTCAGTGGTTTTCTGAGAGGCTTTGTCCCTTGAAGAGAAGGAACATGGTGGACACTTTTGGTTGACTGCACCTACCCCTCCAGTCCCACCCCATACACACACAGGTCTTGAGTAAAGGAAAGTCTCCATTTAGGGCTTAGAAATTCTTCAGGATAGGTGTGATAAGGGAGAGATCTTTGAACTTCCTATAGGACTAGAAGAGTGAAAACTCCAAGTTATTGATTTTTTGGTGACTTTGTTTCTAGCTGCAAGTTGAGAAACCTTGGTGACATTTGAAGGACACATTCACCAGCAAGACTGTTAAACATTTATAAGGTTATGACTTTTTATTTGCAAGGTTACTTTTCTTTCCAAGGTTAGTTTTTGACTAAGGAAGAGTTTTGCCTTTGTTATGGGCCTTTAACCCATGACAGCTCTTTGTGTTCCCTGCAGGTGTTGAGGTGTCCGTGTTTCTACACGTCACTCGAGGAAGTCCGGATATCTCTAATCAGGGCCAAAGATCTTAATTAACAGTTTATCTTAACTAACAGATCATTAGAAGAAAATATATGCCCAAGCATTACCCATGAATGGGTGGATTCTCTCAAGCTATGAACATTAGGCAGCTAAAGCTGGAAGTTTAACAACATGAGTAGTCATAAAAATGAATGCATACATTTATGCATACTTACTAAGCATTTACGTGTCCAGTGTTCTGTAAGGTTCTACAGAAAGGCATGCAAGACATGAAATATTGTTCTGACCTCAAACTGTACTAATGCTGCTTCATTTTGTTAAGGGAGAGCTTAAAAAAAAAAAAACACCAAAAACCAAAAAACTTCTGTTTATGGGCATGAAGAGCACTGACACTATGTAACATATCCATATGTGTGTATGTGTATTATATATACATGGACTGTAGCCTGGCAGGCTCCTCTGTCCACGGGATTCTCCAGACAAGAAGACTGGAGTGGGTTTGTTTGTTTGGCTGAGCCAGGTCTTAGTTGCAGCCTGTGGGGATCTTTGATCTTTGTTGTGGCAGGCAGAATCTTTAGTTGGAGCAAGTGAACTCTTAGTTGTGCCAGGCGGGATCTCGTTCACTGACCAGGAATTGAACCTGAGCCCCCTGCATTGGAAGCATGGAGTCTAAACCACTGGATCACTAGGAAAGTCCCCATAATTAATGTGTGTGTGTGTATATATATATATATTTTTTTTTCAACTGAAAAACTGAAATGGAAAGTTGAGAGTTAGTCTTATTCCATGGAAATCATGAGGATTTCAAGCCCAGGAGACAGCATTTCAGGTGACCCCAAGAGAACTGTTTCCGAGGAGATGGATGGGGGGAAGGAGCCAGGCTATATAGAAGTTTACAGCAAGGGGCAGGTAATCTGCGTATTAAAAGATTACTGTTAATTAAGGAAAACCACATCTCTCACATTAAGGGATTTAGCGCTCTTCTTATGTATGGGAAGATGCAAGCATCCAGACTTACTGAAATAATTTCTTTCATATGCATTTCAGTTGTGCTTCTTTTCCAGGCAAGACTACTGGAGTGGATTGCCATTTCCTCCTACAGGGGATCTTCCCAACCCAGGATCAAGCCTGTGTCTCTTATGTCTCCTGCATTGGCAGGCAGGTTCTTTATCACTAGCGCCACCCAGGAAGCCCATGCATCTCAGCTATATTTGGGGCCAAATCCTACTTTTTGATTGTTCTCATCCTTGATTCCTCGTTTACTGCATAGGGTGGCTGCCTCTTGTGCTTTCTCGAATACTCTATGCTTCTCAGCTTATCCTGGGGAGGAAGTGGCTGATGACTGCTGGATGGCTGGTGTTGTTTTACCTGGGCTCCGGAATTTGCATTTGGAATCCCTGATGTCTGTAACATAACTTGTTTACTTGTATAGCAGAAAATATTTCATTTCACAGAAATATTTCATTTCACATACACACACACCTATTTTTTTCCTCATAGGAATGATAGAAATCATTGTTTCTTTACTGTCTCTTTTTTTCTCAAATTGTTCTCATTAAGATCCATGGAGCCAATCCCCAAATATATATATATATATATATATATATATATATGTTTTCCCTAGCACTGATACAGAGATTTTATTTAAATTGTGTTGTGTTTTTGTAGCACACTGCATGTTTGTCACAAGGGCCAAAGGTAACTTCACATTTTGAATTTTTGGCCATATCATGCCACTTACCCCTCTGTCAACTCTGAAGAGTACTTGATGAATACATCTGAGCTCAGAGCCCAGAGCCTCTCTCCAAATCCATATAGTATGTACACTAATGGGACAGTCCCTTACCACAGATACAGTTTCTCAAATGTTTCCAACCTTACTCTATCTGAAAAGGGCCAGTTCAGTTCAGTCGCTCAGTTGTGTCCGACTCTTTGTGACCCCATGAATCGCAGCACGCCAGGCCTCCCTGTCCATCATCAATTCCCAGAGTTCACCCAGACTCACATCCACTGAGTCAGTGATGCCATCCAGCCATCTCATCCTCTGTCGTCCCCTTCTCCTCCTGCCCCCAGTCCCTCCCAGCATCAGAGTCTTTTCCAATGAGTCAACTCTTGGCATGAGGTGGCCAAAGTACTGGAGTTTCAGCTTTAGCATCATTCCTTCCAAAGAAATCCCAGGGCTGATCTCCCAGTGAAGCACAAAACAGCCAAGTTAATTAAAAGGCAACTCACAACTGGCAGTAAATTTTAATGATTGAGAAAATGCTTGGAAGAATTTTCCATATCTGAGACAGGCATAGTTTGTTACTTTTTCAATGATCTCAGGAATTTCCCAGGCACAAAGTCTCCATCATTCAAACAAATATATGTATAAATGAAGGAGAAGAAAGAATGCAAGGTTTTCAAAATTCCTGAGAGAAGTTCTTCTCTGCCCAGATTATTCTTACTTCCCTTTTAGTGTGTGTGTTTTTTTTTTTTAATTGAAGAATAGAGACCATTTTGTGCCTTAAACAGGGTAACAGAGTTGCTGCTAAGTCGCTTCAGTCGTGTCCAACTCTGTGTGATCCCATAGACGGCAGCCCATCAGGCTCCGCCAACCCTGGGATTCTCCCGGCAAGAGTACTGGAGTGGGTTGCCATTTCCTTCTCCAAGGGATGAAAGTGAAAAGTGAAAGTGAAGTCGCTTCAGTCGTGTCCGACCCTCAGCGACCCCATGGACCGCAGCCCACCAGTCTCCTCCGCCCATGGGATTTTCCAGGCAAGAGTACTGGAGTGGGCTGCCATAGCCTTCTCCGGGGATAACAGAGTTAGTGGTTGTCATTACCTTTTGCCAATGACTTTTGTCCAGAGGAGATAAGAGTGGGATTCCAAACATCCCTCCCCTTTGAAACTGTTTACCTTTCATGCCAAGGGAACTTGGTTTTGAAGTGTGAATAAGTTTTGATCTTTTAAAAATGCTTCGACTCCAGATGACATGATTTGAAAAGTACAGCAGTAACCCACCCCCCTTATCTAAGGGGGATGCATTCCAAGACCCCCAGCAAATGGCTGAAAACATGGGTAGTACCAAACCTTATATGTACTATATTTCTTATACAAACCTACCTATGATAAAGTTTAATTTATAAATTAGGCACAATAAGAGATTAACAACAATAACTAATAACAAAATAGAACAATTATAATAATATGCTTATAATAATAAAAGTTAATGTGGTCTCTTCTCTCTCTTTCTCAAAATAAATTTTGTTAAATTAATTTTTTTAATTGAAGTATGGTTGATTTGGGCTTTCCTGATAGCTTAGCTGGTAAAGAATGCATGAGACCCCAGTTCAATTCCTGGGTCAGGAAGATCCCCTGGAGAAGGGATAGGCTACCCACTCCAGTATTCTTGGCTTCCCTGGTGGCTCAGATGGTTAAGAATTTGCCTGCAGTGTGGGAGACCTGGGTTTGATCCCTGGGTTGGGAAGATCCCTGGAGGCAGACATGGCAACCCACTCCAGTATTCTTGCCTGGAGAATCCCCGTTGACAGAGGAGCCTGCCGGGCTTCAGTCCATAGGGTCGCAAAGAGTTGGACACAACTGAGCGACTAAGGACAGCACAGCACAGCATTGTTGATTTGTAATGTTAATTTCTGCTGTATAGCAAAGTGATTCAGTTCCAAAATATCTTATCATACAAATATAATGCCTTTCTATTTTAACTAAGCACTTATCATGCACCGTGGCAGTAACTTTTGCAGTTTTTGGTGTGACAGCAAACTAGCATGAATTTCTTTTTCCGTCTTCACTATTTTATGGATAGAAGATTCATTCTTACCTTAGATCTTAGCCAGCTCAGTATATGACTTTTTTCTTTCCTTAAGTTTAGAAATTTCAACTTTTCACTTTAAAGAAAGCAATTTACAGCTTCTCTTTGGCATATCCATGTTGCCAACCTCTCTATTCTTGCACTTTGAGGCCGTTATTAAATAAAATAAGGCTACTACATGTCTAAGAGGCAGGATATGCTGGACAAAGGGATGATTCAGGTCCTTGGCAAGACAAAATGGGAAAGCAAGAGATTTCATCATGCTACTCAAAACAGCGCACAATTTAAAACTTATGAACTGTTTATTTCTGGAATTTTCCACTTAGCATTTCTGGACCATGGTTGATCATGGTAAATGAAACCATGGAAAACAAAATCATAGAAAACGGGAGACTACTCTAAAGTCAATGGCCATCAAGGGCTAGGAGCAGTGTGTGTGTGTGTGTGCTAAGTCACTTCAGTAGTGTCTGACTCTTTGCCAACCCCATGGACTGTAGCCTGCCAGGATCCTCTGTCCAGGGGATTCTCCAGGCAAGAATGCTTGCTGGAGTGGGTTGCCATTCCCTTCTCAGGGGGATCTTCCCAACCCAGGGATTGAACTGATATCTTCTACATGTACTGCTTTGGCAGGCAGGTTCTTTACCACTAACGCCACCTGGGAAGCCCCAGGAGCAGTGTGGATATTATCTTTTTTTGTTTGTTTTTTAATGCAAATGAAAGAACAATAAAACCACTTTGACTAGTCTTTGTATCCCAAAGTCCTAAAACACTGTGTGATGACCCTAACAGAATCAAAGTAAGTTCTGTGCTATAGTGTGCTGGGGTGGAGGCAGGAACCTTCCAAATTTGACAGATCCTAGTACATTACATCTATAAGGAGTGTGTTTGACTGAGAGGAAACTGAACCCACATAACTTTGCCGACATGCACCATTAATGGTTAGAATACTGGGGATACTGTTTATTCTTCCAATATCATCTGATACCGATTTTTCCACCAATACCACATTGTCCTGATTATTGTTGCTTTATAGCAAGTCTTGGAATACAGTAGTTTAAATCTTTCAACTTTATTTATTCTTTCTAAAGTTGTTTTACTATTCCAGGTTCTTTGAAACTTGTTAATTTCTTTCAAAAAGGTTTCTCAGCTTTTAACTGAAGTTGCAGTGATTATATAGCTCCATTTAGGAGAGAATTAACAATACCAAGTTTCCCAAACCATGAATATAGTATACCTCTTCATTTATTTAAATCCCCTTTAGCGCCATGGGGGCTCAGATGGTAAAGCGTCTGCCTGCAATGCAGGAGACCTGGGTTCAATCCCTGGGTTGGGAAGATCCCCTAGAGAAGGAAATGGCAATCCACTCCAGTACTCTTGCCTGGAAAATCCCATGGATGGAGGAGCCTGGTAGGCTATAGTCCATAGGGTAGCAAAGAGTCGGTCACGACTAAATGAGTTCACTTTCACTTTTACTTCTTCTCACAAATGCTGTTTTCAGCATATATATTTTATTACACTTACTCCTATGCAGCCCATAGTTTTTGATGCTATTGTAAATAGTATTAAAATTATGTTTTAATTGTTCATTGCTGACATATAGAAAAACAATTGACTTTCAAACTACTTTGATCTTGATATGGCACCCTTGTTCAATTTACTTATTAGTTTAAACAGCTTTTCTTGTGGAACTATGTGTACCATAGTGAAATATTTTGACTTTGAGTTAGATGAAAATAAACTAAATGAAATTAGAGCTAGCAAAGTCTGCTGATAGATCATATGTGGCTTAGGAGAGAACAAATTTTAGAAATTTAATATTTGAACATGTTCAGTTCAGTTCAGTCACTCAGTCATGTCCAACTCTTTGCGACCCCATGAATCGCAGCACGCTGGGCCTCCCTGTCCATCACCAACTCCCGGAGTTCACTCAGACTTAGTCCATCGAGTCACTG
>NW_011494789.1:2240415-2246537 GCF_000754665.1 Bison bison bison
CCAGGTCTCCCTGTCCATCACCAACTCCCGGATTCACCCAGACTCACATCCACCGAGTCAGTGATGCCATCCAGCCATCTCATCCTCTGTCGGCCCCTTCTCCTCCTGCCCCCAATCCCTCCCAGCATCAGAGTCTTTTCCAATGAGTCAACTCTTCACATGAGGTGGCCAAAGTACTGGAGTTTCAGCTTTAGCATCATTCCTTCCAAAGAAATCCCAGGGCTGATCTCCTTCAAAATGGACTGGTTGGATCTCCTTGCAGTCCAAGGGACTCTCAAGAGTCTTCTCCAACACCACAGTTCAAAAGCATTAATTCTTCCATGCTCAGCTTTCTTCACAGTCCAATTCTTGCATCCATACATGACCACTGGAAAAACCATAGCCTTGACTAGACAGACCTTTGTTGGCAAAGTAATATCTCTGTTTTTCAATATGCTATCTAGGTTGGTCATGACTTTACTTCCAAGGAGTAAGCATCTTTTAATTTCATGGCTGCAGTCACCATCTGCAGTGATTTTGGAGCCCCAAAAAATAAAGTCTGACACTGTTTCCACTGTTTCCCCATCTATTTCCCACGAAGTGTTGGGACCAAATGCCATGATCTTTGTTTTCTGAATGTTGAGCTTTAAGCCAACTTTTTCACTCTCCTCTTTCACTTTCATCAAGAGGCTTTTCAGTTCCTCTTCACTTTCTGAACATATTAGAGGTAGATATTTAAGGCTATTAGATGAATCTGGAGGTCAGAGAGAGGTCATTGATGGACATATGGATTTGGAAGCACTAGTTTATTAGTGATGCTTAAGCCATGGAATTGATTCAGATCATCAACATTTAGCATCTGAAGTGATGATGAAAAATCAGCAAACAGTCTGAAGAGGAGCAGTCAGAGAGATATAAGGAAAACCAGGTACCTGTGGTTCCCTGAAACCAGGAAGAAGGAAGTGTTCCAATTAGAGTGGTCTGTTGTTTCAACTATTGCTTATAGATCCAGTAAGATTCAGACTGAGACTGACCTTGCAGTCAAGAGATCCCTGGTGACCCTGACAAGCAGTTTTGGTGGAACACTGGGAGTGAAAACTGTTTGGAGTGCACTGAGAAGGGAAACTGGGGGCAGTGAATACAGGGAACTCTTTCAGAGAATTTTGCTCAGAGGAGGGAAAGGAAGCAAAAGTTGGAGGTAAGTGGAGTAGAGAGATTCATTTGTGCTTCTGTCTTTGTTTGTTTGTTTCTAGTTATTTATTCGTTTGTTGAGTTATGGCTGTCCTGGGTCTGATTGCTGCCCATGGGATTTCGCTAGTTGCGTCATGTGGGGGCTATTGTTCATAGCAGTGGGCAGGCTTCTCCTTGCAGTGGCTTCTCTTGTTGAGGCATATAGGCTTCAGTAGTTGTGGCTCTCAGTCTCTAGAGCACAGGCTCAGTGGTTGTGGCATGGGCTTAGATGCTCTGCGTAACATATGGAATCTTCCTGGACCAGGGATGGAACCTGTGTCCCCTGCTTTGGCAGGAAGATTCTTATCCACTGTACCACCAGGGAAACACTGTTAGTACTTCTTGTTTGTTTTGTTTTTGAATAGGGGGAAAAATGGCATAAATTTATGCTGCTTTGAATGATCTAGTATGATCCAATGAAATAAAGGAGAGAAGGGAGGCTTGAATGGCCATGGAAACGTAAGAGGGGATGGGATCCAGTGCACAAGGGAAGGAACAACCTTGGTTGGAAGCACAGATGGCCTATGTACAGTGACAGGAAAGAAGCAGAGTGGGCGTGTGCTGGTGCATGTGTAGATATCATGGACAGTCTCTTCTTATTGCTTTAATTTTCTCATTGAATTCAGTTTGGTTAATTCCTTTAATTTTTGTAAAACATTTAAAGTAGTGCCTCAGTTCAGTTCAGTCACTCAGTTGTGTCCGACTCTTTGCCATCCCATGGACTGCAGCATGCCAGACCTCCCTGTCTATCACCAACTCCTGGAGTTTACTCAAGCTCATGTCCATTGAGTCGGTGATGCTATTCAACCTCCTCTGTCATCTCTTTCTCCTCCTGCCTTCAATCTTTCCCAGCATCAGGGTCTTTTCCAATGAGTCAGCTCTTCCCATCAGGTGGCCAAAATATTGGAGTTTCAGCTTTATATCAGTCCTTCCAATGAATATTCAGGACTGATTTCCTTTAGGATTGACTGGTTTGATCTCCTTGCTGTCCAAGGCACTCTTAAGACACTTCTCCAACACCACGGTTCAAAAGCATCAATTCTTCAGCAATCAGCTTTCTTTATAGTCTGACTCTCACATCCATACATGACTACTGGAAAAACCATAGCTTTGACTAAATGGACCTTTGTTGGCAAAGTAGTGTCTCTTCTTTTTAATACGCTGTCTAAATTTGTCATAACTTTCCTTCCAAGGAGTAAGCATCTTTTAATTTCATGGCTGCAGTCACCATCTGCGGTGATTTTGGAGCCCAAAAAAATGAAGTCTGCCACTGTTGCCACATCTATTTGCCATGAAGTAATGGGACCAGATGCCATGATCTTAATTTTCTGAATGTTGAGTTTTAAGCCAACTTTTTCACTCTCCTCTTTCACTTTCATCAAGAGACTCTTCAGTTCTTCTTCACTTTCTGCCACAAGGGTGGTGTCATCTGCATATCTGCTGCTGCTGCTAAGTCACTTCAGTCATGTTTGACTCTGTGTGACCCCATAGACGGCAGCCCACCAGGCTCCCCCGTCCCTGGGATTCTCTAGGCAAGAACACAAGTGGGTTGCCATTTCCTTCTCCTGTCAACATTTTAGGAATTAGCAAACTAAAATGGACTGGAATGGGTGAATTTAACTCAGATGACCATTTTATCTACTACTCTAGGCAAGAATCCCTTAGAAGAAATGGAGTAGCCATCATAGTCAACAAAAGAGTCCAAAATGCAGTACTTGGATGCAATCTCAAAAACAACAGAATGGTCTCTATTTGTTTCCAAGGCAAATCATTCAATATCACTGTAATTCAAGTCTATGCCCAGACCAGTAATGCTGAAGAAGCTGAAGTTGTTGAACGGTTCTATAAAGACCTACAAGACCTTTTAGAACTAACCCAAAGAAGATATCCTTTTCATTATAGGGGACTGGAATGGAAAAGTAGGAAGTCAAGAAACACCTGGAGTGACAGGCAAATTTGGCCTTGGAGTACAGAATGAAGCAGGGAAAAGGCTAATAGAGTTTTACCAAGAGAATGCACTGGTCATAGCAAACACCCTCTTCCAACAACACAAAAGAAGACTCTACACATGGGCATCACCAGACGGTCAACACCGAAATTGGACTGATTATATTCTATGCAGCCAAAGATGGAGAAGCTCTATACAGTCAGCAAAAATAATACTGGGAGCTGGCTGTGGCTCAGATCATGAACTCCTTATTGCCAAATTCAGACTTAAATTGAAGAAAGTAGGGAAAACCACTAGACCATTCAGGTATGACCTAAATAAAATCCCTTATGATTATACAGTGGAAGTGACAAATAGATTTAAGGGATTCAATCTGATAAACAAAGTGCCTGACCAAGTATGGATGGAGGTTCATGACATTGTACAGGAGGCAGTGATCAAGACCATCCCCAAGAAAAAGAAATGCAAAAAATAAAATGGTTGTCTGCCAAAAGACAGAGAAACTGTGAAACAGAGAAGCTGTGAAAAGAAGAGAAATGAAAAGCAAAGGAGAAAAGGAAAGATGTATCCGTTTGAATACAGAGTTCCAAAGAATAGCAAGGAGAGATAAAGCCTTTCTCAGTGATCAGTGTGAAGATATAGAGGAAAACAATAGAATGGGAAAGACTAGAGATCTCTTCAAGAAAATTAGAGATACCAAGGGAACATTTCATGCAAAGATGGGCTCGATAAAGAACAGAAATAGTATGGACCTAACAGAAGCAGAAGATATTAAGAAGAGGTGGCAAGAATACACAGAAGTACTGTACAAAAAAGATCTTCATGACCCAGATAATCACTATGGTGTGGTCACTCACCTAGAGCCAGACATCCTGGAATGTGAAGTCAAATGGGCTTTAGGAAGCATCACTACGAACAAAGCTAGTGGAGATGATGGAATTCTAGTTGCTGCTGCTGCTGCGGCTAAGTCACTTCAGTTGTGTCCGATTCTGTGTGACCCCGTAGATGGCAGCTTACCAGGCTCTCCTGTCCCTGGGATTCTCCAGACAAGAACACCGGAGTGGGTTGGATTTCCTTCTCCAATGCATGAAAGTGAAAAGTGAAAGGGAAGTCGCTCAGTCATGTCCGATTCTTCATGACCCCGTGGGCTGCAGCCTACCAGGCTCCTCCATCCATGGGATTTTCCAGTTGAGAGTACTGGAGTGGGGTGTCATCGCCTTCTTCGGAATTCCAGTTGAGCTATTTCAAATCCTAAAAGACGATGCTGTGAAAGTGCTGCACTCAACACGCCAGCAAATATGGAAAACTCAGCAGTGGCCACAGGACTGGAAAAGGTCAGTTTTCATTTCAGTCCCAAAGAAAGGCAGAGTAGCGCCTGGCATGTAATAAATGCTGTGCAATATTTTGTTAACTAGGTGTCTTTTCTTGCTTTCTCAGAATCTGCTCGGGAAATTAATGATGATTGAATGCAGACTTTCAGCTTTGTTGTTGAATCCACAAATGTTGAGCCAGAACTGGCACCTGAGTTTGTACTATAGCTTTGTGTTACCTGGGAGGAGATGGGATCTTTTTTGGTAATTGCAACATGTGGATGCTTGTAGCTTCTACCCTATATTCACATAATGATGGAAGCCCGTCTTTTTTTTCTAAATGATAAGTATTTTTGAGGCATTGGCCTGTTGTTGTTGTCTAAACAGCTGGGCAGAATTTTTAATAGTATAAATAAATAATGAAGGCTAACAGAGATAGTCATAGATAGTCAGCATTTACTATGTGAAAGATGTTGTGCTAAGTGCTTCATATTTGTTATTTTATTTAGGACACCCAACAAGCTTATATGCAAGATCATATCATACACATTTTACATTTGTGGAAAAGAAGCTTAGTGAGCATCAAATCACTTGATAAAATTAAGATTCCAGGATTTTTTCCCTGCCAATTGTCATGCTCTTCTGCTATGCCTTTTTAAAATAAGTGAGTTATTATTGAGTGATGGGCAAGATAACTGGGCTTATATCAGGCAACCCCAGCTCTAACTCCAGCTTAACCAATAACTGGCTGATTGAACTTGAAAAGTTACCTCTTAGGGGATTTTTCACCTGTGTTCTGTGAACTCAGATGATCTCTCCCATTCCTTCTATCTCTAACATGATGAAATTTTAATATTTCTGATTGTTATTTCGTACCACCCATACCTTTTAAGTATCTAGGTCAGAGCCTCCCTAGGTAAGAAGGTGGTTACAGATTTAATCGGGGCAGAGCTGGAGGCAGCTGTGGACTGGATGAAGCTACCCCCTGTTGCTTCCCTCTCAGTGGGTTTCCAGCAGAAGTAAATAGTGGAAGCTGCCCAAGCCTCAGTTCCAGGATGAGACAAGAGTCTCCTCCTGTTAGGTCTAAGCTGCAGCCTTTCAGAATCAGGGCCTGATGGGCTAGTTTCAGTGCCTGGTATTTATTATCTTTGCAGAACCTTGGTTTGGAGCCTAGAGCCTGGGCATGCAGGGTGAGTGATTAGACATGGGACTCTCATGCATCTAACTTTAAAAAAATCTCAATTACATCAGAAAGAGGGCTCTAGGTAATAGATGGGATCCTGGGCACAATAGTGTAAATAACAAGCAAATGCACTTAATCATGATGCATCACTGGTCCCAGGGAGCTCGTGGAGCTGGACAGGCTCTCCAGCTGGAGTGCCCAGAGAAAGAAGTCCAGGAGGTGGCAGCACTTGTAAATGGTACAGCCCTGAGAACCTGGGTGCACCTCGGAGCCTCCTCTCAGAGGGCTGGCTGGCTTGTGAGCTGTGGGTGTGATGGCACCTCATAGGTCCTGGCCAGAGAAGTGTCTTGTGAAGCAGGTTGGTGGAGTCGGGAAATGAGTGCCCGTCTCAATTCTTGGAGATGCAGGGACAGGGTGGAGAATATTCTGGGCAGAATAGTGAGTTTGATTAGGCAGAGTCCCCTGGTGAGGA
>NW_011494789.1:2246637-2252138 GCF_000754665.1 Bison bison bison
AAGCATAAGTCAACAACAGAGGGGATCTTTTAATTGAAAGATGGACCAGGGATTTTAAATGCAACCACCCTATTTGCAGACTAAGAAACTGACACCCTGGGTGAAGACACAACTTTCTAAGGTTGTCCAGTTGGTTGGTAGCAGGCCCAGGATTAGATTTTTCAGTGTCCTGGTTCTCAGACCCCTTCTCTACTTCTGCAGCACTTGACTCAAGACAGCTTCCCATAGTGACCTTCCAGGGTTGTAAAGAAGAAGACCCCACATCTTCGCAGTTGCCATTGTGATTTTATAACCCAATAAACAATGTGGGTCAGGTCCTATATATGCAACAGCATTATTCACTGTGGGTGATGATGAGAAAGCAAGAAGGGAGAAAGGGGAAAGCCAGCTATGTGTGTGCCCATAGGAACATGGGAAACAAGGAGAGAATAGTTCTCTGGTGTGGGCTGCAAGACAGGACAGGAAGATTGTGGAGCAATGTGCCCAGGACACCCACTGGCATGAGGAGCCATATAGCCCCGTTGAAAGACATGGGTCCTGGAATCGAATGGCCAGGGCTGGAGTCTAAGCTCTGTTACTTCTGGAAGCACAATGTAGAGTGAGACAAACATCTTCCCCAAAGATCTCTTGTGGAATGGAGCTAGAATTTGGAAACAGTCTAATGGAATTTAGATGGAAGGAAGCTTTTTGTAATCCCTAAGAGCAATGTAAATGAGAAACATTCTGATTTTAATGAAATGAAGAAAAGTTGTATGACTGAGCGACTAAGCACATATGGATGGAAAAGTGTGCAAAATTGTCTTGTGCTTGGCCTCAAACTGGAGGGGATTTGTGGACAAGGAAAATACAGAGTCAGGAATAAATTCTAGGCTCTGCACTCAACATGGTATGAGAGGGGAACAGACTGCTGAAAGTGGTAGGTATCAGAGATCGATGGGGACAAGGAAGTTTGTCAGCAGGCACCCCAAGTGTGAGTAACAGGAGTTTAGATTCTATTTGCAAAACAGAGAGTCAGTTAGCTCCTCTCCGGTGGACTAATATTGATAAACACAGAATTTTGGAGGATTCATTTGCTAAAAGAATTCATTTGCTAGCTAAAAGAATAGATTCATTTATTCATTCTAAGTTTTTTATTGGGTACCCAGCACTGTGTTAGAGGCTGGGGACATCTAACATCTAATGATAAGCCTGGATGAGGTCCCTGGTTCATGGTACCTTGATGAACACCTAGATGTCCATCTAGTGATGAACAAAGGAGACAGGAGATGGTGACTGGGGAATTTTCCAGGGTCCTGACAGTGTTGAAGTGTGACGTGTGTGAGGCTTTATTTACACTCAAGCTTAATCACCAAGAAAAGAGGGGGCGTTTTATAATAGGTATTTTCCAAGATGATGAAAATCCCAGCCAAGCTTGTTAAAGATATCATTCCTGATATCGAGTAGACCCCTAGGTTTCATCTAGTTATGAAACCCAGTATTTCCATGTAAAGCCCATGATGACAGAATCCAAAACAATGCAGACCTCAAATGGATAGTATGCAGTTAGTTTCATCTTTTGAATGGGTTACTTCTTCATGCCTCAAGATACTGGCCTTGGATTTCATCCCTATAAGTCATCTTTTTGGGGACCATTGGCCATATCCATTTATTTCTCTTAACAATTCATTTCAGTTCATACCAATGTACAATTTTTAAGCATCTTTTCTGTACCAGGTTAAAGTATTTCTCTCAGTTCCTGGTCACTGGGTATGGCTGAGTCTGCCATTTTATTTACCAAATATTTAATCTTCACTCACAAATAACAGAAAACAAAGAGGAACTAGAGAGCCTCTTGATGAAGACGAAAGAGGAGAGTTTAAAATCTGGCTTAAAAATCAACATTCAAAAAACTAAGTTCATGGCATCCAGTCCCATCATTTCATGGCAAATAGATAGGGAAACAATGGAAACAGTAACAGACTTTATTTTCTTGGGCTCTAAAATCACTGCTGATGGTGACTGCAACCATGAAATTAAAAGATGCTCCTTGGAAGAAAATTATGACAAACCTTGATGGCATAATAAAAAACAAAGGCATCACTTTGCTGACAAAGGTCTGTCTAGTCAAAACTATGGTTTTTCCAGTAGTCATGTACAGGTGTGAGAGCTGGATCATAAAGAAGGCTGAGCACCGAGGAACTGATACTTCTGAACTGTGGTGCTGGAGAAGACTCCTGAGAGTCCATTGGGCAGCAAGGAGATCAAACTAGTCAATGCTAAAGGCAATCAACCCTGAATATTCATTGGAAGGACTGGTGCTGAAGCTGAAGCTCCGATGCTTTGGCCGCCTGATATGAAGAGCCAATTCATTGGGAAAAACTTTGATGCTAGGAAAGATTGAGGGCAAGAGGAGAAGGAGCGACAGAGGATGAGATGGTTGGATGGGAACACCAACTCAATGGACATGAGTTTGAGCAAACTCCAGGAGATAGTAAAGGGCAGGGAAGCCTGGCATGTTATATAGTCCATGGGGTTACAAAGAGTTTGACACAACTGAGTGACTGAACAACAACACAAATAACAGGACTCTGGTTTTTAGCTACACACGTTTCTAGGAAGAAAGCTAGAAAACACAAAGACTGCAGTCTTCAGCCTCCTGGCAGCCAGGTGCAGTGATGCGACTAAGTTTTGGCCAAATGGTTGGAAACTGATGTGTTGTGTGGAACTTCTTGAAAGGTTCCTTCCTTCTCTGTTCATCCTGATGCTGGTGATATGACATTCAGGCAGCACTCCTGAGCCACTAAGGTGGGTCCACATCTAGGGATGGTGAGTAAAGAGCCCGGAGAAACCTGGATGTCTGGTGATCACAGAGCATCTGCAAGATGTCTCAGGAATTCTTTTCCTGGAAGACACATTTCTACCCCAGTTATAGTGCTATTTTCCAGGTCTCCCATTGCTGCTGAACTAAACCTTAATGGATACATTGGGATGCATTTCCCTCAATTTGGGGTTAAAAATTCATCCTCAGGTCCCAGGCTGAACATCTCTGAACCTAATCTTGGCAGATTTCTGGGTCTGTAACTTTTATTTCCCTTCTCTGTGCCTCTGGGCACAAAGCCTCTGAGATACCTGAAGTATTTGTGCTCTGAAAGTCTTTCTGTTGAGTTTAGAGATGAAGAAACTTAGCACAATATGTACATGACAGTGATTAGCACAGAGCCTGTTGCATAACAGCTGCTGAATAAATGTTACTTGAGACTAATTTGAAGACGTCTTCTCACTTTTGGCTGACACATCTCATCTGTCCCCATTGTAAATGTCCTCCCTTCTTTTGAATCAACGACATCTCAAAAAGTGACATATTGCTTTACAATTTCATCTATATAGTTTACTTCAGGGAAGAAAAAAATACATATATATATGTGCATGACTGCTAAGTTGTTTCAGTCGTGTCTGACTCTTTGTGACCCTGTGGACTGTAGCCTGCCATGCTCCTCTGTCCACGGGATTCTCAGACAAGAATACTAGAGTGGGTTGCCATGCCCTCCTGCAGGGGATCTTCTTGACCCAGGGATTGAACCATAGTCTCTTATGTCTCCTCATTGGCAGGTGGGTTCTTTACCACTAGTGTCATATACATACAGTTGTCCAGAGTCTCAATGTTCTAGGCCAGCTCTCTTCTAAAGCACAGTCTGTATTTTTTCTCAGTACAAACATGGATCATATATAACCACAGTTTGAAAATTACTATGATTGCTCTGTTCTGACAGATTGATTTTTAAGTCACACATGATTTTGTGCAAGGGTTTTGCAGCCAAAATTCTGCTGTCTTCTTTTCCAGCAATATGGCATGGAAATCCATTCTGGTTCCCAGGAGTTTGCCTCTTCATAGCTTCCAGGTGCCACATGCATTTTCATGCAGACCCAGTGGGAATGATGATTTCACATGATGGAGGGCACTCTGAATACACCTGCAGGCTGGTGGAGGAGATGTTTGCAGGCTACGGGCTACTTGGCACTTCCTACATCACATAGTCCAGGGGCAGGCACACTCAGTCCAGGACAAGGGCTCCCCACAAGGCCAGTTGGTAACATTTGGGTGCTCCCTAGGCTGGTATTGACTTCCCATGGTCTTCCCTGTGGCTCAGTGGTAAAGATTCTGACTACCAATGCAGGAGATGTGGGTTAAATACCTGGGTCAGTAAGATCTGGAGAAGGAAATGGTAACCCACTCCAGTATTCTTGCTGGGAAATCCCATGGACAGAGGAGCCTGATGGGCTACAGTCTGTGGGGTCGCAAAGTCTGTGGACACGACTGAGTGACTAAACAATGACATAGACTTTCCACAGCAACATCTGATTTCACAAGCGATGCTGAAAAGGAAAATGAGTTTGAGAATGCACTTCAGCCACTTAAGTCACATAACTGCAAAGGTCTCAATCCTCTATTTTTTTTTAATGATACAACATGCAAACACTTTTTTTTTTTTTTTTGCAAAAAGAAAACCTCAGATACTAGAGTCAAAATGAAAGCCTGACTTTACTAACATTCCCCACAACACCCCTAGAGAAAATTATGGTTGAAGTTTTAGTGTGTATTCGTTGGAGCTTTTCTGTAAGTGCGCATGTGCACATCTGCAGTCTACATCCCAAACAGGGCCGCACTGCTGCATGTACTGTTCTATGCCTTGCTTTTCTCACCTGGTAATGTTCCCTTCTGTGTTGCTGGCATTCATAGCTGTCTTTCTCTTTAACCTGTACAGATACAGCGAGCTCCACTGAACAATTTCTATGGTTTAGTAATATAGTTTCTTTCCAAACCAGTGTTTTTCTATTTTTTAGGAATTATTTTATTTATTTATTTTTGGCTGCATCAGGTCTCGGTTCAGGCACGCAGGATCTTTCATTGCAGTGTGTAGACTCTAGTTGTGGCACACAGGCTCAGTAGTTGTGGCGTCTGAGCTTCGCTGTGGGATCTTAGTTCTCCCACCAGGGATCGAACCTGCATCCCTTGGATTGTAAGGTTGATTCTTTTTTTTAATGAATTTATTTTAAATGAAACAAAGATGAATATTTTAACGATGAAAGGTACAATTCACAAAGAAGATAGATATCATAAACCATTATACACCTTCACAATAAAGAAACAAAGATACATGAAGCAAAAATCAGAAGCAAGGTGAATTCTTAAGCACTGGATCACCAGGGAAGTCCCTCAGTGAAAATCTGAACCCACAGGCCAATCCCCTTTTTTCCCAGTAAAGAGCTCCCTTCTTTGGCTTGGACAAAATAGCACACATTAGGTACTTGAGTGGCTGGCTTTTGCTCCACAGGCCAGTGCACTGCAGGATGAACACCCATGGCATCTGCATTCAGAAGGAATTCTGTGATCAGGTGTCAGTGCCAACACCTTGCTTTATCACCCTTATTACTGGCCTCCAGGCCATACCAGCAGCTGCAACAGAGCTGTGAAGAGTCGCCTTTCTTTACTCTGGCTTCCCTCTTATTTTTTTTTTTAGAGC
>NW_011494789.1:2252238-2255165 GCF_000754665.1 Bison bison bison
TGGAAAAGACTCTGATGCTGGGAGGGATTAGGGGCAGGAGAAGGGGACAACAGAGGATGAGATGGCTGGATGGCATCACTGACTCGATGGACGTGAGTCTGAGTGAACTCCGGGAGTTGGTGATGGACAGGGAGGCCTGGCGTGCTGTGATTCATGGGGTCGCAAGGAGTCAGACACGACTGAGTGACTGAACTGAACTGAACTGAATGGGAACCTACCAAATATTACAGGGAACTCTACCTGATGCTCTCTGATGACCTAAATGGGAAGGAAATTCAAAAAAGAGGGGATATATGTATATCTGATTCACTTCATTGTACAACAGAAACTAACACAACATTGTAAAGCAGCTATACTCCAACAATTTTTTTTTTTAAAGCTAACTGGGTGCCTACTATGTTCAAGGCAAAGAGTTAGGTATGGATGAGTAAAGGTGAGCAAAGTTGACAAGGTCCCTGAATGCACAAAACTAGTAGCCTTTCTTCATTGAGGTTTTCCAAACAAACAAAAAAAGCCAATGTGGTCTAATATAAAATATAAATTCAGAATTATCTAGAAGAATTTGGTTGATTACTGACTGTTAGCACGGTAAAGAGACTGAGAAATCATTGGTTTGAAACATTTTGTTCTTCCCAAATTCACTTTGAATACACACGATCCCTCTTTTTTTCCCTCGTTTTTTGGCTGCGTTGTGCAGCATGTGGGAATCTTAGTTTCCTAACCAGGGATTGAACTTGTGTCCCCTGCAGTGGAAGTGTGGAGTCTTAACCCCAGGATTGCGAGGGAAGTCCCTACATGATCCCTTTTGACTCACTTACCAGAGCCCACCTTACACTCCAGGCTCACTCTTGGCAGAAATTTAAGGTAGGTGTGTGGTCCCATCCTCTTCCTTCTCAGAAATCCTTTCTTTCTTTTCTCCTCATGCATCATCCTCCTCCTCCAAACAAATATAATTCATCAACCCTCTCTGGCTGGGGTCCTTCTCAAAGTTCATGGACCCCCACCATTTCCAGGGCCTGCTGCTGCTTCTGCTAAGTCTCTTCGTCATGTCTGACTCTTAGTGACCCCATGGACTGCAGCCCACCAGGCCCCTCTGTCCATGGGATTCTCCAGGCAAGAGTACTAGAGTGGGGTACCACTGCCTTCTCTGATTTCCAGGGCTTATTGGTTTCTATTCAGATTCCCAAGGACAAAATAGCTCTGCACCTCGTAAGTATGGTTTCCCCTGGTGTAGAATTTCAATCAGTGGCAGTGACAGATGCTTTGAGAGCAAAAGAGGAGAGGACACTTCCTGGCTCCTCAAATTTTATGGCACATCTGGACACCAGTTCAGGCTCTGATAACCAGGCAGAACCTTCCTATTTCCTGTCCCTCCCAGACCACTGGAGTAGGCCCAGCTCAGGAACCACGAGCGTCTGCTTTCAGGATGCAACTCACAGCCTTTTGGGTCTATAGTCCTGTTTGCCTCCCAACTCTTGGTTCTTGGAATCCAGTTAGAAAGGAGAAGTTACTAATCTTATTTTAAGAAACCTGGCTATTGCAAATGGAAATCTGAACTTACCCAAAGGATGACATGGGGGAAAATGTTGGTTATTGTAGAAAAACAAAGACATCTGACACCCTAGCGTGAGTTTGGGAAAGAAAGGGATTAGTGACTCTAGGGCGGTGACTGTGTGCCAAGCCACACATGAGCTCATCTGTGTGCTCATAACCACTGAACAGATGAACATTTCGAGGACTAGGGTGGTTAAGTGACTGGATAAGCTCACCTTGTTCGTCAGTGTCAGGGTCCAGAATGTACCTGGAGTTGCTTGTCACTCAGGATGAGCAAAGTCAGCCAAGCTTTGCTGAATGTCTGGAGTGAGGCATCATTTGTGGGGAGGAAGGCACAAAGCACGTCCTGGCCCACCTCCTGGGACCACAGTGTGGCTCCCTGGCTACCTGTCTTCTCTCCCCACTATCATAGCCATTCATTCACTCCGCACTGCCCCGGTCAAGGAAAGAAAGATGTGAGCTAATTAGCCACATTCCTTTTTTTTTTTTTTAATGAAAGAAGAGAGAGAGCCAATAATAACCTCATCTTTTTGAAAAATGGCCACACTCTGGCTTCTCTGCACCCAGCAGTTCCAGGGTCAGAATACATTACAGACAGCATCAATATCTCCAACAAACAGTGAATGACCACAGCCAAGGCATTGTGATAGGTTGCAGAGAGAGGAGACTATCAGAAACTCTTGAGTGGTTAATTTAATACAATTTAATTATAGTATGCTGAGATCGACATGTGCTAGATATTGTAAAGGATGGTAAAAAGATTAAGATACAGGCTAGATCGAAAAGTCTCATTGTCTAGATTGAGATGTAGGATATATTAATGAAAAGTATGTTAAAATATAAGATAGCAAAAAAGCAGGGACTGAAACATTAAAAAGTCAAACACTGGACTTGTCCCCAGAAGGCCTGGAATCAACTCTTAGCATTGCTACTCGCTGTGCAGTGTTAAGCAAGTCACTGAACCTTTCTGAGCCTAATGTTTCTGTATTGTAGAGATGATGATTCTAACTTCACATGATTATTTTGGGAAATAAATGAAAGATATGATGAATGTAAAATTAAACTTTATATTTGATATGTTTCTGGTGTTTTTCAGTCACTCAGTTGTGTCTATTTGCAACCCCATGGAATGCAGCACTTCAGGCTTCCCTGTCCTTCACTATCTCCTAGAGTTTGCTCAGACTGACCATTATGTCAATGACGCCATCCAATCATCTCATCCTCTGCCGTCTCCTTCTCCTCCTGCCTTCAATCTTTCCTAGCATCGCAGTCTTTTTCAATGATATGTGCTGCTAAGTCGCTTCAGTCGTGTCCGACTCTGTGCGACCCCATAGATGGCAGCCCACCAGGCTCCCCTGTCTCTGGGATTCTCC
>NW_011494789.1:2255265-2256228 GCF_000754665.1 Bison bison bison
TATCACCCTTATTACTGGCCTCCAGGCCATACCAGCAGCTGCAACAGAGCTGTGAAGAGTCGCCTTTCTTTACTCTGGCTTCCCTCTTATTTTTTTTTTTAGAGCTCGCTGGCCAGGACTAATATGCAGTAAAACTGATTTGTGCACTTTCCAGGCCTAGCTGAAAACAACAGCCATGTGCATTAGTTGGGAGGTATTTAATGGATGATTTATAAGATATTGAAGATAAAACTTGAAAGATACATAGGCAGCGCCGACGTGCAACATTTTGAGGAACAGAGAACATTAAGTGCTTGATTGGCTGAGATGATTTAGAGGGCAGCCCTGGGCGACCATCCAGCCATCCAGACTCTGTTCCGGGAGCTCCTCTCCCCACAGCCACAGCCCCTGATGCGGGTCTGGGGCAGAGATGGGTTGGGGAGTGGATCTCAAAGGGAACTTCTGCTTCATCAGTGACCAGGGCCTCAGGGCTTCCCTTGCCACAGCCCTCTTGGGATGCAGCTTGCATTTCTAGAACTGAGTGCAGTCTGCTGAAGCTGCAGTGCTTCTTGGGGAATGGCCTCTTCTAGGTAAGGTGATTTTGCTCTTTCCTAGAGAAGTTCATTTCAACAGATCAGTGCAGTTAAAAAAACATATATATGGGGAATCTAGAAAAATGGTACAGATGCACCTATTTGCAGAGCAGAAATAGAGATACAGACGTAGAGAAGAAATCTATGGACACTGAGTGGGAAAAGGGGGGTGGGATGAATTGGGAGATTGGGACTGAAACATATACCCTGCTTTATATAAAACAGGTTACTAATGGGACTGCAAGGAGATCCAACCAGTCCATTCTGAAGATCAGCCCTGGGATTTCTTTGGAAGGAATGATGCTAAAGCTGAAACTCCAGTACTTTGGCCACTTCATGTGAACAGTTGACTCATTGGAAAAGACTCTGATGCTGGGAGGGATTGGGGGCA
>NW_011494789.1:2256328-2257860 GCF_000754665.1 Bison bison bison
TTTTTTTTTTTTTTCTTTTTGGTGATGTCTTTTTTTCTGGTTTTGGTGTCAGGATGATGCTGGGATCATAGAATGAGTTTGGAAGCATTCCTTCCTCTTCAGTTTTTTAGGCTAGTTTGAGAAGGATAGGTGTTAACTCTTCTCTAAATGTTTGGTCTTATGGGGTTTCTGGGAGACACTGTGCAAGGGGCACTGCCCTGCTCTTCCCCAGGCAGAGTCCGTTTGAAGACTGAACCCTATGCTCCCCCGATGCCTGTAGCTTAGCTAGGGACACTTTGTGAGACAGAGGTTCTGCTGAGTTTCATTTAAAATGAAAGATATCAGTACTGTCCCTGATCCTGCTTGGTCAACAAGGTATTGACAGCTTTTGAGTGATGTCAAATTCTGGTCGCTACCCTAAAGGCATTGAGTGATAATTTTCAGAAGGGAGATAGGAATCTATATTTTACCAACTTCCCAAATGATTTGATGAGCAGCCAGATGTGAGAATGGTACCCCAAATGATGTCTACACTTATATCTCAGGATGGAGGATGAGGAGAAACAAAGGGAGAAAGGTGCCTTTATTTTTATACCCAGTATCTTCATCCCATAAAATTCTGAAGCCTTCTGTATGATCTTGTTCTCATAATCTCCCCATTCAGGCAAGGTAGCAAGAAAAATGCCACACAATTTGCAGTACTTTTGAGAGAAGATGAAACACAATTGGAATATTTTCTCAAAATTTCCTTTACAGAAATATTTAGAAATTATTCATCTGACCAAAAAACCAGTTGGAAAAATGAAAAAATTTGGATTCCCAAGGAGAGGCCAACGGTGACCATGCTATTTTTTCACAGCCACATTTTGGAGAGAGACTTCTCTGCTCACCATCTCTACTTAGCTCCTGTGTGTGTGTGCTCAGTCGCTCAGTCATGTCCGACTCTTTGCAGCCCCCTGGACTGTAACCTGCCAGGTGCCTCTGGCCATGGGATTCTCCAGACAAGAATACTGGAGTGGGATGCTATTTCCTTCTCCACTGCTTATCTCCTATTCTCTACTTAATGTGCCTGGGTCTGATGTTCCTTGCCATCATTGCCCTCAAATAGTTCACACAAGCTAGCATTTATTGATGTCTGCCATATTCCAGTAATTTAAAATACATATCTGGTCATCACATCGGCCCTACAGAATAGGAACTCTGGGCACGATTGTCCCTATTTGAGAGAAGAGAACCCTGAGGAACAGAAATGCTGATTCCCCCAAGTGTCACCACTTACAAATGTAGAGGTCAGGTCTGAGATGCCAATAGATTGATTCTACCCTTCACTTTCCTATCCTAGGGCTTGAAGCAGTCCCTTTCCTGAGCAAAGTTAGATGGGTGGGAAGGATCTGGGGGCCACAGGTAAGGTGCAGAAGTCAAAATGGGAGATTGAGACTCAGAAGCAAAGATCTCCCCCTTGATACTGGATTGGGAGGGACACGGCAACTCCACTGCAGTTCCCTTAGCTCAGCCTGGAGAATGTAAAAGAATAATAGAGAGATTGTCCTGAC
>NW_011494789.1:2257960-2260630 GCF_000754665.1 Bison bison bison
AAGAACACTAGAGTGGGTTGCCATTTCCTTCTCCAATGCATGAAAGTGGAAAGTGAAAGTGAAGTCGCTCAGTCCTGTCCGACTCTTAGCGACCCCATGGACTGCAGCCTACCAGGCTCCTCTGTCCATGGGATTTTCCAGGCAAGAGTACTGGAGTGGGGTGCCATCAGATAAAAAATGAGATATATAGCTCTAGAGCTGAACATGTTGGTTAATTTTAAAAAATGCCCCAAAGCAACCACCTCTTTGGCTCACACTTCTGTGAGTTGGTAAACAGGCCACAATCCGATGTATGGTTCTTCTCTATAAATATCTGGGGTCAGTTGGTGGGTTGTCTAGCCGGCGGATGATCTAGGATTGCCTCACTCACAAATCTGGTGGCTAGCAGGCTCTTGACAGGGGTGACCTGGATCAATGGGTCATGTTTCCTTTCATCCTCATCTAGCAGGTTAGCTCAGGCTTCTTCATATACTTAGCTGAGTTTGAATCTAACAGACTGCAAAAGCAAGAAGTGTTAGTTGTTCAGTTGTAAGTCCCAGCTAAATTGGCACCAGGGTCTCTCAGGAAGGGACAGAAAATAACTCATCTTGTATATTTTTTCACTACAGGGGTGGGAGACATCTATGTGAACCCAGGAAGATGAACAACATTATATTATGTTGGTTCAATACTTTTAATATTAACCAAGCAATTCACTGTATTCAGATTTCACCAGTATTTCCACTAAGGTCCTGTTGCCATTTCAGGGTCCAATTCGGGATTCCACCTTGTGTTTAGCCATCATGTCTTCTTGTTTTCTCCTGATCTGTGACAGTTTCTCATTTTCTCTTTGTTTCAGAAATGTCAAGGTCATGAAAGAGTATTGGAATTTTGCAGAATATCCTTCAATTTGAGTGTGTCTGATGTTTTCTTATGATTAAACTGGGCTTATGGATTTGGGTGAAGAATACCCCCTTTTCATCACTCATTGTAAGGGGTTATGTGATCAACAGGACTTTGTTAATAACACTGATGATGACCATGTGTTAAAAGTGGTGTCTTCACTGTAATGTTACTAATTTTTTTCCATACTCTATTCTTTGGAAGAAAGCCCAGTCCACATTAAAAGAGAAAGAGATTAAGCATGATACAGTTATTTTTTTTTAGTAAGACTTTTAAGTTTATTATTATTATTACCCATGCCACATGACATGTGGGATCTTGGTTCCCTGAACAAGGATTGAACCCTCGCATTGGAAGTGTGTAGTCTTAACCACTGGACTGCCATGGAAGTCCCAGGTAGAGCATTAAAAAAAAATTTTTTTTTATTTTTAGATAATTGTGGGTGTGCATGCAGTGGGCTTCTCTGGTGGCTTGGTGGTAAAGAATCTGCCTGCCAATTCAGGAGATGCAAGTTTGAACCTTGGGTGGGGAAAATCCCCTGGAGAAGAAAATGGCCAACCCACTCTAGTATTCTTGCCTGGGAAATCCCATGGACAGAAGAGTCTGGTGGGCTCTAGTCTATGGGGTTGCAAAGGAGTGAGACATGACTTAACAACTAAACAGCAACAATGGCAACAGCAATGTGGTTTTAAGAAATAACACAGAACATTCCTGGATACCCTTCACCCAGTATCTCCCAGTGATAACCTCTTAAATTGCTATAGTGCAATTTCATCACCAGGAGATTGACACTGATATAATTAAACCACCTAATTCATATTACACCAGTTTATGTGAACACATTTGTGTGTGTGTGTGTGTGTGTGTGTGTGTTTAGGTCAGTGCAGTTTTATACTTTCACTGGTGGGTAGATTTGTGTGATCAACACTATAATTTAGGCACAGAAAATTTCCATCATGTCAAGGATCCCTCATGTTGTCTTCTTATAGCAGCCCTTGGTTATTACTAATCTATCTCCATTTCTATGATTTTGTCCTCTCAAGAATGTTATATAAATAGAATCATACAGTGTATAGTTTTTTGGTGGGGGGCTTGGGTTTCTTTTTACACAGCATGTTTCCCTTGAGATCCATCCAAAATGTTGCCGGTATCCATATGTATCCCTGTTGGTGGCTGCATAGTATTCCATGCTGCCAGGTGGACCATAGAGTATTTAATCACACTGAAGGGCATTTGGGTTGTTTCCAGGCTTTGACTATTGTGAACAAAGCTGCTACAAATATTCATATACTGGTTTTTGTGTGAACAAAAGTAGTTATTTCTCTGGGATAAATGCCTATGGCAGATTGATTGTGAATAGAGTCCAGAGCATTAGCAGTTTTGCTCTTTTCCTCTTGACGCCTCATATGATCTCGATGCCTAGTTTGGGCTGGTGTCTGCCTATCTATAGCACCTCCATTGCCCTGTACCAAGGATGCTGAGCAAGCAGATCAGGTGGTGCTGCTGTCTTTCAAATTGGAGGGAAGGGACTTTGTTTTTCCTCTCTTGATAGTCTTCAGTAATGACTGGGCTTGGCTGCCCAATAGGAAGAAGTCACCCTGATTCTGCAGGGGAACAAAATCAAGGCTTCTATCAAGCATGCCATCCTGGCATCCCCTGCCTCTTGGATTGCCTGTGGCAGCACTAGGGGAAACTCACCCTCTGGCAAGTCTCAGGGAGGCTCTGGGAACCATGGATTTTTGCATCTATGTTCATCAGTAATATTGGTCTGTATTTTTTTTTTTTTTT
>NW_011494789.1:2261008-2284458 GCF_000754665.1 Bison bison bison
TCCCCCTTGATACTGGATTGGGAGGGACACAGCAACTCCACTGCAGTTCCCTTAGCTCAGCCTGGAGAATGTAAAAGAATAATAGAGAGATTGTCCTGACATGTCATGATGGCTTGACAGCCTCAGTCTCCACCACCACCTCCTTTAAATCACTGAGTTGGAGAAAGGGAAGGAAGAAGGGGAAAATAACTCTAGGTTTGAGGAATATTTTCTTTAAAGCAGGTAGTCAAATGGCCCCACCACCAGACAAGCGGATCACATACAGATGATTTAACTGCAATATTGTCGAGTTCATGGAGTGAAGAATTCCCATTCCCATCTCTGAGAAGACTGAAACTAAATAAAGTTGAGCTGGCTTTTGACAGTGCAGTGCTCGAGAATCTATTTGAGCTCCTATTTAAAGGCACATAACCTTATTTCAAATTAGTTTCTCTGGGTTTGGCTAAGGCACTCCAAGGTATCAAAATGTACATTTCCTTCTATTGTGAAAATGTTCTTTGCTTAGATATTTTCCAAATATCTCTGTAGCAGGCTTTTAAAAAATCTATGGGTAAGTTGCAGACTGCACAAGCTAAGGTTGGGAATAATAATAATAATACCAATAATAATAATAATAACTATTTTTTTATGTTAAGTACTTTCTTGTGTTATTTGATGGAAATCTTCACAAAAACCTTGTAGAGCAAATAATGTTATTATTCTTAGCTTGCTAGTGAGGTGACTGAAGATCAGAGAGGTTAGGCCACTTGCTTAAAGTCACACAGCCAGTGACGGAGATAAATGAGTGTGCTTGCATTCTGGCCAGTCTATAAATAATGTAGCTGTAAGCTTTTCTACATGAAGCATGGGTAACCCAGGATACCCAAATTCCAAGTTTGGGGGCTTAGGGACTTAACTATAGTGTTATGTCATGTGTTCTCTTAGGCTGGGCTCCAGTTTGGACTGGAAGGTTTTGTTTCTGGGTGAAGTAATTGGGTGGGGAATAGCTCTGCTTAGTGACCTTGGAGTATGACACATTGAGTCCTTGCTTGAGTTTTTTTTTGCCTGTGATAAGGATGAGAAGCCTCATACCCTGGGTTTGATATGTCTAGGGAACTCATATCCCGCCGGTGTTAATCCTGCCTGTGAAATCTCATTGTAATTATAAACACGTGGGCAGGCCCAGTGAGCGCTTTGACTAGTAGAGCCCTTGGCGGAGGGCTGATTTGGCTGAACCAGGGTCCTGATTCCACTGCCTGGCCCTGGGCACTCTGAGTCTCCAGACCGCCTCAACTCCTACACCCCAGCCCCAGTTTCCAATGTCAAGACAGCAGAGTACTCTGGTCCTGTGGTTGGTTTTTCCTTTTAAACTCCAGGTTTGGCCAGACTTTCTTCCCAACCTGGAGTCTTAATCACAGGGAACAATTACACCAGAATAGAACGACAAATCGGGATCAATACAGAGAGGCGACTGTCTACTGGAAGAAACACAATTTATGGCTTGGCTGGATTATGCTTACCAGCTGAAAACAGCAGTAATTCTAAGCAACCCTACTGACCGGGATCAATCATGGCATTTTATTACTTTGCTAAACCCTGCTTGCTCCCTACCCCCAACCTCTGTCTTTTTAGAACCCAATCCTCAAGGAAAATATTGCACTTGTTATCAAATTTTAGAAAGAGAATTTATGGCAAAGGGAGATTGATTTAAAGCCTTCTTCTAAAAGGGGAGCGGAGGGTGGTGGGAAGGTAAATTTTGCTGCGTCTTTTAGATTGGTTCTTTTGCTTATCTCTCCATTTTATGACATAATCTGTTGTAGCATTACCCAGGGTCCTCTGGGCTGACGCTTCTTGCCCAGCATTAGATAAGGGGGAGATATTGTCAGGGTGTAAAGTTTAAAGCCCGTGGCAAGGGCTCATTTTTCTCATTTCAGGCAAGGGAGAAAGGATATAAAATGGAAAGCAAGCAATCAATAAAGAAGAAAGATAGAGATCTTCCCCAAAAGGGGTGGGGCGGGGAGAAAAGAAATCCTCACCTCACTGACTGCTCTTCTAACTAAGACTTTAACAGGCGGATAATGAGCCCACACATCCTCTGGTCAGGGCAGAGACTGGAGACCCATCTCCCATTGCCAGCATGATCCACTTGAAGCCTGAATAATGGGGGCTCCTCCATTAGGAGCTCTTGGATTTTTTGTATAAAACCCAGCCTTCATCATGCCTGTTGCATGCATGCGTGCTTGGTCACTTCATGCATGTCCGACTCTTTGCATCCCACTCCTCTGTCCATGGGATCCTCCAGGCAAGAATACTGGTGTGGGTTGCCATGCCCTCCTCCAGGGATCTTCCCGACCCAGGGATCAAACCCGTATTTCCCATGTCTCCAGCATTGCAGGCAGATTCTTTACCACTGAGCCACTTGGGAAGCCCCCTCACGTCTGTTAGTCAATCTTTAACATAAAAGCAGCATGGTTAATTACTTATCCAGTGAGCGGGGTGGGGAATCATGGCAGTTTGTTCAAATTAGGTAATAGATGAAGTGCTCCTATCTGTCTTTAGTGGACAGAGCCACCCTCAATTGCCCATGAGACAATAAAAGAAAAAGTAGAACTACTCTTTGGTTAATCCTAGAGTTTATGATAGTCTAGTCTGATTTAATGACCCTACAATCATTCTGTTGTTAGAAAATCAATATTTTCCCAAGAAACAGTAGGAACTGCCATAAATACACTCCTGGTTATATGAACCTTTGGCCACAGAACTTACATGCTGCAGAGGCCATAATGAGTGGCAAGGAAACAGCCTTCAGAAGCAGCAAGGCAGCCAGGCACCCCATAAAGAAGACCACACACATGTTTATGGACTCAGCCCATCAGAGACTAAAAGCAGCTCTCCTGTGACTGTCAGGGATATGGGGGTGCTCTGTCATTGATTTTTACCTGTGGGGTTCCTGGTTGTATGTATCACTGATGCTGGAGCAATAGGGGCATAGTAGACAGGAACGTACCATTAAGGCCAGGTAGGATCCCTAGGGAGGCTCCATTCCCTGCTGGCTCAGAGGTTAAAGTGTCTGCTGCAATTCGGGAGACCTGGGTTCCATCCCTGGGTTGGGAAGATCCCCTGGAGAAGGAAATGGCAACCCACTCCAGTATTCTTGCCTGGAGAATCCCATGGACAGAGGGATTTTGTTTTATGGATTTTAGGATACCAAAGCCTTTGACTGTGTGGATCACAATACACTGTGGAAAATTCTGAAAGAGATGGTAATACCAGACCACCTGACCTGCCTCTTGAGAAACCTATATGCAGGTCACGAAGCAACAGTTAGAACTGGTCATGGAACAACAGACTGTTTCCAAATAGGAAAAGGAGTACATCAAGGCTGTATAGTGTCACCCTGCTTATTTAACTTATATGCAGAGTACATCATGAGAAACGCTGGGCTGGATGAAGCGCAAGCTGGAATCAAGATTGCCAGGAGAAATATCAATAACCTCAGATATACAGATGACATCACCCTTATGGCAGAAAGTGAAGAGGAACTAAAAAACCTCTTGATGAAAGTAAAAGAGGAGAATGAAAAAGTTGGCTTAAAGCTCAACATTCAGAAACGAAGATCATGGCATTTGGTCCCATCACTTCATGGGAAATAGATGGGGAAACAGTGGAAACAGTGGCAGACTTTATTTTTTGGGCTCCAAAATCACTGCAGATGGTGACTGCAGCCATGAAATTAAAAGACTCTTACTCCTTGGAAGGAAAGTTATGACCAACCTAGATAGCATATTGAAAAGCAGAGATGTTACTTTGCCAACAAAGGTCCTCCAGTACTCTTGCCTGGAAAATCCCATGGACAGAGGAGCCTGGTAGGCTGCAGTCCATGGGGTCACTAAGAGTTGGACACGACTGAGCGACTTCACTTTCACTTTTCACTTTCATGCACTGGAGAAGGAAATGGCAACCCACTCCAGTGTTCTTGCCTGGAGAATCCCAGGGACGGGGGAGCCTGGTGGGCTGCCATCTCTGGGGTCGCACAGAGTTGGACACGACTGAAGTGACTTAGCAGCAGCAGCAACAAAGGTCCATCTAGTCAAGGCTATGGTTTTTCCAGTGGTCATGTATGGATCTGAGAGTTGCACTGTGAAGAAAGCTGAGCACTGAAGAATTGATGCTTTTGAACTGTGGTGTTGGAGAACACTCTTGAGAGTCCCTTGGACTGCAAGGAGATCCAACAAGTCCATTCTAAAGGAGATCAGCCCTGGGTGTTCTTTGGAAGGAATGATGCTAAAGCTGAAATTCCAATACTTTGGCCACCTCATGTAAAGAGTTGACTCATTGGAAAAGACTCTGATGCCGGGAGGGATTGGGGGCAGGAGGAGAAGGGGCCGACAGAGGATAAGATGGCTGGATGGCATCACCGACTCGATGGACATGAGTTTGAGTGAAGTCCGGGAGTTGGTGATGGACAGGGAGGTCTGGTGTGCTGCGATTCATGGGGTCGCAAAGAGTCGGACACGACTGAGCGACTGAACTGAACTGAACTGAAAGCAAAGGCAGCAGGGTATTATGCCACGAACACAGGGCTAGCAATCAGAAGACTGAGTTTGATCTTTCTACCACTTTCCTGCATAAGCTGGAGCTGGTCATGAAGCCCCATTTTACAGAGGAGGAAACTGAGACTCTGGTGGATTTATCACAGCTAACACACTGAGTGGTTATGAGTTTTAAAAAAGATATGTGTTGGTAGATAGCCAGTGGGAATTTGCTGTGTGACTCAGAGAGCTCAAACTGAGGCTCTGTGACAATCAAGAGGGGTGGGATGTGGTGGGAGGCGGGAAGGAGGTTCAAGAGAGAGGGGACCTATGTATACCTTTGGCTGATTCATGTTGTTATATGGAAGAAACCAACACAATTGTAAAGCATTATCCTCCAATTAAAAATCAAAAAAGTTAAAATGTTAAAAAGATATGCATGGGATATTTGTCACTTATTTCAGTTGTCTAACATCTAATACTCTTTCCAATGTTCAAAGAATTCTGCATGCTATTGATTCATGGTGGGAATTAGAGTCCTGTTTCTGCCATAGAATTAGAAAACACCACACAGTTGTTTTTCCAACCTCCTTCAGAGTTAGGGCTCCTCCGCTCAAAGCATAAATTGTCAGACAAACATCTGCTGCTGATTCGATTCAGGATTGATGAGGCCAAGAAGCAGGGACAGTAGGTCATCTTTTGCTGACGGTAGAGATGATGGGAGCATCTTGGTTCTTAAGCAGTGGCTATAGCCACCATCCAGTGTCAGTGGTGCTAGCAGCATGGCCTCACAAGCTCAGGAGTCTGGAGTTTCATGGAGGCAATGAGTTATCCTTACCACACCATCCTGTGGAGGGATTCTGAATGCCGTTTCTGACCATGTAGCCTCAGACCCCATCTCCTCAGGGGTCCTGTGCACACTGTCATATCTCTTTTATTTTGAAATGTATCCTTTGATCTGAGGGAATGATACGGGGATGTGTTACAAAGCATCAGATGTTCTACAAGGTCTCAAATGATGGAGCTGGCAGATGGACTGGGGATAAAATGACAATGCAATATGCCAAATATGTATGAAGCAGATCTATCTGGAATCACTGCTTCTTCCAGTGAAAAGGAATCCAGTGTTGTCAGTTCATCACCAAGTGGCTGTTGGGTTTGAGGGATGCTACCACACGTGGGACTTAGCATCAGTCTTTGTTGTTGACAAGTCAGCCATCCAGAAGCACAGTGACTCTCAGGCTTGGTGAGGAGTCCATGCTGTTGGATCCATGCGTAGCCTCCACCTCCGCTGCACAACTGCTCCATTCATCAGCCCATTATGTAAACAGTGTGGTGGTGGGCACTCCTGCACTTCTGCTGGCTGAGTCTTCCCATCCACCTGCTTGTTGAGTACTTGCCCTGATGTGGATGCTCTCTTTCCTACAAACTCCAAGCCCACCCTCATGGGTCCACACACAGGCTTCTCTCCCAGGCTTTTGTCCCTGACCTCTCATGATGACTCCTTCCAGATTCTCAAGCAACCATTTAATCCATTCTCTGCTGCCTAAGAACGTATGTGCTATGTGCTAAGTTGCTTCAGTTGTGTCCGACTCTTTTGTGACCCTATGTACTGTAGCCCACCAGCTTCCTCCATCCATGGGATTCTCCATGCAAGAATATTGAAGTGGGTTGCCATTTTCTCCTTCAGAGGATCTTTCCCAGCCAGGGATCGAACCCAAGTCTCTTACGTCTCTTGCATTGACCGGTAGGTTCTTTACCACTAGCGCCACCTGGGAACCTAAAGTCAGGCTGCTTCACCCTCCATACGCAAATTTACTGCTCAGAATTCTGCCCACTGAAGGATTTTCCAGCCTTTGCTACTTTTCATGAATGTTCCTGAGGGGGGCTATTTTATGGCAGCAGTCCCTTTCATGCAGCTGGTAGCAAAATAACAAGCTGACCCTTTCATGAACCAAGCCTGGGTGTTATTCTGTCCATTTAGCAGGAGAAGCCAGAGGTATGAGCTGCCTGAGATGTTTGATGCAGTAGCAGAAGTTGGCATAAGGAGGTCTAGGCCACCCTGCCTTGTGTAATGATTACGCTGTATCCATTCAACCTTATAGCCTATCCAGCTCACCTTTGACACCTAGAATAACATAGTCATTGATACTCCACAGTCAAGTGACTTAGCAGCACTCCCAACACTGTTTTTTTTTTTAATGGTAGTGCTTTGCTGTAGATGCCTCATTCTTGCTCCAGAGTCCTACAGATCTGCACCTCAGCTCAGCAATGTTGGCTTTTAGAAATGCTATAGAGCATCCTTATCTACTATGTAAAGTGAAAGTTGCTCAGTCGTGTCTGACTCTTTGTGACCCAGGGACAGTATAGTCCATGGAATACTCCAGGCCAAAATACTTGAGTGGGTAGCCTTTCCCTTCTCCAGGGGATCTTCCCAACCTAGGGATTAAACCCAAGTCTCCCACATTACAGATGGATTCTTTACCAGCTGAGCTACAAGGGAAAGCCAAGAATATTGGAATGGGCAGACTATCTCTTCTCCAGTGGATCTTCCTGACACAGGAATCGAACTGGGGTCTTCTGCACTGCAGGTGGATTCTTTACCAACTGAGCTATCGGGGAAGCACCATGGATATCTCTAGAAGCCATCAGAGCTGATGAATCATATGGGCCAAGCATTGGGCCACTTTTCCAAGTTTTGTAGAGCCCTCTTTTGTTTTGTGTATGCATGCTTGTCTGATTCTCTGCAGCCCCATGGACTGTAACCCACCAGTCTCCTCTGTCCATGGAAGTTTCCAGGCAAGAATACTGGAGTGGGTTGTATGCCCTCCTCCAGGGGATCTTCCTGACCCAGGGATTGATCCACTATCTCTTGCATCTCCTGCATTGGCAGGTGGATTCTTTACCACTAGCGCCACATGTCACTACTTAAAACTGATAATCTTCCAAGCCACTGGGTAAATGTGTCACTCTTAAGAGTTGTGTTTGCCCTCTTCAAAAATCCAAAGAAGACTACCAACTGCTAGGCCTTTTTCCAAATGGTGAAGATGTATGTACAATAACTTGAGCTTCACCTTGGAGAGGATAAATTAACATGTTACAGACCACTGGCCCCCTAACATTTTCACTGATGCAATAGGCTTCCCAGCTGGTGCTAGTGGGAAAGAATCCACCTGCCAATGCAGGAGATGTAAGATGCTTAGGTTCAATCCCTGGGGCGGGGGAAGATCCCTTCGAGTAGGAAATGGCAACCCACTCCAGTATTCTTACCTGGAAAGTTCCATGGACAGAGGAGTCTGGTGGGCTATAGTCCATGGGACCACAAAGAGTTGGACATGACTGAGCACACACACACACACACACACACACACACACCAAGCTCCTTATTCTTTGCAGATTGACTTCCAGTAACCAGTGCACATATGTCTTTCCAGAGTATCTGGAGTTCTTTCCACATTTTGCTCCTTAGGTATGATTAACATGATTCTGAATAGCATCTGCCTAGATATACTGATTCTAAGTCTCATAATCCCATGCCTTTTCTAATATTAGCATAGGAAACTTGCCACGCCTGTGAATTCAGCCACGTTTAGGATTCTGACATTTGAAAAGAAGATTAGGGACCCGATTTTCAGCAGTCCTCTTTCCATCTACAGATCAGGACATTCATATGGTTTTGTGTTTTATATAACCGTAATGTGTCATATTTCACCCCATTTATTATCAGTAACGGGATCCTTGTCATCTGACCAGCAAGGGATCTAACTTCAGAATCCCATTCTGAGAATATCCATTTTGATACCATTCCTGGTGCCAAATGACTTAATATGGATTTCCCAAGGGGACACTGAGACAAAGGCAAAAATGCAAGGATTTTATCTGGAGAAGATGCTAGCAACACTGGTGTTAGTCACTCAGCCATGTCTGACTCTTTGCAGCTCTATGGACTGTAACCCGCCGGGCTCCTCTGTCCATGGGATTCTCCAGGCAAGAACACGGGAGCAGGTAGCCATTCCCTTTTCCAGGGGATCTTCAGTAGACAGAAAAGGAAGAATGTCAATGAAGACTGTGCTTTCAGGCAAGTTTCCACTGTAGGCAAATGAAGGATGATTTTGCTGGTAAATCTAGAAGCCAGAATGGAATATGCAGCTCAAAGTTATCCAGCCTGAGAGGTGAGGGAGGAGGGCTATTTATCTATCAACCTCTGTTAGCCTCTTAGTCATTGGTTGAGGGCTGCCCTAGTGGGACAATTCCCTGACACTTCAAGCTAGAGTGAACTTCAGCAGCCAAAGAGTTTGGGTGCCAATAGTTGGAATTGACCCCAAACTCACTCCAGTGTTCTTGCCTGAATCCCATGGACAGAGGAGCCTGGTGGGCTACAGTCCATGGGGTTGCAAAAGAATCAGACACAACTTAGCAACTGAACAGCAACAAATATGGAAATGATGGACCTGTAGGAGGGTTTGCTCCATCACTGGTCAGCTATCTCCGAACAGGACCAGGCCAATAGAGGTGAGGAGATGTGGAGATTGCAATGCCTGGTGTCTGATAGCAGTTTTCAACTCAGAGGGGGAATATCCATCACACAGAATTCTTAGGGCAGCCTTGCTCATAGCAGGTTTTCAGTAAATGAATGCTGATCATTTGGTGTCTGAGGGACCTAAGGGAAGCAGGGTGCTAGGAGGGAACTAGTAGATAGACATCATTGGAGGGCTGGCTTCTGCTGCCCCAAATGCTGAAGTAAAGGACGGTCCATGTGCTCTAGATCATGATAGGCATCTTTGTAGCCAGAGCACTGCTGCTCAAAGAATTCTTTAGGAAGGAGTGAGTCCATTCTGTCTTTTCTGTCCTATGGCTTGAGGCAAGTCTTTGGTGCACAGAGACTTCCTGGTCAGCAAATCTGGCTGAATTGTGTGGCCCATGGGGCCTCATCATCTCCTGTAGTCACTTGCCCAGAGGCTCTTGGTTCTGCCTCCTGGGAATCGAACCTAGGAAATAGGAAGAGGAAGTGGCTGGGGAAAGAATGAGCCAATTACAAATGGCAAGCACCAGCCCCAAACATGCAGTTAATTTTCAAACAGGCTATTTACAACCTGTCAGACAGAGCCTGTTGGGAGTGCAGAGTGTACAGTGTGGGAATGGTCAGGGCTCCAGGAGGCAGGACCAGGAGTGGCAGAGCAGGCTAGGCTCAGAGCTGTGTGAGGCTGAGACACAGCGGCATGGTCGTTGTTGCTCAGTCACTCACTCGTCACTGACTCTTTGAAATCCCATGAACTGCAACACACCAGGCTTCCCTTCCTTCACAGTCTCCCGGAGCTTGCTCAAACTCACGTCCACGGAGTCTGTGATGTCATCCGACCATCTCATCCTTTGTTACCCCCATTCTCCTACCTTCAGTCTTTCCAAGCATCAGGGTCTTCTCCAGGCATGATGGAGCTGGTGACTGGGAGAGAATGGCAAAGGGCAGCCAAGATCCCCTCCTCGTCCCTGGCCTTCTTTCTTGCCTCTGATGCCTCTCCTCCAGGAGCTAGTGCCTCGCCATCCTGGTCATGTACACCATGTCCAGCACCTTCCCAAGCTCCCACCTTCATCATCCTGCTCCTCCCTTAGTTTTGCCTGGTCCTCAGCTAAATAGCCACTATGCCATGCAAAACTGCCCTAACTGCCTTGTCCGCCCTGACCACTTGCTTTCTGAAAATTGGAAAACTTTTGCCACTGTTTGCCAAACAAGTGTCTGTTTGCCACTCAAGTTTCACAGGACTTTGTGTCAATGTCTTCCCTCTAGTTTAAGTTCATTGACTTATTTTTCACCTATGCATTTTCTCCTGATCTTAGTTCAGTGAGTAGCACATAGAAGATGTCTTTTGTTTAATCACCATAAACCTCAGCTTCCTGTTTATGAAATAAAACTCAAAATAGTACTTTCTGCTTTTCTTTGAAGTTTTCATAAGCACTGATAAAGTCCAGTGTATCTATTTTTATTTATTTATTTGTGGTTGTGCTGGGTCTCCATTGCTGCATGCAGGCTTTCTGTAGTTGTGGCGAATGGGGGCTACTTTCTAATAGCAGTGTGAAGGCTTCTCTTTGCTGTGACTTCTCTCGTTGCAGAGCATGGGCTCAGTAGTTGTGGTTCACGGGCTTTGTTGCTCCGCGGCATGCATAATCTTCCTGGACCAGGGATCAAACCTGTGTCCCCTGGACTGGCAGGTGGATTCTTAACCAAATACCAGGGAAGTCCCAGTACTTTCTTCTTAGAGTCTCAGTGGGGGCCGTGGAGATCAGTGTTAGCCAAGTGCTCAGCACTGGGCCTAGTAAGCAGTGAGAACTCAATAATGTAATCAGCCATTGCTTGCAGAGCTCTTCATAGCTGCCAGGGCTCAGAGAAAACCACAGTGGTCAGGCCACCCTTTTATTTCTTCCACATTTTGACTCATTTAAGATAGGACAGGAAAAACTTATTTGATTGCAAGATGTATTTTAGAATAATTTTTTGCAAGCCTTTTGGCCTGGAACTATGTAAATTAGTTCTATATGGTCAAGATTTAGAAATCTTCTCTGTGCTTATTAGCATGGAATTTGAGAACTGCTATCTGTGTTTGATTCAGATATTTTGGTCAGCTTCATTTTCTAAAGAGATTGTTCAAGCCATTTGTGATCATTAGACTGAGTGAAATCCTCAAAGGCATGTCTGTGTTAGGAGAAGCATCAGGGGCATTATTGCCAAGCTGAACTGAGTGTGCTGGAGATGAGAACACTTGACGATGCCCATTAGTGATGGCTTTGACAGATACTACACCTGCTCCTATTTTAGGATTGGCTTTGCTTAGTTGGATACAAGATTGGGGCAGCTGTCCCCTCTGAGGCCCTCTTAAAAAAACAAAAACAAAACACAGTCCTAGAATCAGACCGGTATTTGGATCTTAGCTAAGACTTGACACTGTATTTTCTTTTATTTTTTTACCACTTGTCCTCCAGAATCTTCATCCATCCTTCTCCCTGCCCTGTGTCCAGGACACTGATCTCCACAACTGCATCAGTTTGTCCTTTTTCCCTCTGGCTTTTACTAGAGTTTAGTCAGTGGGAAGCACTGGCAGGAAATCAGAGTGAGGTCAGGATACTTTTTTCTGATTCTCTCCTTCCTGGCATGCAGATTGGTAGATTGATTTCTTTATCCAAGGCCACAGCTCCCATTGGGTGCCCTTTCCTACAGCTTACCCCAGATTCCAGTTACCATTTACTCCTTTTCCCTTAGGGCTGTGTGATGGGGACATCTGTTGTTGTCCGCCAGATATTTCTTAATCCTTTGCTGTAGTCTCTTAACCTTGCTCATAACCTTGTAAATGATGCCTGTGGTAAACTCTCCTAAAGCATTCAGTTGTATCTCTGATGTCTATGAGGCAGAACAGCATAGTGTTTAAGAATGTAGGGTCTGCAGTCAGGTCATCTGGGTTCATATGTTGATGTTTGGGGCTTCCCTGGTGGCTCAGTGGTAAAGAATCCACCTGCAATGTGGAGGACCTGGGTTTGATCCCGGTGTCAGGAAGATCCCCTGGAGGAGGGCATGGCAACCCACTCCAGTATTCTTGCCTGGAGAATCCCCATGGACAGAGAAGCCTTGGGGGCTACAGTCCATGGGGTCACAAAGCATTGGACATGACTGAAGTAACTAAACACATGTTGACTTTTAAAGAAGCTGTGTGATCTTTTACAGTTACTTCACCTCTGGGTGCCATGATTTCCTGTAACATGAGACTAATCAGCTACTTCTATAATTGGCTTACGATGAGGATTAAACAAGACACATAAAGCCCTTCTACGTTCGTCTGTGTCTAGCGAGAGAGAAGGAGAAGTAGAGGAGGATAGGCTAGAAGGAAGCAATAGCATAAACGGAGACCCAGGGGCAGGCAGGAGGAAGATTTGTGCAGAAGTGAGACTCATCTAAGAAAAAATGTTCTGAGAATAAGATCACCAAACTATAGCTAAGGGTATGGGAGGATGCTGGGGAGTGGGAAGAACACAGTGAGTGCTCATCTTGAGTATGGTTATTTGAAGAGTGTACACAGGACTTTTAGCCAATGTCATATTCACCCCAAGTGCTGGAAGGCTAGAATTCCATTAAAACTCTGCAATCATCCTGACGTAGATGAATTCTATTCTGAAGGTACTTGTCCCCCGTTACCAACTCAGCTTTGATTAAATTTGTTTCTTTTTAGAACTGTCAATGGAGCATCTGTTATTATAATGCATGCATGCTCAGTCACTAATTTGTGTCCAGCTCTTGTGACCCCAAGGACTCCTTTGACCTTGGGATTTCCCAAGGAAGAATACAGGAGTGGGTTGCCACTTTTTTCTCCAGGGGATCTTCCTGACTCAGGCATCGAACCCAAATCTACTACACTGGCAGGTGGGTTTTTTACCACTGAGCCACCAGGGAATGTTATGCTATGCTATGCTAAGTCATTTCAGTCGTGTCCGACTCTGTGCGACCCCATAGACGGCAGCCCACCAGGCCCCGCCGTCCCTGGGATTCTCCAGGCAAGAACACTGGAGTTGGTTGCCATTTCCTTCTCCAATGCATGAAAGTGAAAAGTGAAAGTGAAGTCACTCAGTTGTGTCCGACTCTTAGCGACCCCATGGACTGCAGCCCACCAGGCTCCTCTGTCCACGGGATTTTCCAGGCAAGAGTACTGGAGTGGGGTGCCATTGCCTTCTCCGAGCCACCAGGGAAGCCTCTGTTATTATAATATATAATATCTCATATTGGCATCCCCACCCTCTTGACTGATTTTTTTCTCTTTTTTAAAAAAATCAATAAGCCTCATTTTTTAGAGCAGTTTTCTGCACAAAATTGAGTGGAAAGCAGAGAGAATTTCTATCTACCCTCATCCTCCCCACCCTTACCTCAGCCTCCCCCACTATGGACACCTGCATCACAGTGCAACGTTTGTTGCAATCAGTGGACCTAGAAATCATTATCACCTGAAATTCATACTTTACATTGGGGTTCATTCTTACCACTGTATGTTCTATGGGTTAGAAGGATGTATAATATGTATTCATATGATAGATCACATAGAATAGTTTCACTGCTCTAAATATCCTCTCTGCTCTACCTATTCATCCCTTTCTTTCCCCACCACATGGCATCTAATGATTGTTTTTTTGTTTTTTTTTTTTACCTTTCTTCATAGTTTTGCCTTTTCCAGAATGTCACATGGTTTGATTCATACAGTGGGTAACATTTTCAGATTGGCTTCTTTCACTTTGTAATATGTTTTTAAGATCATTCCATGTCTTTTCATGTCTTGATAAATCATTCCCTTTTAGCAATGAATACTATCCCATTATTTGAATGTATCAGAATTTATTTATTCATTCAGCTACTGAAGGACATCTTGGTTACTTCCAAGTTTTATTATAGACAAATTTTCTATAAGCATACATGTGTAGACTTTTGTGTGGCCTCAGTTTTCACCTCATTTGGGCAGCTAGCAAGGTGCATGATTGCTAGATTGTATGGTAAGAGTATGTTTGCAAGAAACCATCAAACTGTCTTCCAAAGTTGCTATACTATTTTACAATTCTGCCAGCAAAAAGTGAGAGTCCTTGTTGCTCCAATCATTTCCAGACTTTGGTGTCAGTGTTCTAGATTTTGGCCATTCTAATAAGTGGGTAGTGATATCCAGTTGTTTAAATTTGAAATTCCCTAATGACATATGAAATTAAAAGGTGTTAGCTCCTTGGAAGGAAAGCTATGACAAACCTAGACAGCATATTAAAGAGACATTACTTTGCAGACAAAGGTCTGTATAGTCAAAGTTATAGTAGTCATTATGGATGCGAGAGCTGGACCATAAAGAAGACTGAGAACTGAAGAATTTATGCTTTTGAACTGTGGTTCTGGAGAAGACTCTTGAGAGTCCCTTGGCATGAAAGGAGACCAAACCAGTCAATCCTAAAGGAAATCAATCCTGAATACTCATTGGAAGGACTGATGCTGAAGCTGAATCTGTAATACTTTGGCCACCTGATGTGAAGAGACGACTCATTGGAAAAGATCCCAATGCTGGGAAAGACTGAAGGCAGGAGAAGCAGGACAGAGGATGAGATAGCTGGATGGCATCATAGACACAACGGACAAGAGTTTGAGAAAATTCTGAGAGATAGTGAAGGACAGGGAAGCCTGGCGTGCTGCAGTTCATGGGGTCACAAAGCACTGGACATGGCTTAGCAACTGAACAAAGACAATGCTTACTTGCCATCTGTATATGTTCTTTGATGAGATATCTGTTCAGCCTTATGCCCATTTTTAATCAAAATCTGCATTTTTCTTATTGTTGAATTTTAAGAATTCTGTATTTTGGATAGCTATCACATTTATGTGGATAAACATCAGAGCAGAAATGGTCAATTTTAATCAAATCCATTGACTCACCTTTTGGTTTTGGCAACTGCTGTGGGAGTAGGTTGTGTTCACAGGTAGCCTGACCAGAGTCAACTAGGCTGCACAGCTTATCTCTTACTCTGTGTTCCTGGACTTCTTTGTCTCTACCTTGGAGGACACTGTAGGATCCTATTCAACTGTGCTGGTTCATATGCTATTTCCAAGAGAAAGGGAGTTAAACATCCCTTGAGGCAAAGTGGGGTCAGGAGCCAGTCCATGAATATCTTCTCTCCAAATCTTGTGTAGACAATTCCAAAGCCCAGTGTATACCACTCTTCAGAGATCCCTAGTGGGCTGAGTCCCAGTTGTTCACAATTCTTGAGTCTACTCAGCAATGTACTCATGGATTGACTTGCTCTTTTCCCATTTTAGTTTCCCCATTTCCCTTCATCCTATTCCTTAGGATCACTTCTCAGAATAAACAGCCTTCTGGCAGTCCTTTGTCAAAGGCTCTATTTTTCAGGGGGGGAACCTAAGCAAAGATATTATTTTATTTGATTTTCTCTTATGAAGTGCGTTTTCCTGTTGCATTTTATGCTACTTTAGTGAACATAGTTTATGTCCTTTTAATAGTACACAAATAGCTGGAAGTGAGCCCTTCGTAAATAAGACCACGGTTTTAATGATGAGTCTAAATAGCCATCATCTTTGGTGAATTATGCCTTCTAGCAAGCTGGGCATATGCTGAAGCAGGATGATTCAGTGGAAGGACCAAAAAAGTGGAATTCAGCAGGGGTGCCTCTTTGATCCAGCCCTCCCGCCATATAACTGTATAATTAAACACATTTGCTGTAAAAATATGTTATAAGCCATAAAGTCCATCCATTTAAAGTGTATAATTCAGTATTTTTAAGCATACGTATAAAGTTGTACAACCACTGTGTATGCTAAGTTGCTTCAGTCATGTCCAACTCTGTGCGACCCTGTAGACTGTAGCTTGCCAGGCTCCTCTCTCCATGGGATTCTCCAGGCAAGAATACTGGAGTGGATTGCCATGCCCCACTGCAGGGGATCTTTCCGACTCAGGGATTGAACCGGTGACTGAGACGTCCCTTATGCCTCCTGCATTGGCAGGCCGGTTCTTCACCACTGGCACCACCTGGGAAGCCCGTTCCATAATATAATTTCATAACATCTTCGTCAGCCCCCCAATAAACCTTGTACCAATTAGCAGTCACTTCTCACTCTCTTTCCCTATCCCACTGCCCCGCTTTTTGCTCAGCCTCAGGCAACCACTAATCTACTTTCTGTTTCTATAAATTTGCCAGTTGTGGACATTTTGTATAAACAGGATCAGGCAATCTGTGGTCGTTTGTGACTAGTTTCTTTCACCTAGCAGAATGTTTTTGATGTTCATCGATGTTCCGATATTCACTATGTGATTCTGAGTAACCACTAATGTCTTGGGTCCTGCTTCTTCCTCTGGATGTTAGAAGGCAAGGTCCCCAAGCTACTCTCCAGCTCTAAGAGTCCCTAGGGAAGCAGGTGCAAGTAGCAGAAAACTCAGAGGAAAAGTGGCGCCAACATTTAATATTGCAGCTTTGAACTGAAAGAAGCTGAAAGAAGAACAGTTTCTTTTATTGCTGAGCTCCTATTCGACAGTTGGTGCCCATCTGCGTGCAGAAACCAATTACCTGTGAGGAGTAATTGAAATCATTAATAGCCGCAAACAAATGTGTCTATTCTGCAAGTAATTTGCAGTAACATTTAGTAATTGATAGTAATTTTTAGTAATTAAACACTGAGTAATTCATTCACCAAGCCACGCAACCATTTTATGGGGTTCCTCGGTGTTCCCACAGCAAATCTTAATTACTTAACCCAAGCACCAGGAATATTTCTGTCATTTCTAAGCAAATATAGTGAGCGTGCTATTCTTAGTAAGCTCTAGTAGAGAGAAAGCTAAAGAGAGGAGTTATTTTCCTGGGTAGCAGTAATTAAGACTGGAGGAAGCTTTTGGGCCAATAACAAGGTTGCTGAGTGAAGCCCCTTAAACATGATTTTTGTCTATTCTGCGTGGAACATCAAAGTGAAGTCTAGATTATAACAACTTTTCTTTGTCCCCCTCCTCAACATTTTAGCTCAGTCTTTTCCAGGTTTGTTCAGGCTATTATAAATTTACGCATGAGCTGCTTGTGATAGGGAACAGTCAGAGGGACCATTTCTATCTTCACAATGCCCTCTAAAGATCTGAGTCTGATGTTCACTGTTCCCTGCAGCTTGGCTCCATTATGCCCTTTCCAGTGATTTATTAGCTGTAGGGGACAGTGTTAATAGCTAACTCAGCATCTAGTTCTCCTTGCTTCTTTCTAGTATCTCAATTCTGCACCACTCCCCCTCCCCCAGCCCAGGGGATCATCTCTGTTCTGTACAGCCTATGTCATTTGGGGAAACTGGGTCCTGGGGTGGATTTTGGTTAGTTTAAACCAGTAATGGTAATCCCACTGTAATCCCATTCCTCCTAGAGACTAGTTCAGAAAGTCAGCTTACTGTTGGTCCAGGAGTGATCATGTGATCTCAGCTGGCTCAGTCAGAGTGGTGGAAGAGGCTTTCATTTCAGGAGTAGGGGAGAGATTTTTTCCCTTTATTTTGCTGGATGTGAGGAAGTTCAGATGCTGCTGGCAGCCATCCCAATACCATATGGGAAGCTAGTCTGAGAACAAAGTCTAGACAGAGATGGGCAGAGACAAGAGAAACTATAGAGAAACTGAACTAGAGTCCTACTGTTCCTGAACTCAGGTTCTGCTTCTGGGCTTCTAATTATGTGAGAAAATATGTTTTCCTAGGTTTAATCCAGTTAGACTTTGGTTTTCTACTTTTTGAAGCCCCAAACATCCTAATTTATTTGATGGCTCAGATGGTAAAGAATCTGCCTGCAATGCAGGCAACAGGTTCAATTCCTGGGTTGGGAAGATCCCCTGGAGAAGGGAATGGCAACCCACTCCAGTATTCTTGCCTGGAGAATTCCATGGAGAGAGAAGCCTAGCAGGCTAGAGTTCATGGGATCGAAAAGAGTTAGCCACAACTGAGAGACCTTCACTTCCCCATCTTCCACGGCAATCTAATCGCTCCATTCCTGAAACAGTCTGCACACCTTGGCTCACACAGTATTGTCAGAGCTTAGAATGTCCTGTGCTACTTCTCTTTATCTGGGAGAAATTCTGTACAATCAAAATCAAGAATGTCCATGCTCAGGACCCACCTTCTTTGTAAAGCCTTCACTGAGCACCCTAGTGCTGTATGAAATTGTCTAGCACACAATCTGAACACCATACTTGGTGTTTCTCACTTAGAGGTGCATGTACACACATCTTTTCAACTAGTTCCTGGACAGCAGAGAATGTATCAGCCTGGCACTAACCTGACGATCTGAAAGGGAGAGTGAGCTAGATGCCTGTGGAAACAAGCACCAAGAGGTTGTGTAGAGAGAAGTTTGTCAAATACTGCAAACAGTAAGGGGAGAGGAGATCCTTTGGGGCAAGACTGGCTAGGAAGATACGGAACTTCTTTGAAGAAACGGAACCAAAAAAAAAAGGGATCTTTGAAGATATACAGTCTTTTGAAAAAGGCTTTTTGTGACTTTTTAAAATTCATTCTGTTGTTTTTTTCCAACTTTAGTGGGATATAATTAACATATAATTTTACATAACTTTAAGGTATACAATGTGTTAATTTGATACACTTGTGTGTTGCAATATAATTGCTAACATAATGTTAGCTAAAACCTCCATGATGTCATAAAATTACCACCTCTTTTTTTCTGTTGAGAACATTTAAGTTCTACTCTCTTAATAACATTCAAGCATATAGTCCAGAATTGTTACCCATATCACCATGCTGTACACTAGATCCCCTGAATGTATTTATCTTATAACTGGAAATTTGGACTTTTGAGATATATCTCCCAATTTCTGCCAGACCCCAGCCCCTGGTAATAATCATTCTACTCTGTTTCTGAGTTTGGCTCTGGCAAATTCCACATATAAGTGATATCATACAGTATATACCTTCTTGTCTGACTTATTTCACTAAATATAATGTCTTCAAGGATGATTCATGTTGTCAATAATGACAGTATTTCCTTCTTTCTCATGGCTGTATAACACTCCATCATACATAAATACCACATCTTCTTTACACCTTCATTCGTAATGGGCACTTAGGTGGTTTCCATATTTTGAGTACTGTGAATAATGCTGCCTGTCATTATTTATTGAGTATCTACTCTATATCAAGCATCATGCCAAGATTTTTTCCTCTCATATATCTCATATTATTTAAATTTCAAAATAACATTCATGGAATATATATTGTTTATTTCCATTTTACAGATGCTCAGAGATGGATATGATTTTTTCCCCAGAGTTAAAAATAGGTTCCCAAAACAGATTTCCTAACCCCAGGTCCACAACAGTTTCTATAACTCACAGCTACTGTCCAACATTCAGTGGAACTGTTCTCATTCAGTTTAGGGCAAGGGGCATCACATAGTTTCTGTAAAGGCCCAGAGACTAAGTATTTTAGTCATTGTGAGCCATACTAGGTCCATCTAGTCAAGGCTATAGTTTTTCCAGTGGTCATGTATGGATGTGAGAGTTGGACTATAAAGAAATCTGAGAACCGAAGAATTGATGCTTTTGAACTGTGGTATTGGAGAAGACTCTTGAGAGTCTCATGGACTGCAAGGAGATACAACCAGTCCATCCTAAAGGAAATCAGTCCTGAATAGTCATTGGAAGGACTGATGCTGAAGCTGAAACTTCAGTACTTTGGCCACCTGATGCAATGAACTGACTCATTGGAAAAAAGCCTGAAGCTGGGAAAGATTGAAGGCAGGAGGAGAAGGAGACTACAGAGGATGAGATGGTTGGATGGCATCACCGATTCAATGGACATCAGCTTAAGTAAACTCTGGGAGTTGGTGATGGACCCAGAGGCCTGGCATGCTGCAGTCCATGGGGTCTCAAAGAGTCGGACACAACTGAGTGACTGAACTGAACTGAACCAATGAGCCATACTGTCTCTGTCAAAATTATTCCACTCTGCTGTTAAAGCACAGAAGAAGCCACGGATAATGTGTCAGTAATGTGTGTTCTGATAAAACTGTGTGGCACTGAAGTTTGAATTTCACATAGATCTCACGTTATATAATTTTATCTCTTCTTTTCATTTTATACCCCCCAGACTATTAATATATTCAAGAACAGGCTGCAGGGTGAATTTGGCCTACAGTTGACTGGCCCCCTCTTTCTTCAGCCATGCAGGGAGATGGAGGGACAGTTTACTCCTCCTAGGCCTTCTCCATCCCTCTGCTCATCAATTCCTAAAGCTCACCATGACAGTAAAAACCTCCCTAGAAACCCTGGCCTTGACCTCCCAGTAGCTGTGCTCCATTGCTTGGCTCTAACCTGTTTATCAGCACAAGACATTCTTTTAATTTAGCAATCTGCAAAGGTCTCGGATGAAAAGCCTTCACCTGCCCTTTTTCTCAAATCTGACATAATTAGCTACATCTCAGCCCCACCTTCTATTCTCTCTTTTAATGAGCAGCGCCAGTCCTGAATCGCTTTAAAGGAGCAAGCAGCCTCTTGGTATCAATTAAAAGAGAAAAACTTTCCAACGCATAAGCTGTAACAAGCCACAAATAGGTACAAAGAGAAATCTGGAGTTCTGGCACTACTAACAGAACAATGCACTCTGCAGTGATTGTCTCTCACTCTTTTGGAGGAAAAAAGAAAACAAGGCCAGCATTCTAGGTAATACATTACTCCAGGTGGACGTGGCTGAACGCTGGAATCCTCAAGCCAGAGACAGGAGAGCTGTCCAACAACCATGTGATGAAATCTTTCAGCTTGATGTTCTTGTGCTTTCGGATGCAGAAGCCCTGCACAGCCCCAGAGAGCTACGTCCAGAGAAGATGATTTAAGACGAGTGTTTTAACTGTATGAAGTTACATCTCTCTCATTTTCCTCCCCTGAAGTGAACAATCAAACAAGCTTTGTTTTTCCAGGCAGTGGGTGATAGCGAGGTAGTGGGTAGCTTCATTAATCTTCGAGTTCTCCAGAAAAGCCAATTTGATTATTGTAGAGTATCAAGCACTCTGAGCGTATTGTTGCTTGTTAGCTTGGTTGTATGCCCTCCAGAAGCTCCATGCTGGGGAGACTGGTCCACATGCCAGAGTTGAATGGGAAAGGAGGGGCTGGGAGTGAGAGGGATGTGCTCTTGATCTATTCAAAGGACGCATGCACAGAGCCTTGGGTGGATCAGGTGAACGCCTGTTAACAGAATCACCTGGGCAAAATGGGAATGCTGGCAAAGTTATTTTCTGAGTCCTCCAGCTGTCCCTTTGAAGTCATCTTTTTGTATCATCTCCTTAATTTTCTAAGACATTGAGAACATTTATACGTTAATGTCAATGTCTTTCTCAACACCAAAAAGTCCGTGTTTCTATCTTACTCCTACCAATAAATTTCTTAGAAGAAAACAGCCATATACTGTGGAAGTTGGAAGTGACTTTTCCTGTCATCTGTAGTACTTCCCATAGGCAGCAGCCTTATCCAGGGATTAGGCTGTTTCTAACGATTAAACCTTGAAGAGTCACTTTGCCCACCCAGAAAGGATTGCACAGGGATGCTGGATGAGTCATTCTTTCCCACCTGAAGCTCTAGATAAAGAGATGCTGCCCTAATCCCAGGACCTCAAGAGTTAACCCCTTCCCTCTAACATCAGGAAGAAACATTCATCTTCAGTTGCTAGAGAGCTTTTCAGCTCGCAAAAGGCTTTTTTCTATATGTTATTTTTTGTTGATCACCTGCCCACCCAACAACCTTGAGAGATCAGAGAACCAGGATAATAAAAAGCTCCAATATTGTGTGTGTGTGCTCAATCGTGTCCAGGACTCTCCATGAACCCATGGACTGTAGCCCACCAGGTTCCTCTGTTCATGGAATTTTCCAGACAAAAATATTGGAGTCAGTTGCCATGTTCTCCTCCAGGGCATCTTCCTGATCCAGGGATTGAATCCATATCTCTTGCATCTCTTGCATTGATAGGTGGATTCTTTATCACTGCGTCGCCTGGGAAGCCCATGCTTCTTCTTCTTCTTCGGAACAAAACTTCACCTTTGCAGACAAACATGCTGATAAAACTTGGTATATAATAATAATGATTGCTGTATGCCTTGCCCTGTTCTAGAGGTTCTGTCTGTGATAATCTCATCAGTCCTCCTACTATGTTGTTGTCCAGCCGCCAAGTTGTTTCCGACTCTTTGCGACCCCATGAACTGCAGAATGCCAGGACTCTCCATTCCTCCCCAACTCCCAGAGTTTGCTCAAGTTCATGTCCGTTAAATCGATGATGCCATCCAAATTTCTCACCCTCTGTTGCCCTCTTCTTCTTCTGCCTTCAATCTTTCCTAGCATCCTTATATACAGAAATGGAGGAATTAAATAACACATCCAGTTTCCCACAGGTAGGAGGTGGTAGAATGGATATTGGAATCTGTACCTAACTGACTTTAGCACATCAGAAGTGGTGGGATAGAGTAAATGACATTAAAATTATCGCCAGGCAATAATACAGATACAGAGAAGCAGGGAATTACTAAGGTCAGTTTGTGCAAGGACATACACTTCAGTGGTAGAGAAGTTAGAGTTTTCTGAACCATAGATCAGAACTCTTCCTACTGGGCCAAATTTGTGAAGGAGCTCATAACTGATTTCTCCAGGCAACCCAGCATCACCAGAACTTTAGAATGGACCCATTCCTTGGACAACATGCAGCGACAGCCAAGTGGTAGCTGCATATTGATCTTGTCGTTGGTAATTAATGACAGCCACAAATTAATCACTGCATGCACAAATTGATTTTCAGAGGTGCAATAATTGGATTTAATGCTTGCCACCCCATTATTTATGTGTTTAATTGTCAGCTTCATTATGAATTTTAATGAACTTTCAATGGCTCAAGATATTCACATCCCATTAGGTATGTGACTTTTCTTCCCATTTATGGATGGATTTTATTTTCTAAGGTCCTAGAGTTGACTTTCCTAGGTGAAAAAAAACCAATGAATTTTCTACATTCTATTGCTCCTTTTAGTCTCACATGGATAGGGAAGGTGCTTTGGCAAAGAGATGAGTTCTTCCAGGTCAGTCAGAGAGAAAGAAGCAGAGAAAGAAGTGATACCTGCAGCCCCAAGTGTCCACTTGATTGCTAAAGTAACTCACTGTGTGACCTCAGAGAAGTCACCTTACCTCTCTGGGTCTCAGTTTTTCCATCTGTAAAGGGATGGGGAGAGAGGGGATGAAGAGAGGGAGTTTATAATGCCTGAAATGTATGTCTCTAACAGATTCCTGCAGACCTAGATGAGGACTCTTTCCAGAAGCAAGAAAAGTTAGATGAGGGATTCAGGTAATGTTTCTTTAGCCTTGCTCTGCTTTAAACATGGACTCTGCCCTGGCAGAGGCTAGGCAGACTTGGCAGGGGGGGGGGGG
>NW_011494789.1:2284558-2311181 GCF_000754665.1 Bison bison bison
GGCAGACTTGGCAGGTGTGAGGCTGCATGTTTTGTTGAGGGGCTGGCTGTTATGATGGCGACAGCACTTGGGCTCTAGTGGGATTACTACCCCAACATTCACTTGTAATTTGGAGCCTGGGCCACTGGGAAATTGCAGACAATTTGGATGAAAATGGTTGGAAAATTGCAGTGTTTAGGCCTCTCGTACCAGCTCCTTTATTTTTTTCTTACTTTCTTTTTCATTTCTTCCCCCTTCCCCCTGCCTACCACAAAATTACTTTAGAAGCAGAGGAACAACAGGCTAGACCAGTGAGATTCCTCCCCCCCCCAGTCTATGGTGTATTTTGTAAACAAACATGTAAATTGATACAGAATTTAGCCACTCTCAGACAAAGTGGCTAGAAGACTAGATGGGGAGAAAGGCTTTATGTGAAAACCTGGATTAACTGAAATGCTAGGGGGAATGTTCGTTCTGGTTAATTGAATTTCTGATTGGATGTGGGTCAACCTGGAAACCTTTCTCTCTTTTTCTGCCAGTTGCTCCAAAATGAGTTCATTCACCTGTCTTAGTACTCAATTAATTATTCAAAAAAAATGTCAGCCTCTGCCTCATTCAAAAAGAATTTGAGGAAGCCACCTTATTAAATAGTAAATTAATGCAATCTTTTTATTGATAATGGAGATTTGTGGTCATGGCACTAAAGTATTTATTATCATTCAGTACAATACATGGAAATGTGTACAGTGTGGGAAATAAATTGTACAGACTGTCAGGTTACAATAGACAACAAAGGATTTAATCAACTTGCCTACATATTTGTCTTCTATTTATCTAGTTGATTTCTTGCCTTTACTTAAATACCTCTACCTGAGGCAGTCCATTCTGTTTTCGGGTAGATCTAGCTACCCTAAGTTTTTCCCCATTACATTGAGGCAAAAATTTCCCCCCTGTATTCAATTCATCATTGATTCTAATTCTGTCCCTTGAGTCAACATAGAAGAAGCTTTCTTTTTTTACTTACACTGCATGTCCAAAATCACTGTGGATGGTGACTGCAGCCAAGAAGTTAAGATATGATTGTTCCTTGGAAGAAAAACTATGGCAAATTTAGACAGCATATTAAAAAGCAGAGACATCACTTTGCCAACAAAGGTCTGAGTAGTCAGAGCTATGGTTTCTCCAGTAGTCATGAACGGATGTAAAAGTTGGACCATAAAGAAGGTTGAGCATCAAAGAATTGATGCTTTTGAACTGTGGTCCTTGGAGAAGACTTTTGAGAATCCCTTGAACAGCAAAGAGATCCAACCAGTCAATCCTAAAGTAAATCAGTCCTGAATATTCATTGGAAGGATTGATACTAAAGCTGAAGCTCCAAAACTTTGGCCACTTGTTGTGAAGAGACAACTCATTGGAAAAGACCCTGATGCTGGGAAAGATTGAAGGCAGGAGGAGAAGAGGTCAACAGACGATGAGATGGTCAGATAGCATCACCGACTCAATGGACATGAATTTGAGCAAACTCTGGGAGATAGTGATGGACAGGGAAGCCTGGAGTGCTGCAGTCCATGGGGTTGCAAAGAGCTGGACATGACTTAGTGACTGGCCAACAGCAATATCAGTGGTTAATGGATTTGAAGTTTCCTTCTTTCCACCAGAAGATTATCCCTTAGTTCTTCTAGAAATGGTGTAGTGGAGTTGATAAGAGTTCATACTCTGGGTCTAGCCTCTCTGCGCTGCCCCCCAACCCCTACTTATAAACTGTGTGTGTGACCCTGAGGGAGTTTAGTCCCTCTTTGCCTCAACTCCCTTACATAAGAGAAGGTGATTATAATAGTAAAACTGAAAGAATTGCTCTGGTGATAAATCAAGGCAATGCATATAAAGTCCTTAGAAGTACCTGGTTGACGACAAAGACCTAGTGTATAGCACATGGAACTCTGCTCAGTGTTATGTGGCAGCCTGGATGGGAGTGGGTTTGAGAGAGAATGGATACATGTATGTATATGACTGAGTCCCTTCACTATCCACCTGAAACTACCACAACATTGTCAATCAGCTATACCCCAATACAAAATAAAAAGTTTGAAATTTGGGAAACAAAGAGAAGTCTCAGGTTGACAGTAATTGTATTGTCAACAGATGTATTGTCAATTGTATGACAGGTCCCCATGTGCTGTTGAAGTGTTCTTTAGTGTCGTGGCCTTTTCCCTGTGATCTCTGTCTTCTGAACAGCCTCCAGTTTATTTCCATTATTTTGAAAGTGTAACATTCATTAATTCATCAACTTTTTATTGAGCACCTACTATAAAATAGACATTGGGATATACAGGTAAAGTAAGAACTGCGGTCATGAGGTTTATAGTCTCTCTATAATTCTTTAGCATGGTTATTGTATGTGCAATAAACTGGAATTACAAGATGTCATAAGAACAAAATGCAAAGGCACTTAATTGAGGGTGGGGAAGTGAGGCATTTAAGCTGAGACTGGAAGGCTAGGTAGAAATGAATCAGCTGCAGTGAGAATGGAATAAGCAGAGCCAGAGAAAAGTTTCCCTGAGGCTAGAAGTTGGAATGTTTGAGGAAATGAGAAAGCAGTGTTTCTGAAAAATAATAACTTGGGGAGAGGGGATGGTATGAGATTGGAGCTGTAGGAAAAGTGCCTTTGATTATGTACGAGTTTATAGATCATAGTAAAAACACTGGTTTTTGAAAAATTTTAAGCCAAAAATGGAATGAACATATATGTAATTTATTATTTAGTATATATAATTTATTATATATTATATAAACATACACTTATATTAATTTTATATAATTTATTATATATTTAGATAATTTATCATATATATTATATAATTTATTGTATGTATATACACTATTATTATGTATTATATATATAGTTTATTTTATATATATACTCATTCCTTTTTTGCTTAAAACTTTTCAAAAAATGGTATTTTTACTATGATCTCTAAAGTCTTAAATGATCTACGACACCTTTCCTACAGCTCCAATCTCATTCTATACCCTATTATACCAGTTTCCCTAGTGGCTCAGTTCGTCAAGAATTTGCCTGCCAATGCAGGAGACTCAGGAGACTCGGGTTCAATCCCTGGGATCAGGAAGATCCCCTGGAGAAGGAAATGGCAACCCATTCCAGCATTCTTGCCTGGGAAATCCCATGGACAGAGGAGTCTGGCAGAATACAGTCCATGGGGCCACAGAGTCAGACATGACTTAGCAACTAAACCACCACCACCATATACAAATATATGTGTGTGTGTGTATGTGTGTGTGTATATATATGTGTGTGTGTGTGTGTGTGTGTGTATATATATATATATATATGAGATTTTGATTGCCCTGAGGAGGGAGTAGATTCAGAGACAAGAAAGGGGACTATTACATGAGTCCTTGTGAAGAAATATGATCAAGATGGACTAGAACTGTGACAGGGAGAGAGAGCATTTTTGAGAGAAACTTAGGAGGAACAAATGAACTTGGGTATGGATTAGATATGAAGCACGAGGCAGCCATCTGAAGAATGCTTCCTGAGTTTCTATCATGATTAGCTGGGAGAATTTAAGAGTGATGCTTCTTGAGGAGGGGACCACCAGGACGGAACCTTGACTTTGAGATGCTTGTGCTGTTCCGGCAGCACTTTCCAAGCCAGCCTTGGACGTCTCAGGCCCTGGAGCTTGGAGATCGAAAGCCGTCTAGAGATGGCAATTGGGGTCATAATGGGAATGGGGTCACCTAGGGAGATAGCAGGAAGAAGAGGAAATGGGGCATGAGACAGCCTATGAGAGAAGGACCAGTAGGTAAAGACTGAGTAGACTTAGAAGGCTGGAATGGAGCTGAGAAGAAAAGAGCAGAAAGGTAGGAAGAAAATCAGGAAAGTTTCCTGTGGAGCCGAGAAGCCACAAGAGAAGACTGTTTCAAAGAGAGAGTAGTCAGCTGGGCTGTTGAAAGATGCCAAGAGGTCAAGTGACAGGAAAGCAGAAATGTATCCAGTGGATTTAGTGGTATGAAGGTCTTCGGTGAATTTACTGAGAGCTATTTCGGTGTTGAGATAGGGGCAAATGTCAGATTGGGGCATGAATGGGAAGTAGGTGGAGACTTAAAGTATAAAAAAAATTCTGTTGAGATGTTTGGCTGTGAAAAAAAAGAACTATAGAACTAACAAGAGGATGATGTAAGATCTGGACTTTTTAAAATAATTATGTTTATTTATTTTTAATTGATGATTTCTTTGTAATATTGGTTTGATTTCTGTCATACATCAACATAAATTAACCATAGGTGTACATATGTCCCTTCTTTCCTCTTGAATCTCCCTCCCACCTCCCATCTTTTCCCACCCCTCTAGGTTATTACAGAGCCACAGTTTGAGTTCCCTGAGTCATACAGCAAATTTCCATTGGCCAGCTATTTTACATATGTTAGTGTAAGCGCTAACATGCTACTCTCTCTATTCATCTCACTCTCAGATCTGGACATTTTTTTAAAAATTCATTATTACTAATATTAATGGGAGAGACTACAGAAAGTGAAAGTGGCTCAGTCGTGTCCAACCATTTGTGACCCCACAGACTGTAGTCCTCCAGGCTTCTCTGTCCATGGAATTCTCCAGGCCAGAATACTGGACTGGGTTGCCATGCCTTCCTCCAGGGGATCTTCCCAACCCAGGGATCAAACCCAGGTCTCCCTCATTGCAGGCAGATTTTTCACCGGCTGAGCCACCAGGAAGCCCATCTCAGGGTAGATCTCAGGGTAGTCCCAGTGAAGTAGGAATCTAGGTTCATTGCCAAGGTGGGGGAAGTGGTGCAGAGGGTGGAGGGTAGTCCAGTGTAGGTGGGGCGGTCCCGTCCTATTGATGCTGTGAGAAGCTCTGCTTCCTAGTATTTTACTCGTCACGGAGGGCAGTCCGTTGTGTCTTGTTGAGCTCAGTTTACCCTTGAGTTCTGCCAAGCCAAACTTCATCATCCTGAACATTTGTAATTGGAATGTCTTATTCAAAAATATTCATGTTTGTGTATGTGCATGTGTGTGTGTGTCTTTTCTTTGATCCAGATCTTCTCCTGAAAGCAGTGCCTTGCTTTAGAAGAAAAAAAAAAAAAGGCGGAACAACATGATGCTGGCTAGCCTGGGGCAGATCCTAGTGCAAATACCATTAAAAGTGCCCTCTTTCACTTCTAAAAGCCTCCTGGTTAGGGCTGTAAGTAATATGGTCACTCAACATTTTAGGGCTATTGTCAGAGTATAGCAGATATTATTTCTGTTCAGTGAATCCCACTTAGAGGGTATCCCCAAAACTTTGGCCTTCTTCACTCTCTACCCCCCAAATGTTGAGCCCTTGGTCAGACGAGATGGGCAGGTATGTCTCTACCATTCCTCCATCCTAACTGCGACTACCTACCCTACCAATGCACACAGCTGTGACATTCCTTTAAGGGACTGAGAACTGAAAACATCTGAAATTGCCACAAGTGATGAGTCAGGGTGGGGTAAGGAAAGCAGGTCGTTCCCACTCCCCAGAGTTAGTCCCTGACCCTACAGCAGCCCCAGTGACTGATGGGGCAGTGTTTCCTGATAATTAATGTGCTCTTGGTACCCTTGCCTTACTGATTTCTCTCTCTCTCTCGTTTTTTTTTTTTTTTTTTGGACACCATGCATTCACGAGCACTTTGGTACAATAAAACAACCACAAGCATGGTCTATCGATCTATATAAAAGACTCTTGAAACAGAGAGGGTTTTCTGGCTGGGTTCAAGAAACCTCAGCAGAGAGAAATATTTTCTCCTGCCTAAGACATACCCAGGGGATGTTTCCTGAGGGGAGGAGCAGATGCTCCTGGGGATCCTTCATTCCAGCCCCTTTTCAGAAGATGCTCTGCATGATGGGGACTGTGGGAGTGGATGGGGTGGGAGCAAGGAGGGTGGGGAGGGCTGTTTTGGGAGCAGAAGTTGAGTGAAATTGGAAGGTATTTGTTTTATAAAGGTGGACATCCTGTATATATATTTTAAGGCAAAATGAATAAAAAGCAAGCAACAAGGCATGAATGAGTTAAGTCTGGAAGGAGGCAGTGAGCCCTGACCTTCCGCAGCCATCGTGCACCTATGGCAGATTGAGTGGGAGGCATGGAGCAGGTAACTCAGGAGAACAGCACCGTACTTCAGCTGTGGTCTTACATCAAAATGAAGCTGGGGTGGATTTCAGTTGAGCAAACACCTCGTCTGTGAATAACAAAGCCTTGGAAATAGCTTGAGGCCCTGCTTTAGGTCTGGCAAAGAAGTAGGAGGGGGAGGGTAGGGACCTCTTTCAAGTACAGTACTTCATCTCCTAGAGGGAAGGGCGGTACCAAGGGAGGCAAAGGAGGGTCTTCTAAAATGGCCTTTCATATTCTGGGAGGTGCCCCTCCAATTCATCCCCTTTGGGCTTCGGAAGAACAAAGAGCCAGTGTATGAGTGGACAGGGTGCTCTGTGCAAAATAGCAACCTAAGGCGCTCTGAAGCCACAAGTAGTAGAACGTGGAAAAGAACAGGATGCTCACCTGTGGCAGGTGGGAGGGGCAGGTAGCCAAGGAGGCACCTCTCACCTGAAAGGTTAGCTAAAGCCTCCAAAAGCAGCATTCTGAGAGGAGCAGAATCGAGGTGGAAAAACAGGTCAAGGTGACAGAACAAAAGTCATCCAAATCTGCTGTAAGCTACATTTTGGGACAAGTTCAGAGGAACCTCTGAGGAGGAGCCGAGAACACCAGGGAGGCACCCCCTCTTGAAGGTGTTTCCCAGCTCAGCTTCGGGGTGGCTGGCACGGGTAGTGTCTAGCCCAGCTCTGGCACTTTCTTGCTGGGCAAAGTTAGATGAATCACTCAGCCTCGCTGATCCTCCGAGTCTCCTCTGCATACTGGGTATTATAACCCCTGCCCTCCCTTATCTGACAAAAATGCTAAAACGGAGTTAAGAGGGCTGAGCAGGTAGGTGATCAGCCCCACATTGTCAGGAAACCTTCCTAGGAGGTGATTGCTGTTGCTGTTGTTTAGTCCCTGTCATGTCCAACTCTTTGCAGCCCCATGGACTATTGCCCGCTAGACTCCTCTGCCCATGGGATTTCCCAGGCAAGAATACTGGAGTGGGTTGCCATTTCCTCCTCCAGGGGATCTTTCCAACCCAGGGGTTGAACTCGTGTCTCCTGTGACTCTTGGCATTGCAGGCAGAATCTTTACCACTAGGTCACCTGGGAAGGTGAGGGCACTATTAATAAGATGCGGGTGATTCCCTCCCTAGAAGGCAAGTGCAGGAGGGGTCTGGAGGCGGAATTGGGATTCCAAACCAGGTTTTATCCACAGGGCTTAAGCTTATCCTCTAAATGTGGTCACGAACTTCTCCACAGCAGGGCTGTGATCACAGGTTTTACGGATTTTGTTGTTTTAATTTCAGTTCAAATCATCTGGAGCCCACCAACCCCCATGGTCTGCATGCAATCGGGGCATAATGAGACCTTTTGGCTCTGCTCAGCATCAGGGCCCAGAGGGGCCTCTTAGGGGGGGCTATGTGTGTGTGTGTGTCCATCTCTTACTAGAACTCGAAGGTTAGTCCCAGCCAGATCCTTTGGTTTTGCTGGTGGAGACCCTCATCTATAACTGCTTGGCGACCAACTATTTGTTTTCCTTCCCTTGAAACAAAGGCTCCATTTGGGTTCTAGGGAGGATTAAAGGATGCAGAGAAGCAGGAATCTACTGCTGGTTTGTTAATGAGCAGCTCTGTTCTAAGGCCTCTCCCACCCAGGGAAGGGACACTGGGCTGGGATGCCCAGGATTGGCTTCCGGCAGTAAGCGGACACTTAGGCTTTGAGTCCTTTTGCAAACAAAATGAAGATAATATGCATCTGGAGAAGAGAAAACACCCGAACGGACTCACAGGGGTGCTTTCCCGAGACTTGAGTGGGGGAATTCAATTTCACTTCACATCTCTGTCAATTTTCATCCCATCACTGCCAACTCTTTACCTATGAGAACCTGCCAAGTTTGAGCCCAGGCCAGGAAAGAGGTTGAGAGGAGGAGGTGGCTCCTAGCTGGAGGTTGAGGGGAGGGGCTTTCCATTCCCTGGACCTCCAGGCTGCCCTGGGCATGACTCCAGCAGTCCCTTCAGGGACAAATTGTTCCTGTGCTCTCCTCACCTCTCACACTCAATGTGGCTAAAAACAGCAGCCACGGCATCAGTGAGATGTACACTGGATGGACGTATTAATAAAGCTCAGGTTGGCGTGCAGCCAGAGGGGCGGTCAGCTGTGGGGCGGCCAGGTTCCTGTGCTCAGAATAGCAGATGGGGAGGAAGGTCAATGCAAGGGTGCTGCCTTTATGTGTGTGTTTTTCTGTATGTGAGTGTGTGTGGCCATGAGCATGTGCGTGTACCTCTGTGTGCTGGTTTGACACAGGAAGGACCAAAGGGCCTCACAAACAGCGGGGGTGGGGGAGAATCCCTGGTGATCCAGTGGTTAAGAATCTGCCTTCCAAAGCAAGGGACATAGGTTCGATCCCTGGTCCAGGAACTAAGATGCCATACATGGGGTGCGGGGATAAGTGAGACGCAGCCCCTGGTTCCTGCAAAAAAAGACCCAGCGCAGTCCCCAAAAAGGGAAAAAGAAAAGAAAAAACAGCAGAGGGGTGAAGTGAAGGGGATCAGGCACAGCAGAGCAGCAGTGTCTGGAGCAAATCTGTTTCCAGGTGGGACGGAGGAGCCTGGTTTGTTGCAGTCCATGGGATCGCGAAGAGTCGGGTATAACTGACTGAACAACAAGGTGGGAACAGCTGGGCCCAGACACAACTGTCCAGGGATCATATCTGTTCACAGACTTGCAGCTTCTGCTCCCAAGTGTCACAGAATGAAAACCCACCAAACCAATCGCTCCATGCTACACTGAGAGCAATGCCCTGCGCCTCCTTGCCTCTCTTCCAGTCCAGACCTTGCATCCTTTTCCCACTGCTATTTCCCAGCAGAGGGGACAGGCTTTGAACAGTATAAAATGTGATATTGGCCTCCTCCAAGGTCGCTGTCCTGTGGACCACCCGGATCCACCTCAGACATTTTATCCTCTGTCAGTTCGCTTCTCCAAGCTCTGCTGCTGGTGTTCACAGCCTCTTAGGAAAGCTGGCAACAGGGTGAGGGCCACCGAGTCTAGTCAGCTTTGAATCCCAGCTTAGGCAATTTTACTGAGACTTCTTTGAGCCATGGTTCCCTCATCTGTCAAGTGGGCTGATGCGAATAAGATAGTATGAGGATGAAATCAGATAATGTTCCATGAATGTGTTTTATTAAGTCTTTGTGAGGATTAAATGAGCCCATTGCACAGAAAACCTTCTAAACTACCCAAAGGGAAATGAGGTTGGAAATCCACAACTATTTGTGTGCTCAGTCGGTAAGTCATGTTTATTTTGGACCCCATGGATTGTAGCCCACCAGGCTCCTCTGCCCATGGAATTTTCCAGACAAAAACACTGGAGTGGGTTACCCTTTATTCCTCCAGGGGACCTTCCTGACCCAGGGATTGAACCTGCTGCATCCTAATTCCAGATCAACCTTATTGACCTCTAGGGCTTCTCTAGCTTCCACGTTCTAAGGTCTCAGTTTCCCGTACTCTCAGTCCATTTGACTCCTTCGCAGATTCCGGTGGGCTTCCTGTCTCACAGGCCAGGCCCTGCCACTCAGGTTTAATCCTGACTGAGATGGCACGTTAAAGACCTTTGAGGGGAAAATCAACTATTTATCAAATTAGCCCAAATTCTGGAAGCCTGGCTAACACAAGAGGAATCAGATGCTAATTAATGAACAGCCAGGGCTGCCCCACTGCCGATTTGCATAAATATGCATGGTCAAACTGTTAGGTAAACAAAAGCGGGATAAATGGCTGGGGAGCCAGATTCATTATGCCTGCACTCCTGGTGAGCCTTTGCAATAGGGATTACAGCCTCTGTGATTTTTCCTTTTTTAAAGACTTGAGAAAGATTTCCCCACACCCTCCCCCACCCCCGACTCTCTAGTTAGAATTTTGCTCTTTCCATTATCAATTGCCAAGCCCAACACCAGGCAAACCAAGGCAGGGCTGGTCCTCAGCAAGAAGTGTCTTCTCTCTCTCTCTTTTTTTTTTAATCACAGTAGTTTTTTTTAATTTTTTTTTATTTTTAAACTTTACAATATTGTATTAGTTTTGCCAAATATCGAAATGAATCCGCCACAGGTATGCCTGTGTTCCCCATCCTGAACCCTCCTCCCTCTTCCCTCCCCATACCCTCCCTCTGGGTCGTCCCAGTGCACCAGCCCCAAGCATCCAGTATCGTGCATCGAACCTGGACTAGCGACTCGTTACATAAAGGCCTGGGTCTCCTGTTTTTTGTTTTTGTTTTTCAGTCACTAAGTCATGTCCGACTCCATGGACTGTAACACTCCAGACTCCTCTATCCTCCACTATCTCCTGGAGATTACTCAAATTCATGTCCATTGAATTGGTGATGTTATCTAACCATCTCATTCTCCAGTTACCCTCTTCTCCTTTAGCCTTTAGTCTTTCCCAAATCAGGGTCTCCTCTCAGGTCTCTTTTAAAGAGATGAAGAGAGATCCCAAGAGAAAATAATGCAATCCTGCCATCGTCCCGTCCTCCCCCCACCAACATGTCCCACCCATCTTAAATAAAGATATAGGAAGCATGGGGTCTATCTATAAAACTTTCCTGATGGATGGTTTTAATCCTGTCTAATTACAGCTAATTGGAGCTGTCAATCATTTAAAACCCTGAAACTGATGTAAGGAGGTCAGGCGATTCAAACTTACCCAACTGTACAGAGGATAATTAGATGCACTGAAGTTAATAAGCATCAGGAGGGAAGCTGTTACTTTTCCTGCACATAAGGGAACCTCGGAAGATGCAGTGGAGCCACTGCCAGCCTCTTTCTGGGTAGGAAGTGAGAATAGGCAGCTTGGGTGCTCGGCGCTGGAAGCTCGCTCCTTGGTCCCAGAGACTCAGCGGAGGCAGCACCTCTGGTACCCGGCAGCTCATTTCAGCAAATATTTATCGAGTGTTTCTGCTGTGCTGGGCATTCCAGGGGGCTCTGGGGAGGTGATGAGGCAGGTGCTGGCCCTGGAGGAGTTCACTGTTTTGCTGGGGAGTCCAACATGACCCAAGATCTGACTGAGGTTCTGGGGGACAGGGGTGAGGGGTATTGGGGGAGGGTTAATGATGTTCAGAGCTCACTTTGCTGTTGTTCAATTGCTCAGTCATGTCTGACTCTTTGCGACCCCATGGACTACTGTACACTAGGCTTCCCTATCCTTCACCATCTCCCGGAGTTTGCTTAGACTCATGTTCATTGAGTCAGTGATGCCATCCAATCTTCTCATCCTCTGTTGTCCCCTTCTCCTCCTGCCCTCAATCTTTCCCAGCATCAGGGTCTTTTCCAGTGAGTCAGCTCTTTGCATCAAGTGGCCAAAGTATCAGAGCTTTAGCTTCAGCATCAAGCCTTCCAATGAATATTCAGAGTTGATTTCCTTTAGGATTGACTGGTTTGATTTCCTTGCTGTCCAACGGATTCTCAAGAGTCTTCTCCAGCACCACAGTTTGAGCTCATTATTCTCAGCTAATACACTGGTGAGAGGCTCTGGTTTCTAGTGGGATTCTTCCCTTCAGGGGGCTGACTGTTCCCTGGTTTGCAGGTCTGTGCTGGAGAATCCCATGGGCAGAGGAACCTGGTGGGTTATGGTCCATAGGGTTCCAAAGAGTCCCACACAACTGAAATGGCTAAGCATGCATACATACATGCATGCCCATAGACTTACCTGAGCTGACTGGTCTGGCTCCTATAACATCCAGTTTCAGGGGTAAAGGGCCAGGAGAGTTTTCTCTGGAGAAGTTTTGGGTCCTTGGAAAGGTGGGCAATTTCTCCTGGGCCAGTTGGCGGGGTTGCCCATGTACTATGGCTTCAGCTCTCCTCTGGGAGTCCTTGTGCCTCCAAGTATCTCCTAGCCCATCCACCTGCATGCTACCAAAATCTCCAGTTCACTGAGGGAAAAGAGGGTTGTTCACCTCTGGGAAGGTCTACTCTTCTGGGCAATTTACATCTGTTCTGACCTTTATAAAATCACGTGAGGTTGGTACCATGAGGTACAGATGAGGGGAATTCAGAGAGGTCACCTGACTCATCCAAGATACTATTGCAAATGCCAGAGTCAGGGTTTACATTCAGTTAGGCAGAAGACAATGGCACCCCACTCCAGTACTCTTGCCTGGAAAATCCCATGGACAGAGGAGCCTGGTAGGCTGCAGTCCATGGGGTCGCTAAGAGTCGGACATGACTGAGAGACTTCCCTTTCACTTTTCACTTTCATGCATTGGAGAAGGAAATGGCAACCAACTCCAGTGTTCTTGCCTGGAGAATCCCAGGGACAGGGGAGCCTGGTGGGCTGCCATCTATGGGGTCGCACAGAGTTGGACACGACTGAAGTGACTTAACAGCAGCAGCAGGCCTGAGTCCGGAGGCTGCCATCTTAGTTTGTTTAAGCTAAGACCCTTCCCTGGCAATAATAATTGTAATAGCAACACTGACCTCAGTTTTCATTGGCTGGCCCCTTGTTGTCCTTCACTTAAGCTTAGAGCTATAGGGAGCTCTCTGCTCAATGATGTCCCTGGTGGGAAGACCTGGGAGGCCATGGCACTCAGTGGAAACAGATTCTAAGTCCTGCTTTCACAGGCCTGGAAGCAATGATCATGGAGTTCAACCAGCTGAAATAGGAGGGAAGAAGGCAGTGTACAACCTTGAAAAGGATGATAGAGACATAGGGTATGACAAAGACTGATTAGAACCAATTTGATCCGAGATTGTAGAAGTCATGTTTCGATAGACCTTGAGCCTCATCATATGCTCACTGTAATACATTAGCGTTCTAAATGACACATCCACCAGCACCATGACAGTTTTGAAGCTAACCATAAAAGGCCAAAAAATGGGTAGTGGCCCAATTCCTGGAAAACCCCAATCTCTGGGATTCTCCAAAATAACTGGAATAATCCTCCTACTCATCAGCCTGTGAAATTACCCAGCCCATAAAAACTAACTGCACCATATTTCAGGGCTCTCTCATTTTATGAGATGGCTCACACTCTGTAGAGTATGCTTCTTTCTAAATAAATCCACTTCTTACCTATCACTGTGTCTCTGAATTCTTCAGCAATGAAGCAAGAACTTTTTAACGTCACTGGGAATGCAGCCAGTTAGGAAATCTGCAGGCATGAGGCCAAACACCACAGAAACTACCTTCATGCTGCACGTGGATATACTTAGTGGTGAGAAGCCCACTATCAGGCATCATGGTGAGGTTCAGACTGCAGAAGGTTTGGCTTGGAAGAGTTAAAGGCAGATGGTACCCTAAGAAAATGGGGATAGACTATGGGTGTCTCTGACTCTCTGTATCCAGCTCATGTGCAGTATCTGAAGAAAAGTCCAGGCATGTCCTCTTCACCAGAAAGCCCTCTACACTGGAAGGGAAACAGTTCTATAGAAGGACTCCTTGAGTTGGCTCCCAGCTGGCAAGACCAGTTATATACCAAAATATACACAAGAAGGAAAAAGTTGTGTAATAAAAGAGGAAGGGGAAAGCATTAGAAATTTGCCAGTCTTCACATGGCCCATGTCAATGCCTGGCTCTTTAGCCAGTTGTCTGCCCAAAAAGACCCAGGAAGCCACAGAAAAGGATGTGGAAGAGAAGTAGCAAAAAGATATTGAGAAGTTTGAATAAAACATAGAGTACAGTTTTCTAACATGTGTACAAAAACATGATGCTGGTGTCTCTATTATAACACTGAAGAAACTTGAGTCCTAGAGAAGAGGAAAATTATAGCACCATGATGCTAAAGACTGACAGCAGGGAGAGGGCAGGCAAATCCAAAATATTGGAGACTGGGGACTTCCCTGTGTGGTCCAGTGGTTAAGAATCTGCCTTGCCATGCAGGGGATGTGGGTTTAATCCTTGGTTGGGCAGCTAAGATTGCACATACGGTACAGCAACTAAGCCCAAGATCCCGGGAGCCTGTGAGACACAACTAGAGAGCCTGAGCCACAGTGAAAGATCTCGCATGATACAACGAAGATCCCGCGTGCCACAACTAAGATCTGAACAAATAAATAAGGAACGATATTCTTGAAAAAATAAAGTAAAATATTGGAGACTAGAAAAAATGCAGAGAAGGAATACTAAACCTACAGAGGCCTCAGAAAATGTGAGACTAACAAGGGAAATGGAACTTAGAAGATTTGAGTGAAAAATTCAATCATTGTCTTAGAGGCAACGAAACAGAGAAAGAACAAAACCGATCAGATGTCTGCTGGAAGCTGCCAAGCAGAGTGACTGCCTGGACTCTAGGAGTCTAATTTCTTCTCTGTCTCACCTCTGTGACTTTAGGGTCACTTACCTCTTGGAGCCTCAGTTATCTCCCCCGTGATGGTGGATGTGGACTATTGGTCTGATTCATTCTCATCAGTCCCCTTTTGGAAACTGGCTGTTAGAAGCTCCAACCAGTATGGGCTTGCATGCCCCTGGGTGAGAGGAACCTTGCAGTGGGAGACCCTGAGCCAGGTGGAGATCTGAGCGCAGGCACAGAGGGGCTCACCTGGAGGAGTCCAGCCTCTGTGGGCCATAGGCAGAGTCTGGTGAGACCTAACAAAGCTTTGGGGAACCAGGGGAACTTTGGGCTGGCCCTTGGCTTCCCCTGCTATCCTATACCAGAGCCAAAGAGGTCTCCAGGCAGGCCCAAAGCCATCCTGGGAGCTTGGCCAACTGCCCATGGCAACAGACTTCTCCCCAAAACTGACCCCCAAGAGCTGAACTCCTCCCATCTAGAGAAAAGTAATGCAACCACCAGAAGCTGTCACTCAGAAGCATACATCAGAGATCAAAGAGAAGACCTGAGGAGAAGCTCCAAAGCCTGTTAGACTCAGTTTCCTGCAAAGACAGTGCTGCTGAGGGCCGGCGGGCTATGTGGAGGTCTGAAGACTTCAGAATCTGTCATCCTGTAGAGGGTGTGGGTCACAGGGCATCTGTGTGTGGTGGCCATGCACTGTGATGCAGAGGTGGGGGCCTGCAGGGTTAAGGCAACGGAGCTAGGTCTCCTCTAACCCAACTGTTGCAAATGAAGAGCCATCCTGAAACAAAACAGCAGTGTGTGCAAACTTGCTGAGAATGCTAATCCCAGAGTTCCTCCAGAAGCTTCAAATCTGTCTTGGTCCTTCCCCAGCTCAGACCAGTGCCTCCCTTCTCCTCCTGCTAGCCTTAGGACCCAATCCTTGATCACATTCTCTCTTGTATTCCTTACACTTCTTTCTATGCTGGCCAAGTCTCACTTTCCCAACCAGACAATTTGTTCCCTGAGGGTAGATTTCACAACTGGTAAAAATGCAGTACTTGGCTGTATAGCAGTTTACGTGGTTTCAAAGTCATTTTCTACCCATTTAATTCACTCTTCATGAATTCACGCACTGGCAGGGCAAGGATGACCACACCATACAACAGATGTGGACACTGATGCAGGAGAAGGGGAGGGGCTTGCCTGGGCTTCCGCTACTGTTTGGAACCAGCCATGAGACCCCATATTACTGGCTGAACTTCTGCTACAAACTGCCTGCCACCAGCTTTATGTATATCTCCTAGCATCGCTCCCTATAAACAGGAAAGACTCAAGAAATGTTTGATAATTTAACTTTTTAAGTAGCTCTCTATGTTTTAAACCTTCCAAACCCCAGTGTGGCCAATTAAAGAAGACTACAAATCTTCTCCCATTAAGGGATGAAGTCTAATTTACTGTTTCCTTGACTCCATGCTTCAGAGACCAATTCCAATGTGTGTGTGGGGGATTCTCCCATACCAATGCCAAGCAATTCTCAAACACACTTCAGAGGTCAACTCAATTCAGACACTATCTACCCAGAGATTGCATCAGATTGAGGCAGGAGATAGATGGGACCCAGGCTGAAGAGCTGAAGTTTCACCTCTGTAGACTGATACTCCAAGATGAAAACAGTAAGATAATTGAAAGAGGAGGATAGGCTCTGCCCAGATAAGAGATAAAAGACTACATATTCCTTATTCTCGAGGTCAAGGGGAACTTCCAGAATACACGTGTGCAGCAAGGCTCCTTGGAGGTCAAAAAGGGAGAGGGGTGCCTGAACCCATAGCATTCAGCGTGTTCAGTCACTCTGTCATGTCCGACTGTTTGTAGCTGCATGGACTGTAGCCTGCAAGGCTCCTTTGTCCATGCAATTCTCCAGGCAAGAATACTTGAGTGGGTTTCCATTTCCTCCTCCAGGGGATCATCCTGACCCAGGGATTGAACCCACATTGCTTGCATCTCCTGTATTGATAGGCATATTCTTTATCACTAGCCACTTCATTGTAGGTGATGTCAACCTACCCATAGGCCTCTTTGCTAGACTGCATCTATGCTAAGAGATGTGCCCACACACATGGGAAGACCCTGAGAGAAACCAAATACAGACTCAGAACCAGGCTAATTAAGATAATTGGTCAGAGAAAACCAGGCGGAATACCCCATAAAAATGATTCAAACCACCACAGGCTGTGACTCTCTCTCTGAACTCTCCTGTGTATCTATCCACATATACTCTTTTTCTTCCTAATGAACATTTTACTTATTTCACTACTTTCTGTGTCGATGAGGAAATTCATTTCTATACTGCTGACAGGCCAGGGCCTCGTCACTGGCCACTGATCCCCAGTGGTCTAGTGGTTAGGATTCAGAGCTCTCCCTGTCATGGTGTGTCTTCGGTCTCTGGCCAGGAATCAAAACCTTGCTTCAAGCCACTGCCAGCCAAAATCATCCAAAATCAAGATTCTATAGGTTAAAGTTTCAGTCCTACAAGATTGCCCCTCCCCCACCACCACACTTCCCACCCTCCACTTCAGACACCAGTTGAAAGTCCAGGTTGTTACCTGTCCTTCTGGCTGATGGACTATTTCAGAGGCTCCCACCAACCCCTTTGTTGGGTTTAATTAACTTGCTGGGACTGCTCATAGAACTCAAAGAAACACTACTTACCATATCATCAGTTTATTATAACTCAGGCATGGCCAGATGGAAGAGATGCACAGGGCAAGATATGGGGTGTAGACATTCATGCCCTCTCGGGGCTCTCCATTCTCTCCAGCCTCCACCTGTTCACCAGCCTGGATGTTCCCTGAACCTCATCCTTTTATTTATGTTATGGAGGCTTTATTATACATTGTTGTTCTGTAGTCACTGAGTCATGTCTGACTCTTTTGCCACTCCATGGACTATAGCTCACTAGGCTTCTCTGTCCATGGAATTCTCCAGGCAAGAACACAGGAGTGGGTTGCCACTTCCTTCTCTAGGGATCTTCTTGATCCAGGGACTGAACCTGCGTCTCCTGTAGTACAGGTGGATTCTTTACTGCTGAGCCACCAAGGAAGTCATAGTCATGACCAATTAAATTGTTGACCCTGAGTGATTGGATTCCATCTGTAACCCCTCTCTTCTCTCAGGAGGTGAGGTGGGACTGAAAGTTCCAAGCCTCTAATCGCAATGTTGGCTCCTCTAGCAACCAAGCCCCATCCTTTAGGTGCTCTCCAAGTCACCTCATGCACATAACAAAAGATAACTTTACCACTGCCTGCATTTAGGAAATTCCAAGATTTGAGGAGCTATGAGCCATAAACTGTGGAGAAGGACCACACACATATATATACATATATATATATGTATATATATATATGAAATATATTTTGGTCATCTGAGTGAACAAATAAGTATTTTTCACAAATTACAAATATCACAGGACTAGACTCCATGGTTTGCTGTAGGCAATAGAATATGGCAGATCTGATACTGCAAAGGTTATGCGGCTTCCACCCTGTTTTCTAGGAGACTTGAGCCACCATGTAAGAAGTCTGATTACTTCAAGGCTACCATACAGCAGAGGCCAAGGCCTTTCACTCAGGAAGGCAGTCCAGCCTCCTTGCCAAAGTGCCAGACATGAAGAAAACCCTATTGAACTTTTCAGACCAGCCCATTCACCAATTGAATACCCATAAATTACCCATAAATGGATTTCATCTATGGAACAGGGGACAGAAAAATCACCCAAAGGAAGCTTATCTGAGCTCCCAACTGCTAAGTTGTGGGTAGTTTGTTAGACAGAAACAGATAATGGGAACACCTAGAAAATCTCTCAGTCTTCCCCTGAGTCCATGGAGAACACAACTCAACACTTGAACAGCAAGTAGTTTTATGAAGGGTCACACCCTGCACAACTCGTATGTTATAGGTCCTTTGGTAGCATTTTAGCTTTTCTTGTTGCCTCTGGCTATGGGATGAAATGGGCCTCCCAGGTGGCCCTAGTAGTAAAGAATCTGCCTTCCAATGTAGGAGATGTAAGAGACGTGGGATTGATCCCTGGGTCAGGAAGATTCCTGGAGAAGGAAACGGCAATCCACTCCAGTGTTCTTGTCTGGAAAATTCCACAGACAGAGGAGCCTGATGGGCTATGGTTCATGGGGTCGCAGAGAGTCAGACATGGCTGAGCAACTACGCAGCAGCAGCAGTATGGGATGAAATAGTGTGGACGTTCTGAATTCTCTCAGAAAATTAGGTTCCACTTAGACGCAAACTAAAAAATGTAAACTGTGGGAGTGTTTACAAAACACCTTACTTTTTTGAACATCTTCCTATTCTTGACTTGTGTTCAGTTCTAAATATCATTCAAGGTTCAACTTAGATACTTTTTTTTGCCATGGAATCCTTCTTTTGCTCCCACTCTGAAGATAGTTCTCTTCTCCATGTTTTCAAAGCAGTATATCTGCATTTTAATTTTTCTGGCTATATTCTGCCTTTCCTTGTTGTTGTTCAGTGGCTCAGTAGTGTCTGACTCTTTGTGACCCCATGGACTGCAGCATGCCAGGCTTTCCTGTACTTCATTATCTGGCAGACTCATGTCCATTGAGTTGATGATGCCATCCAATCATCTCGTTCTTTGTCATCCCCATCTCCTGCTGCACCCAATCTTTCACAGCATCAGTATCTTTTCCAATGAGTCAGCTCTTCTTATCAGGTGGCCAAAGTATTGGAGCTTCAGCTTCAGCATCAGTCCTTCCAATGAATATTCAGGGTTGATTTCCTTTAGGATTGACTGGTTTGACCTCCTTGCTGTCCAAAGCTCCTTTTAAATGCAAGTCTCTCCTATGCTACTCAGGATCTTTAACTCAGCCAACCTTTTCTTATTGATCTTATTTGCTCACAGACGCTCGTTTATTGCTTACTGTGGAGAGATACTGCTAGTGCCCACTCACCTTTTACTCCCTAGCACTCAGGAAGACTCTATGCTGTGCCTTCAGGTCAGGCCTGCAAGAGTGAGTTCTGACCTCTAGTCTGTGAGCACAGAAGTGATGTATTCGACTCTCAGGTCAGCTCTTAGAACTTCTCCACCATCTCTGTCCCTCCCACAGCAACTTTGGAGGCTAAAAGAGCATAACTACAGGTAGAGGAGGATTGCCCGAATCATATCACATTTGATATGAGTGAAAAATCAGCCTCTATTATGTTAAGAGAGTTTGGGGCTTATTTGTCACCATAGCATAGCCGATTCTTTCCTTATGCAATGATACGATAACAATTGTAACAATAGCTCCTATCTCTTGAAGTCTATTATGAATCAGATGCTCTGTTAAGTGTTTTTTAATATTTAATATCTTAAAATATTTCTAACAACCCTGAACAGCAGGTAGTATTAATGAAATTCCAATTTTACAGTTGAAGCAATTTAAACTCAGAAAGATTAAAATAACTATTGAATAAAATTAGTAAATGACAGAGCTGGGCTTTGAACCTGTGTCTGTCTGACTTCACAGCAATTACCCAGGCTACAGCATGGACTCTATTCCTGTATCAGTACATTCCCGGGGGGCTTGTTGCTGGGTATCATTCCAAGCAGGGGCTCTAGATGAGTGTTTCTGTTTTTGGTTTGATTCAAATTGTAGTAAATCATAAGAAGCATAAGTTTAGTGTTTAAGAAACTTATAGTTGTTTCCTTTAAAGGCTCTATTACTGTCATTTCTGAATTCTGAAGTCATTCTCTTCATATATTAAAATGAAGAGGTGAAAGTCACTCAGTTGTGTTTTTCCGACTCTTTGCGGCCTCATGGACTGTAGTCCACCAGGCTCCTCTGTCCATGGAATTTTCCAGGCAAGAATACTGGAGTGGGTAGCCAGTCCCTTCTCTGGGGTATATTCCCAATCCAGGGCTTGAACCCAGGTCTCCTGCATTCACAGGAAGATTCTTCATTTTAAGAGGTTTCAAAACAAAAATTTCACCTCTCCCCACTCTCAACTTTATTCAGATGCAAGCCTAAGGTGGCAGAAGCAGGAGATGGCTTTCCTCCTGAATTCTGGGCCCCAGAATAACTGATCAAATGCAACACATTTTTTGGGACTATTGTGATGCTTGGAGATTTTTATCTGAATCTAAATCTAGTCTTTTCTCTACTTGTGCCTTAGATTCCCTTGAAACCTCCCTCTTCATGAAGGTTTTGGGTTGAAGCAACAGCATGGCAGTTCTTCTCAAGATGAAATAAAAAGTTGGATTCAAGTTTTGAAGAGGCCCTACCAAGGGTCACTCATTTGGGGGCTGCCCCATTGATGGGACCTCATGAGGTTTTATGTAAGCTGTGCTGGTGGCCTGAGCCGAGTATGTCTAGTGAGGGCAACAGTGCATAGTTTATGGAAGCAATTACTGAGCCAAGTTCTTAAGTAGCCATGATGCCTTCAGTTATGGGCAAAATTGGGAGGGGTTTCAATAGAATGAGTGTTTGTATTTTCAGGGCCCTGGGAATCCATAAAGATCACTGGAGTATATTATTTCACTCCTACTCTGCCTTCCTAGTCCTCTCATCTGATTTAAAACGTTCTCAGCACCGGGGTATAAAATTAAACACTCATGACCAAGCTGGTGCTAGCACACAGAATAAAAGGGAAAAAAGAAAACCTTAAAGATACAATGTAATTGTGGGATGCAGGGCCCATCACTCTTTTCCATGGATAGAATTTACAATTCTAGCTGTAGGATTCTTTTCAGTATATAATTTTTTTCTAATGTTGAAATGATTTCATATGTATAGAAAATCTGCAAGTACAGTAAGTTCCCTATGTAGAAACTTTCAAGTTTCAAACTTTGAGAGATGCAAGCATGCATTCCAGCCCCTGTACGCCAGGTGCTGACTGTACTACTGGACTTTTCAAGGTACTGTACAGTGAGATTAAAATGTTTCCTGTATTTTTTGTGTTTGACTTTTATGTACGTATTATTTGTATGAAAAGTATTATGAACCTATTACAGTACCAGCACTATATGGTTGATTGTGTTAGTTGCATAGCTAGTTAGCTGTTGGACTTATGAACAAATTGGACTTACTGACATGCTCTCAGAAGGGAACTTGTTTGTAAGTAGGGAATTTACTGTACAATTAAAATAATTTGCTTTAGTTGAACCATTTAAGAGAGTTCTATGAGCCATACATTCAGTACTTTGGCCACCTGATGTGAAGAGATGATTCATTGGGAAAAACCCTGACGCTGGGAAAGTTTGAGGGCAGGAGGACAAGGGGGAAACAGAGGATGATATGGTTGGATGACATCACCAACTCAATGGACATGAATTTGAGCAAACTCCAGGAGATAGTGAAGGGCAGGGAAGTCTAATGTGCTGCAGTCCATGGGGTCACAAAGAATCGGACATGACGTAGCGACTGCACAACAACAATCTTAAGCTGTCACGGACAGCCATGAAAATCAGGAAACTGACATTGGTGCATGAGGACAATTTTCCCAGGCTTCTCGAGATATAATTCACCTATACCATTGTGCAAGTACATTTGTGCTAGGTTGCTTCAGTCATGCTGACTTTTTGTGACCCCATGGACTGTAGCCTGCCAGGCTCCTCTGTCCATAGGATTCTCCAGGCAAGAAACTGGAGTGGGTTGCCATGCCCTCCTCAAGGGGATCTTCCCAACCCAGGGACTGAACCCATAACTCTTATATCTCCTGCATGGCCAGGTGGGTTCTTTACTACTAGTGTCACCTGGGAAGCCCAAGTAAGTTTAAGATGTACAATGTAATGATTTGATATATATATATATGTGTATAGTGAAATGATTATACAATGTTAGGTAACACCTCTGTCAGTCCATATAATTAGTTTTTTTCTGTGTGCAGTGAGAACATTTAAGATCTACCCTCTTTGCAACTTTCAAACATACAATCCAGTATTGTTAACCGCAGTTATCATACTGTGTATTAGATCCTTGAAACTTATTTATCTTAATAACATGATTATCATTTAGTCCTCAGACCCCATTCAAGTTTCTGAGCTCTCCCATTATGTCCTCCCTGGAAAGAAGCTCCAGTCCACCATCCTTTCTCACCTATATGTTCCTGGGCTTTAATACCCACACACTGGGTCACTTTATATGTGGGTATTTTCCTCAATTGCTTGGGCTCAGAAACCCCACACTTGGAAGCCTTCATCTCTTAGCTTGGTTCTGCTCTAGGACTGATGTGTTGAAGAAAAAATGTAACTGGAACCACAATCTGAGGACCCAGGTGATAAAAGTTTACTGAATTCCTTCGCTTCTGCTGCTCTCCCTTTCTTTAGGTGATAAGGAAGTAGAGACACGGCAATGCTCATAATAGAAATGCTCTGGATCTCAAGTGCAGACAGAGTGAGGAAGCCCCTTCTGTGTGGCCCGGCCCCTTTCTGTCATTTGGTCCTCTCCACGAGGTCCTCTCCATTAGAAGGGAGAGGATCCAAGTGACACTTAGGAATGGCCACAATGTAACACCTATTGTTTAAATCACTCTTAACCACAGCCCTTGAGTAGGTGTTATTTTTAAAACTTTTCAGGTAAGGAAAATGTGGCTTAGAAAATTTGCCAGGTTTATTCATGCCTACCAGGGGAGCAGAGCCAGGACTTGGACTCAGGACAGAGTGCCTCCAAATATGTCTACCTCCTTGTCTCTTGTGATGGATTGTGATATGTATCAAGGGGTCAGCCAGTCAGAACATGCTTAAGAATATCTGTTAAAGGAATGCCCAAGCAGTATGAAGGTCTGCGTGAAGACAAACTTGGTGTGTGAAGTTGGGGGGAGCTTTAGGGGATTCCCTGGTGGCTCAGAAGTTAAAGCATCTGCCTTCAATGCGGGAGACCTGGGTTCGACCCCTGGGTCGGGAATATCCCCTGGAGAAGGAAATGCAACCCACTCCAGTATTTTTGCCTGGAGAATCCCATGGATGGAGGAGCCTGGTGGGCCACAGTCCACGGGGTTGCAAAGAGTCGGACATGACTGAGCCACTTCACTTTATGAGTTTAGGATACTTTAGACTCAAGCCCTCTCAGGGACTTTTCTCTACTTACCTTCCTGAGATAAGAAGGAGAAGAAGATTTATTTTAAGAGAAGAAGCTATTGGTGTTGCCAAACTGAGAAGTATTTTCTTGGACACCTTCATGAGATTAGCATTTTATCAAGAATAAGGAGGTCATATTTATTAAGCTTTTGCCTAATAATATATATTTGCTATATATCTGATCCCATTCTAATGCTTCCCACCTATTATTTTATTCAAAGGTCATTATGAGGTGGGGGCTATTGTTCTCTGTTTGTAAGTAAAATCCTAAGGTACAGAGCATTAAGGTAGTGTGTGAGGTTATGGGATGGAAAAGAGACAGGACTAGTGTCTGAATCCAGGTTTATTGGTTCCTGGACCTGGTTCCTGTCCATAGGTTCCACTTACAGACTTTACAGCAGCATCGTTTAGCTGAATGTATTTTTCATAAAGCTATTATGACAACTCAATGGGCATAAAACACTTTGAAAAATGCAAAACTAATACAATTATGTAAAGTTTAAAAATAAAATAAAATTAATTTAAAAAAAATTGGCAAAACTAATACAATTATGTAAAGTTTAAAAATAAAATTAATTTAAAAAAAGAAAAAAAGAAAAAAAAGAAAAATGCAAAAGTCATACAAATCTATGTTTATATTGTTACTTATTGAGTTTGTATTAAATCAAGTGTTTTTCCCTCTTTAGCTATTTTTGAGAAAGGTATTACAATATTAATTCAGAAATCATAAATCAGAGGCAAGTGGACCTAGGTATTCACTGAATGCTATGTACCAGGCAGCATAATTAAAAAAAAAAAAATGTCTTTAAAGAGCTAACAATCCAGATGAGGAGATGGACAGGCAAGTTAGCCATTACAGCATCCTGTAATAATTAGTGTGGTGGATGTAAGGAGAAGATGCTACAGAAGAAGAAAGGAAGGGTACATAAAAGAGGGAAAAATAAGATCAGGGTCCTGGTAGGATATCAGCTTCACTCTATATGGTTCAACAGAGTGAACTTTCTGGAATGGACTTTTTAGAAAGGCATGGGCAGCAGGCCAAAAAAAGAGGTGTTGAGGTACCTGGAGTCCAGCAACCATGGGAAGCTGCTAACACTCTAGGCTGAAAGATCAAAGAAAGAATATTTACCAAAGCCCATGAGAGCTAGTACTATGGGAGAAGGGCTTGGTGATGCAGCCTCAGAGGATGCGGTTATTGACAGATATCAGACACAAAACAAGAGGCTTCCCTGGTGGCTCAGATGGTAAAGAATCTGCCTGCAATGCAGGAGACCCAGGTTCAATCCCTGGGTCAGGAAGGTCCCATGAAGAAGGAAATGGCAACCCACTCCAGTATTCTTGCCTGGAGAATTCCATGGAGAGAAGAAATTGGAGGTGGGCTACAGTCCATAGGGTCACAAAGAGTTGGATACAACTCAGCGACTAATACACACACACACGTACACACACAAAACAGGAGTTGGGGAGCAGAGAAAAATGCTCCAACCTCTTCCTCCTTCCACCTTGCAATTTCCTACTAGAATCTCTCATCAGCAAAACTCAGATGAAAGTCAACTGTCAAAGGAGCCTCCATAATGCAGTCTCTAGGGGTCAGCCACCTGGGAAGAATGGGCACAGAGGAGGGCAGGTCAGAAAATGGATCTGGAGTGAAGACAAGTGGAAAATAATCTGGGAGGCTTCCTAGAAGTGGTGATTCCTTACTCAGACTTGACATATAAGGATCCCAGGTGAAGATGGAGGAGGAAGGAAGGGAAGCTATACCAGGCAGAGCCTATCCTGTTTAAAGGCATGTTTCCTTCAGGAAACTGCAATATCTTCACTATGAATACAATGGGAGGGAGGTGTAAGAAAGATGGAGTGCTAGATGCTACTGGAGGATTCTTACATGAGCCATATCTATATCTTTGCCTCCAATCATACCTTCTCCTCCCCATTCTTCTTTCTTTGTTTTTAAACCATGTAAAAGGACATTTGTTAGAGAAAATAAAATCATGTTACTCGTTGAAGGGATCTCAAAAATATCATCTCCTGGATCAGACTGGCAAGTTTCCTAAGCCATCCAGAACAGTCATCTAGAATTAAACATCTCTTTTACTCTAAAACTTATAATCCCCTTCAATAGCCCATCATCTCCTACCCAGGCACTTAACTTTATAATTGTTTTAATTCAGTGTTGGGGAAAGCTGAGTTCCTCTAAGAGCAAGGTCAGATGAGACCAGGTCTAAGGGAGACTTTAAGCTTAATGAATCTATGGATTTGGCACGAACTCTTCCCTAATACATCATAATTTCTTTCTTTGCAAGTACCAAACCTAGCCCTACCATTCTACTTCTATGGCAAGGCCTTATCTGGGCCATAACTATTGCAATCTACTCATGGCCTGGACCAGTATAGCCTCCTGGTCATTCTTTCTTTCCACTCTACCTGTTCTCCATCCATTCTAAACCCAGAACACTGATTATCATTCCCAAGTATTTTCTTTCTGCCAGTTGCCTTCTTAGAATCCTTAGTGACTCTTAATTACCTCTAACAATTCCAAGTACATTGAATATATGAATCATTTAATCACCACAACAATACTTTCAGGATCCCCATAGTGGTCCAGTAGTTAAAAATCCGCCTTCAACGCAGGGGACATACGTTCAATCCCTGGTCCAGGAAGATTGCACATGTGAAGGGGTAACTAGGCCTGTGTGCTACAACTACTGAAGCAAATGCTCTAGAGCCTGTGCTCTGCAGCAAGAGAAGCCACTGCAATGAGAAGCCTGTGTAACCCAGCTAGAGAGTAGCCCCTACTCTCTGAAGCAAGAGAAACTCATGAGCAGCAACAAAGCCCCAGTGCAGCCAAAATATATAAATACAATTTAAAAAGATACTTTCATTATCCCTATTGTGCAGATAAGGAAATCAAGGCATCAGATCAGATCAGATCAGTCACTCAGTCATGTCCGACTCTTTGCAACCCCATGAATCGCAGCATGCCAGGCCTCCCTGTCCATCACCAACTCCCGGAGTTCACTGAGACTCACGTCCATCGAGTCAGTGATCCCATCCAGCCATCTCATCCTCTGTCATCCCCTTCTCCTCCTGGCCCCAATCCCTCCCAGCATCAGAGTCTTTTCCAATGAGTCAACTCTTTGCATGAGGTGGCCAAAGTACTGGAGTTTCAG
>NW_011494789.1:2311281-2327876 GCF_000754665.1 Bison bison bison
CAAAGTACTGGAGTTTCAGCTTTAGCATCATTCCTTCCAAAGAAATCCCAGGGCTGATCTCCTTCAGAATGGACTGGTTGGATCTCCTTGCAGTCCAAGGGACTCTCAAGAGTCTTGTCCAACACCACAGTTCAAAAGCATCAATTCTTTGGCACTCAGCCTTCTTCACAGTCGAACTCTCACATCCATATATGACCACAGGAAAAACCATAGCCTTGACTAGACGAACCTTTCTTGGCAAGGTAATGTCTCTGCTTTTGAATATGCTATCTAGGTTGGTCATAACTTTCCTTCCAAGGAGTAAGCGTCTTTTAATTTCATGGCTGCAGTCACCATCTGTAGTGATCTTGGAGCCCAGAAAAATAAAGTCTGACACTGTTTCCACTGTTTCCCCATCTAGGCATAGACTCTTTTAAAAATTTGTTATTGTTTTTTATTGGAGTATACTTGCTTTACAATGCTGTGTTAGTTTCCACTGTATAACAAAGTGAATCAGCTATATGTATACACATATCCCCTCCCTCCTGAGCCTCCCTCCCACTCTCCCCTCTGACCCCTCTAGGTCACTACAGAGCACTGAGCTGAGTTCCCCACACTACATAGAAGCTTCCCATTAGCTATCTATTTTACAAATGGTTTGTCAGTGCTACTCTCCCAGTTCATCCCACCCTCCCCTTCCCCACTGTGGCTACATGTCCATTCTTTACCTCTGTGTCTCTGTTCTTTCCCTTCAAATAAGTTCATATCTACCAATTTTCTAGATTCAATATACATGCATTAATATATGATATGTTTCTCTTTCTGACTTCATTCTCTATGACAGACTCCAATTCCATCTGCATCAGTACAAATGACTCAGTTTCAATCCTTTTTATGACTGAGTAATATTCCATTGTGCCACATCTTCTCTATCCATTTGTCAATGGGCATTTAGGTTGTTCCCATGTCCTGGTTGTTGTAAATAGTGCAGCAATGAACGTTCAGGTACATGTGTGTTTTTGAATGATGATTTTCTCAGGATACAAGAGCATAGACTCTTTATATTACACACATAAAAAGTGTAGTGCTAGGGTCCAATGCAGGCTGTCTAGAAGGCATGCCCTTCACTCTTAACAGCTATGCAGTATGCAGTACTTCCTCTCCACTTGGAGGCCTTTTACAAGCTAATCTGATTTTCTGACTTCCTGTATTCCTTGCCCCGCACCACCCCCACTCCCCCCCCCCGCACCCCTCCGAATGTAGGACAGTGCTTTTGTTTTAGCATTTTTTCTGAATCATTAAGAACTCCTTGTTTGGGATGCCTTACTTTTTTCCCTTTCATGTTACATCCTCTTGTCTATACTTACTTAAGCTCAGATTAAGCCCCAAATCTCCCCTTCCTGCTTCCAACTCTGACTCCATTATAAATCTCATATCTCTAATTTTTACCATGAGTGCATACTTTTCTGAGTGGTTTGCTGCGTGCCTTCATGTGAAACAGTTGTTTAGGGCTCTCAAGCCAGGAGTTCTATTTCTAGTTTAAGGAGATGCAACCCCAGAGATAAGGTGGTCTGGGACTCTGGCACCAAGTCCAGGTCACCATGCTCCTTCCACACTTTCCACTTGAACTGACTGCATGACCCGGTGAATTAATTAGTCAACATCCTGGTTTGCCTGGAATAATTCTGGTTTATCTTATGATGCTGCTATAATAATGAGAGGTATCTTTGTTTTTTCTCAAAAGTGTCCTAGTTTGGAGGATAAATTATATGGTGTTGGGGATGGGAAAATTCCCCTCTTTACCCATCTTGAGTTTTTTTGTTTTTTTTTTCTATTTTGAGTCCTTGTTGCTGGACTAATAATGAAATTGACATAAGACAGATTAATGGGAGAAAAAGAAACAAATTTTAATTCATGCATGTCCAAAACAGGTAGCTTTTATACTTTTTAGACAAGGAAACAACAGCATTTGTAAGGAAGTAACAGGATAAAGAAACTAGGTTTAGGGGCCCAATTAGTGAAGAACTACATAGAGTTTGGGTTTTAGGTAATAAAGAAGTAACAAGGTTTGTTTATATAGGCTTGTAGGTTGGTTCTGAATTCCCTATCTTTGCCATAAGGGTATCCTTCTACCTCTAGATTCAGGGAATGCACCTCTCACATGAGAGATATTTTTTTCTACTTTCTAGCATTGGAAAAGGAAATGGCAACCCGCTCCAGTGTTCTTGCCTGGAGAATCCCAGGGATGCTGGAGCCTGATGGGCTGCTGTCTGGTGTCACACAGAGTTGGACACGACTGAAGTGACTTAGCAGCAGCAGCAGCTGTAGGAAATAGGAGAGTTAGCCTCTTAAGTTGGATGTTTCTTCAAATACCTTTTTGTCAAAGTAATCTATACATCACTGAGGCTCATTTGGGAGTGGCCTACTCTGGTTCTCAACAGCAGTCATTCTACCTAACGATTCCTCTGTGAAATAAACAAGGCCTCTGTGATGGACATAGGAGGGTCTGAGGTCTTTGACAGTGGGCTTACAGATGGAATGTCAGGCAGTATATATGGGCAATAACTTGGCTGTTGGTAAAACACAGACTAGAGGTTTCATCTCTATACTTCTCTTTTTAAAACCAGACCCAGGAAGTATGGCTAACAACTCAGCCAACAATGACATAGCATGGAATCTAGTTGTGCGTAGATCTATTTGCGCTTCCCTGGTGGCTCAGCAGTAAAGAATCTACCTTCCAGTGCAGGAGACATAGATTTGATCCCTGGTTTGGGAAGATCCCCTGGAGAAGGGAATGGCAACCTACCCCAGTATTTTTGCCTGGGAAATCCCATGGACAGAGGAGCCTGGCTGGCTAGAGTGCATGGGGTTGCAAAGAGTTGGACATGACTGAGCAACTTAACAACAATATCAATGATCTATTTAAAGTAGTCGATTAACTGGACTCACCTGGTGATGAAAAAACATTGCCTTGGTCACCCATCAGAGGATGAATAATGGACACAGCTGTGGAATCTGTGCAGTCACTGCCCCTTTTTGCTCTCTGCATGGGGAAGACCAGTGCAAAGTTTACCTGCAGCATTCCTGGAATAGCTGCATTGGGCCTGGTGATGAAGGGCTCCAGGAAGCCGCTCAGAAGAAACACTGCCATTGTTTCACCAGAGCCATTCACACATGCCATTTTGCCTGACCGCTGCTGGTTGATTCCTCAGCTCTTCTCTTCCTCTTAGGGGCTCATCTTTTGGCTTGCCCCTTTGTCTGGGACAAAGCCCTTGGGAGCAGGGCCAGAAAACAGAACCAGGGAGGTCTTGCTGGGTGCAATGCATTTCAGAGAACAGCTCTTCCAGGTCCTTTTCTTTGTTTTGTTTTTGACCTTTCCTTCAATGGCAATTACAAAATTAATTCTTGAGATTGAATTGACTAAAAGGACAGTGAATAAAAACTGGTAGCTGTACATCACCAAGTCTCTGGAAAGAAAATAAAAATAGAGACTCTGTCTCAAAAGTGATATTAAAGGTCAGATAGAATGAACATGTTGACCTTGTCCCTGATGATGAGAATTACAACAATTTTTTCTAAGGGACAATATTTTTTTTTCCTAAGTGGCAAAAACAATAAGCCACACCCTCTCCCCCTCTTTTAAAAGACAAAAGAAATGTTGTCCAAGGACTAGAGAGGGGATGAAGGACTGGGAGGGAAAAAAAAAATGGAAAAGTTGGTATAAAGTCACCTGAAGGAAAGAGAACTAGACACAGATCACTTGGACAAGCAGGCATGCAGGCAGAAAAGGTGGAGAAAGATGAGTGAACATGGCCTGAGCCTGTTTCTGGAGGTAAAGTCCAGAACAATTTGCTTGGGGGCTGGTGCTGTGGCTGGCCAAGGTGGGATGCAAGGGGCTGGTAGTGACCCATATCATTGCCTATAAATCCCTAGCCTGGCCAATGTGCCCAGATCACTTGATTACTGTGACTATGGTATCAAGAGTCTCTGTTAAAATAGAAATTTCATAGCCGTCTATGAAGAATATAATATGAAGTAATGTGTCAAATGGCTTTAGCCCCTTTTTTTTGTAGCCTGAGGAACATTTTGGAAAGGGGAGGTATCAAAGGGTATCAAAAAGATGCGGGGATGGGACATTATTTGAGTGGTTGAAAACCTCAAACCTGGAGTAGAAGGGGGCCTTGGACCTTTAGGGACAAGAATTCTGAGAATAAATTTTCCTACTTCATTGTCTTACCTAGAGTAGGATTAGAATAGGCTTCCATTCATTCATATACTTCATTTATCATTATGTGCTCAGCTGGAACTGTATGACAGACTTACATGTGCTTTGGTGGTTAAGACAATGTATGATTCCAGCAATGGGCTACAGAGAAAGGTCAGAAACACTTCTGAGAAAGGCAGAGAATAAATTAGAGCAAGTGCACTTGTTCCTTGTTTGTTGGTGAGTCCAGGAAAGTTAGCAGTGTCTTGGATCTTTGGGGAAAGGTCTGTTGGTACAGTCAGCAATGACCAGAAGCAGTGGGGCTAAAGGAGGTTTAAGTCAAGGCAGGATGTAGCGGGTTGAACAGTGTCCCCAACTCCTCCCCAAATTCATGTCTACCTGGAACCACAGAATGCAACCTTATTTGGAAAGGGTGTCTTTTCAGATGCTATTAGTTAAAATGAGATTTTACTAGATTAGAGAGTATGTGTGTGCTCAGTCATGTCTGACTCTGCAGCCCCATAGACTGTAGCATGCCAGGCTCCTCTGTCCATGGAATTTTCCAGGCAAAGAATACTGGAGTCAGCTGCCATTCCCTACTCCAGGGGACTTTCCCGACCCAGGGATTGAACCTCTTCTCTTGAGTCTCCTGCATTGGCAGGCTGATTCTTTACCACTAACACCACCTGTTGTTGTTGTTCAGTCATTAAGTCACGTCCAGCTCTGCAATCCCATGGACTGTAGCTCACCAGGCTTCTCTGTTCTTCTCTATCTCATGGAGTTTGCTCAAACTTATGTCCATTGAGTCAGTGATGCTGTCCAACCATCTCATGCTCTGTCACCCCCTTCTCCTCCTGCCCTCAATCTTTCCTAGCACCAGGGTATTTTCCATTGAGTTGGCTCTGCACATCAGGTGGCCAAACTATTGGAGTTTCAGCATCAGTGCTTCCAATGAATATTCAGGGTTGGTTTCCTTTAGGATTAACTGGTTTGATCTCCTTGCGGTCAAAAGGACTCTGAAGAGTCTTTTCCAACACCACAACTTGAAAGCATCGATTCTTTGGTGTTCAGCCTTCTTTATGGTTCAACTCTTACATCTCACATGACTACTGGAAAAACCATAGTTTTGACTATAGCTTTGTCAGCAAAGTGATGTCTCTGCTTTTTAATATGCTGTCTAGGTTTTTTTTTTTTTTTTTTTTATAGCTTTCTTTCCAAGGAGCAATCTCCACCTGGGTGATTTATAAATCCAATGACTGGTATCTTTATAAGAAAGAGGAGAGGAAGATTCAGACACAGGGATGCAGAGAAGACAGGGAATAAAGCTACATGACAACAGAGGCAGAGATTGGAGTGATGCATCTCAAAACCAAGGAATGTGAAGAGCTGCTGGCAGCCACCTGAAGCTGGGAGGCAGGACAGTTTATCCCTCAAAGCCTCCAGAAAGAACCAACCCTGCTGACACCTTGATCTTGGACTTCCAGCTTACAGAACTCTGAGAGAATAAATGTCTGCTTTTAAAAAATATTTGTATTTAATTTTGGTGGTGCTGAGTCTTCATTGCTGTGGGAGTTTTTATCTAGTTGCAGTGAGCAGGGGTATTCTTCATTGCAGTGCAAGGGCTTTTCATTTTGGTGGCTTCTCTTGCTGTGGAGCACGGGCTGTAGAGCCCAAGGGTTTCAGTAGTTGCAGCATGTGGGTTCAGTAGTTGTGGCTCCTGGGCTCTAGAGCACAGGCTCAGTATTTGTGGTGCATGGGTTTAATTGCTGCAAGGCATATGGGATCTTCCTGGCCCAGGGATTGAACCCTGTGCCTCCTGCATTGGCAGGCGGATTCTTTACCATTGAGCCACCAGGGTAGGCCCTGTCTGTTTGTTGCAGCAGCCCCAGGAAACTAATGCATCGGGTTCTAGGGATACTCTTTCCTCCCCATGATTGACTCAGGAAGAGCAAGGAAGCAGCACAGGGCTGAATGTAAGCTTAGGACCAAGAGAACATCTGAGATGAGGGAGGGCCCGCAGCAAGTGTGGGTGAGGTAGATGCACTGACTCATGCAGCATTCTTCAGCAATGGAGCAGTTGCCTATGCAGGTGCTGTCTGTCTGTGGGTGCTTCAGCCAGTTTTAAAGGCCCCTGGCTCTTGGACCTATTGTACACATGATTCAACTGATTTTTGCTATCCTCCTTCTTTAAAGAGTCTCTCTCTTATTGAAAAAAAGTCTCTCTTTCCATTAACCTCCTCAGTCAGGTGCTTTTTTCTTGGTAAGAAGCATGACAATAAGCTTGCTAATGGCTCAGAACTTGCCCTAGTATGGGGTCACATTCAGTGGGGTCTGCCCTCCCAGGAAGGCAGATTTGGGAGAGTTACCAGTTGGGTTTCACTTCTTTGGATGCAAAGGGAAATCATGAGGATATACAGCTACTGTTTGCCTAAGGTAAAGTAAGCTATGGAATAAATCCCTCCTATTCTTAGAAACTCCTCAGGAGTTCTAGGGCTTAGGATGGTTCAGAAGTAGAGACGGCTATCGAAGGAAAAGTCTGGTCACCAGGTTAATGATGGGTGGTTTAAAGCCCCATGGAGACTGCTGTAGATTTTTTTGAGAAGATTCTCTCTACAGAGAACATGAGCCTCTTTGCATTTGAGTCTAAGCCAACCTATACTAGAGCAGCGAGCGTTTATAAAGGCACAACATAGCAGGTATGAGACATTTAAGTAATCAAAGGGCACTGGAAAAGCCTATTCAAACTTAAGTGACTTTGAATGCAATACCCTGATTATCTACTAGAGGGAATTATACGAAGTAAATGGTGAGGCATATAGGGGAGTTTGGAATGGGGAATCATCAGAAAGCCCCATTAAGCCTGAGAGGGCTTATTAGAAATGTTACTCAATGCGTGGATTCAAAGATATGTTTAGTGAGGCTTCTTTGGCTGTCTTTCTGAGTCTTTACTTGAGCCCTGGAGGTGGGGAGGACTTCATAGCAGGATAGAGTTGTATTTGCTAATTCTTGAGGATTAGTAGACAGAGTATTAATGAGATCTCGATCAGGGCCTGTTGTGGTTATGGGGACCCAATTTGGGTTTGATTACTTTTTACAATATCTTTTAAGATTCAGGATTCTATCTGATTTGAAAAATACATATTCAGTGTCTACTCTAGGGCCAGCAATAGGCTTAATGTGTTACACTCAAGACACAGTTTGGGGATGCAAAAGTTAAATGCACAAAGTGTTGCTGAGACAGCACCACCCTCAGACCTGGGTAAATGGGGGCTGTTGCCTGAAACCTGTACCTCAGGGGACTCCATGCTTTGGAGTGTTTGGGAGAAGACGGATCTGGCAGTGGGCAGAGCAGTCAAGCAGAGAACCAGAGTCCACACAGGGCCCCACATGACCCTGATGCCCATTTCTATCCTTTGTAGCGCCCTTTGGTCCTCTTCATCCCTCCTCCAAAGTGAATGCATGTAGACATACACACACTCACTCACACTCACACACTCACACACTCACACACACACACACATACAGGCTCCACTGACCCAGTCTGAAGGCAGTGCTGTTTGAACAGGGATTTTTGCACTTACATTTTACCTCTCCAAACTGTGTCCTAAATGTATGCATGTATATACACACACACAGATAGACACAAGCACACACATACACACATATTCAAACTATGTTCTTGGGTTGATCAGGTGTACCAAGGAACTTTGGTCATTGTTCTAGAGCTCTCTGTCTGGCTCCAAGTTTCAGGCAAGAAGTCCAAAGTCTAGATTGGTCCTGCTGGCTGGTGGAGTCTTTCTTTCACAGAATCTAGAAAGATTGGGCTGCTAGAACAGTGCTGATTTTGGGTAACCTTCATTCATGTCAGACCCAGGATGAGTTCAGTGCTCTGCCAGCAGTCCACAACCATGGACTGTGAGCCATGTGTATGGGTCTGTGAGTCATGTATGTGGGTCTGTGTGTTTACTGCCACTCATTTATGTTCTGTTCATAGTGACACCTCCAGTCTACAGGACCTGAGGGCAGTGGGATGTGATAGCAGTGGAGAATGCCTACAATTTCCCTTCAGTCTGAGTTAGAAGACAAAACTAGAGACATTTTTCTTAAAATTTCTTATCCTAACAGAATGTGTCCAGACATAGAGGTAAGTGAGAAAATGGGAGCTTGGCTGCAGCCATAAGTAGAGATGATTCCTGTAGGGGATGTTTGTTCTGGCAGGTGATTTATAGAAGATGAAGTTATAAGACACAGCTTTGAACCAATCAAGTTAGCTTTTGAGACCCAGGAGCACAAGGACTAGGGCCACCAGATACAGTACTAAGTTTTAAGAGAGGAAGTGTGGTCTTTGGGGAATTGAGGGAAAGCAAAGTACTGCCCTTAACTTGGGACAGTGTGAATTTTTTGTAGACTATCACAAGCAGAAATCTTAAAACATGTAATAAAATTAGGAGGAAAAAAAATTAGGATTGGGGTGCCTAGTCCTAATGCATTTCTTGAGTTGATCTCATTGCATTTTCTTAAATTAATCTCATTGACAGAGCCATGGCCAAATTAGACATGAAGATGTCTTTAGCTTGCTGAATTTCAATCCTGGGAGACTTCAGGAGTGGAACTTTGAAAGCATTTGGAGGCTATTCCAGTTACTGGAATAGAGAATGGTGGTTGGGAACAGCAATGTCTGTGGTTCTCTCTCAGTACAAGTTGTGTCCAAAAGGGGCAGGTTTTAGGCACATAGATGTTCCTGCCACTAGTGAAACAACCTTCAGGTAAGTCTGTTTCATCATGACTTGCACCATGCTCCAGTATATCCAGGGAAGGAGCATGAGCTTTGGAACTAGTCAGATCTGGGGGCATCCACGTCCTTAGACAATCTCTCTAAACCTTAGTTTACTCATTTAGCAAAATGAAAAGAATACATGGTTGTGGTTCTAGAAGGAACTGATGTATAAAGAAGTGCTTCATGATCTGTACATGTTCCTTCCACCTGCAAGTCCTTGTTCTTAGTTCTTCTCAAAATCCCTCTTCTTCTTTTTGAGGGCATGTTTCAGCTGAGGGACCAATGGAGCCCTTCTGCAGAGTCCTCTCCCTGAAGTACTGGGGTCCAGCCCCAGTGGAGTCAGGAGTTTTGAAGGGGAGACGGCTTTGGCAATCAGGATACGATAGAATTAAAGACATAAAGAATGGTTAAATAAGGATAGCTCAGTGAGAAAATTCAGTGGAGAAAAGAGGCTGAATAACTTGGTTTACATGGAAAGCTAATAAAATTCCAAAATAAGGAATTTGCATCACCTACATAGGCCGCAGGCGTCCTCCCATTCTCCTGAAGGAGAGGAGACACTAAGGCCTCCCTGGTCAGATCTTAGAAGCCCAGGCATAATTAGTAGGCTTGACGAGCCTCCACGATCCAGGTGGGAATTCAGCCAGAAGGTGAGAGAAAGAACGACATGGGGAGATCAAGACAAGGTCCTCACTTTATTTTCCAAAGTAGTTTTTATACCTTAAGTTGTGCATAGAGGATAATGGGGGAAGGTCAGCAGTCCTTGATCCTTATTGAAGCCAGGCTTTCAAACTTATCATATGCAAAAGTTTAGGTGATTTACATCATCTTCTGGCCAGGGGGCCTGTCAACATTTTAAGATCCTTTCTTCAGAAAACTTATTTTTCTCTAAAGGTGATTATTCTAAAGTCAGGCGCCACCCTCCGAAAGCATTAGATAAAGTTGCATTCCTATAGGGCAAAGGTGTGGTGGGCTATAACAAGAAAAGAATTAACTCAAGGGTCCAAGATTGTAAGCATTAAAGCTACTACTTACATTGCTAAGTCACTTCAGTCGTTTCCGACTCTGTGCGACCCCATAGACAGCAGCCCACCAGGCTCCCCCGTTCCTGGGATTCTCCAGGCAAGAACACTGGAGTGGGCTGCCATTTCCTTCTCCAATGCATGAAAGTGAAAAGTGAAAGTGAAGTCGTTCAGTCGTGTCCAACTCTTAGCGACCCCATGGATTGCAGCCTAACAGGCTCCTCTGTCCATGGGATTTTCCAAGCAAGAGTACTGGAGTGGGGTGCCATTGCCTTCTCCGACTACTTACATTCCTATACACCAATTATATTAATCAATACACTGCCAGGGACACAGTAGGTAAGGGATATGGAAACTTAGCAGCAAACATTGGCCCAACAAGTGAAAAACCCTTCACCAATACAATTTCTAATCAATCTTTTAACTGCTCAAAGGAATCTATATTTAGACAGTTTAGAACATCTCATGCCTCTCACGGCTGGGAGGCTATGAACAATCACATGTGGCCGGAAGAACCTATTCAGGCAGGCTAGAGGACTTCCAAAGGAGTTTGTAGGTTGAAACACTCTTGTCACGCCCAGGAACTTTATTAACTGGAGCTGTAAGTTAACTCTTTTTCAGAGAGAGGTGGTGGGGGACAGCCCCCTGTAAAGTCAGAGGTGTAGGTGATAGCACAAAGCAGTAAAGAAGGCAGATTCTGGTTTTGGGGGTAGATGCTCGAGAATTTCCAGGGGGACTCCTGAGGCTCCATCCTGCCTTTGCGTATGCCGAGCCTCCTTCCTCATGACCTTTGCCATGGGCAGAGTTCCTCACGCTGACTCCCAGCACTGAAGCATGGGCATGTTCCTTCCTTTCTTCAGTTAGAAGAGTGGAGTACTTGGCCCTGAGCTCAGATGTGAGCTCTTTGATTTTCTCTTTCCTTAATGCTTTTGAAGATCAGGAAAATTTCCTCCTCCTTGTGAATGAAGCTCAGCTGCTAACAGAGAACACAGGAGCAAGTAGAAACCAGAGCCAATTAGAACTCGGGCTGACCTAAAGACCAGGTTCCATATGGCAATTCCTGAGGAATCTCCTACAAGTTAGAGATCTAGCACTGCTGAGAGGGATGTGCAGGAAATTCCTTGGAATGTAGGTGGAAGTGAAAGGCTTCTTGGAAGTAGTCTTAGCTGGCCATCAGCATCTGATGCCCCCAGATAACCATTCCCAGGTCCTCCTGTTCTTGTGTCAGCCTCTGGACACTATTTACCACCAAAGCCCCCTGCCTCCTCTGAGTGACCAGCAGAGAAGAGAGCTTGCAGAGCACTTTGAGCTGGGCAAAAGGTCAGCCTTGTCACCCTGGAGTGAGAAAGATATTGGTTGGTAGCTTGGAAGAGGGGTCTTTTGCTCCTTTGGGATCTTGTATATTATCTCTTCCCACATATGAGAGATTTGTGATTCTATGTGACCAAAGGGTCAGTATTGAGGTTAGATTTTGCACTCCTTGCACTACACACTTTCTAGAGAACTTGATCTCTGAGGGCTTCCCTTAGCTTATGGCATCTAGAAAAACTCATCTGTGTTGAACCTGAACTTGGACTTGTGATGAGAGTTCTTTTGATTTATGCATTCACAGGCAAAATATATTATCACTCTGTGAAATAATCATAAACTGTTAGAATTATATAATAAAAAACATACATTTTTCTGCAGTTTCTACATTTTTTATCCTTTGAAAGTACCAGCGTCTTCTAACTCTGAATTGGAAATGTCATATAATAAAGAAATAAACATACATGCTATGTGTAAGCCACTTCAGTGTATTAGCTATAGAGTCCCTTGGACTGCAAGGAGATCCAACCAGTCCATTCTGAAGGAGATCAGCCCTGGGATTTCTTTGGAAGGAATGATGCTAAAGCTGAAACTCCAGTACTTTGGCCACCTCATGCGAAGAGTTGACTCATTGGAAAAGACTCTGATATTGGGAGGGATTGGGGGCAGGAGGAGAAGGAGACTACAGAGGATGAGATGGCTGGATGGCATCACTGACTTGATGGATGTGAGTCTGAGTGAACTCTGGGAGTTGGTGATGGAGAGGGAGGCCTGGCGTGCTGCGATTCATGGGGTCGAAAAGAGTCGGACACGACTGAGCGACTGAACTGAACTGAATTGAACTGAAATACATAGTGGGCTTCCCAGGTGGCACTAGTGGTAAAGAACCTGCCTGCCAAGGCTGGAGATGTAAGAGACTCAGTTTCAATCTTTGGGTTGGGAAGACCTCCTGGAGGAGGGCACAATAACCCCGCAACCGACTCCAGTATTTTTGCATGGAGAATCCCATGGACAGAGGAGCCTGGTGGTCTGCAGTCCATAGGGTCACAGAAAGTCAGACATAATTGAAGCAACTGAGCACAGCACAGCACAAATACATGGTAGAGACAGGGATCAAATTAGAAATATGTGTATCTGTGATTTAAGGACATATCTATACAACTCTATTTTCAAACTGTGTGCAAAGTAGAAGCACTCCGTTCTCTTCCTTCTTCCTAGCCAGTGTATAAAATTAAGCAGAGCCCCAACTAGAGGACCTAGTGTAGATTCTGACATTGTGATGCTTTTTCCTGTCCCCTTGCATGAACTCTGGTGTAGGTGCATGGGGCAGTCCACGCCGCATGTGTGGGTGGATTGGGTTAGTTCCCCAGAGTCTCATTTCCCAGTGAGCAGTGCTGCTAATCAGCCTGCAGAGCTATGGAGGTCAAGGAGAGGGCAGCGCTCTGGGGAAGGTGAATGAAAAGCCCAGATGTTGGTGGAGAGGGGAGCCTATGGCAGGCTTACCGCTGTTTCCAACTATTTCCTACAGAGCTTTCCTAAAACAAAGTGTCGAAGAGGAGGAGGAGCAGGGGTCATAGAAGTTGCCTCTTATTGGTCAATCCGTGTGATTGGAAATACAGGGAGGCCCCATCCCCTCAAATTATACTCATTCTTCCTGACAAATTACTACTGTTTTTTCCACTGATAGTTTATCTAAGTGCTTCTTCATTTGTTTTGAGACTGTAAGGAAAAAAAAAATCTTTAGAAAAGTTCAATAACTTCATAGGAACAAAGCAATATATGAAAAGACTTTCAAATTGTGCCTGTAAAATATTTCTTTGCTTTGCTACTTATCCTTTTCACTTTGTGATTCCAAAAAAGTATCATCAGCAATCGTTTCCTGGGTTTGGACATTTTCTACTCTCTACTAGGGAAGATTCTGTACATGTTTTCATTATATATGTAAGGTTCTTTGTTCTTTATTGGATGTATGTACTTTTTTTGAAAATAGAATCACTCTAATGCACTATATGTGGCAGTGGAAATTGGCACAAACCATCTTGTAAAGCAGTTTAACTGAGTGTATCAAGAGTCTTAAAATGTTGATCAGTACCTTTTAAACTAACAATTCCACTTCCTAGACTTTACAGTAAAGAAATACTCTAAAACAGTCGTCCCCAACATTTTTGGTACCAGGGACCAGATTCATGAAAGACAATTTCTCTACAGACTGGGAGGTGGGAATGGTTTTGGGATGATTCAAACACATTACATTTATTGTGCACTTTCTTTCAGATCTAATGCTGTCACTGATCTGACAGGGGGTTCTGGTGCATGGCCTGGCTGTTGGGGACCCCTGATCTAAAGCAACAGTGGCTCATATATATTTTAAAACTGTAAACAACCTAAATCCTAATCCATTGAACAGAATGTTATATAGCCATTCAAATGATATTTATGAAGACTAGAACAGAAAAACATGAAAAACATATGACATAATTTAAATGACAAGAGAAAGATGTACAGTTACATGTCTTGTATGTATATGACTATGTACAAATATGTGTATTAAAAAGAAATGGGAAGAGACCATATGAGTTGGTAATTAGGTTTAAATGTTGGTGTAATATATGGTTTCTATATTTTTTATTCTTTCTATTTTTTTATTTTCTTTCCCCAAAAGCTTTTTAATGAGCATGGCTACTTTCAATTAAAACAAACAAACAGATACACATAGTATTCATATGTTTCTTAGGTTGGGGCTACATCTTCATAGGCTCATAACAAGCACAGACCTTGGAGTGTAGATACAACTGTGCTTATATAAGAGGATGGTATGGCATGCCAGAAAGAGCATTGGTTTGAAATTAAAGAGATGACCCAAGTCCTGGCTTTATAACTGGTGTTGTGACATTAGACAAGTCATTTATTACCTCTGATCTGCCCTATACTATTTATAAAATGAACATGTTGCTGTAGAAGTCTCTAGGCTTCTAGGAGCACTCTTTTGTGATGTGAAAACTAAATGTATAGAGATTTGAGATAAAAACTACAGCAGAACATAAAGAAGCAGTGGATCTTTTTCAAATCCAGTGATTTAGGTACTACTTGGTATAAAGAATGCCATGTTTTTCCTTCTGAGCTTACTTTGTCATCTGATGACATATTTTCCATGGCAATTAAAAGCATCACTCTTGCATACAAACTTAAAAAAAAAAAAGAAGCCTGGAAAGTTGCAAAAATTTCAGTCTTAGCTATGCCAACAAGTTGACTTTAGCTTCCAGACTGGATATTAGATACCACACAGACATTAGATAACAGTATTTTACAGATTAGGAAATAGCTTCAGAGAAAGGAAGCGGTTTAATTCAGCCACATGGGTAGAGAGGAAACAGGATGGGTTTCAAATTCAGTTTCTTGTCTCTCAGGTCAGTGTGTTCTCTCCTGTGGTTGTGGTTGTTTACAACAAAATCAGATTAAATTCAATTCTTGACTGTTAAAAATACCAGTAATTAGAATAACCATGATGCTGGGAAAGATTGAAGGCAAAAGAAGAAAGGGGTGGCAGAGGATGAGATGGTTAGATAGCATCACCAACTCAATGGACATGAGTTTGAGCAAACTCCAGGAGATAGTGAAGGACAGAGAAGCCTGGTATGCTGCAGTCCATAGGGTCACATAGAGTCGAACACGACTGAGCAACTAACACACACGGGTACATATTAATATATATATATATCAGATCAGATCATATATATATATATATATTAATATGTACCTGTGTATATTTCAAATTCTTTTCTCTTATAGGTTTTTACAAAATATTGAGTATAATTCCCTAGGCTATACAGTAGGTCCTTGCTTGTTATCTATTTTGTCTATAGTAGTGTGTATTTGTTAATCCCAAACTCCTAATTTATCCGTCCTGATGCTGGGAAAGAATGAAGGTAGGAGGAGAAGGGGATGACAGAGGATGAGATGGTTGGATGGCATCACCAATTCAGTGGACATGAATTTGAGCAAACTCTGGGAGACAGTGAAGGACAGGGAAGCCTGACATGTTGCACTCCATGGGGCCTCAAAGAGTCGGACACGACTGAGCAACTGAACAATAACCTCTTTCCCCATTGGTAACCATACATTTGTTTTCTGTGTCAATGGGTCTATTTTTTTTAATAAGTTCATTAGTATTAATATCATTTTTTATATCACTTATATGTGGAATCTAAACAAATATTTTTTGTGTATCCCATAGGTCTGGGAATACGGGATGAGCTTGGTCCATACACTCATGGAGCTGATGTTCTCTACCGGACCACGTCTGCTAACTGAAGGTGCTCCTGGACCTTAATCCAGGGAAGTCCACGTTATGCATGAAGCAACAAGAGGGCAATAAACAAGGACACATCATCACCTGCTGCTTGGTGTTTGTAACTCCATATGCTATAGGACTCCAAAGAAAGCAAAGCCAAAATAGGGCAAAACAATTCAAACCTAGGCTGAACTCAGGAAGGAGACCGAGAGTTCCATGGAAACACGAGCAAATCAGAGCTGAACTTCCAAAGAGAACAGGAGAAAGGCAAAGGGACATTCATGTGTGTTAAACACTGATGACGCACATGAATCTTGCTGGGTACTTGTTTTCTAGTGCAGACAGTGCAATGTTTTCTGGAATTAGGTATTATTATCCTAATTTTCTCTAGACAGGGAAGCCAAAACTCAGCAGGAATATGTAGATGCTGAAATAAACAAACATACAAAACCCTGGCATATCCTCTCCTTCTTTAACAGAGCAATTCAGGTTTAGCCATGAGACTACTGGGTAAACATCCTATCTCTATGAGCAATGGGCAGCGGGAATCATGGCACCGAGAGAGGGTGTGGGTGAGGTACCAGAAAAAGGACTTGCCCTCAGTATCCTCCTGCTCCAGACTCCCTCAGGCTCTCAGTCCTACAAACAGCAGACTTCTCTCTACCACCCCACCTCAAAAATATATGTTTTATGTTGTCTTTAATAGAGGACTTATATCGTATTGATCCCAGCCCTGCAGCATGCAGACTCAGATGAGAGAAAAAAATCAATTTGGATCCCACAGTGCATTGCTGTTTTCCAAGTTTACCGGATTATCTCTTTCTCTCTCTCTGTCTTTTCAATGGTGAAAGGACTGCCCTGTGTTCTAACTTTAAACAACGGCCATGTGGCCACAGCAGCCCTTCCTACAGTAGAGAGCTGTGTTATTCAACAAAGAAATCAGGTGCATCTCCTCTCCTAGATCAGATGGCTTAGGGAGTATACAGTCGACCATACCCAATGCAGTTATGTCAG
>NW_011494789.1:2327976-2333330 GCF_000754665.1 Bison bison bison
CAGTTATGTCAGAGGCCAGGAGGTAGTAATTGATGCTGATGATCTACCTTCTGTGTTAACTCTCTTCTGCTTTGACTGCTTCTTCCAAACACCACAGCCAAGTATTTCCTGCCATAATCAATTCAGAAAGAATTCCTTGAGCCCTCAGTTTTTTATCACTGCACACAATTCAATACATAGAGCTATAAGATAAGGCCCTAGCTTTCAAGAAGTCACACATGAAATAATTAAAAATTACTCTGAGATTGCCATAAATTATCCTCTGCGAAATAGGATGGTATTGTCAAATTTTCTAAGATATAGGAAAAGAAATAGATCAGGAAGAGATAGAATAGAGAATAGACTGGTTGAGCTTGCATTAATGGATGGGTAGCATTTGGAAAGAGCATGGGAGAAGTGATGTGTCAGTATCTAGATTTCTTTTCTACCCAACTCAGGGTTTCCATTGACAAATACCTCCTATTCAGCTTCAACTCCTGTTATGAGTTCCATACACTGAGTTATATTCAGCCATTTACTCAGCACCTGGGGTGTGTCAGGGCTGTGATTTGCACCATGGATACAGAAATGAATAAGACACGATCTCTGATCTAAGGAGATGTGGTACCATTATCTAAAGGGGCTAATAATTCACTGTGCTGTAGTTATTTGTGTCTGAGCATTAAGTCCTATAATTGGTGAATAGATGAAGTTAAATAGGGGCACAAATGAATGCCTATTTCTGTAGAAGAAGCAGAGATGAATCCGCAAAAACTACAGAAAGGAGTTGACATTTGAACTGGAACTGGCAATATTCACAAGCATTCCCATGGGGAAACAAGAATTCCTGGCAGAGGAACCAGACCAAGCCAAAGGACAGAGGTGTGAAAATGCTTTGTAGGACCTTGGAGGTGGAGAGAAGTAGATTAAAATAACATTTAGGAGATAAATCAATGAATTTGAAAGATTCACTGGTTAGGAGACATCACATTTACTGTTGGTATCTTGCCAGATCCCCTTTACCTGGCAGGTGGATCCTTCCCCCAGTTGCTGTAAGCTTTGGTTGTTAATCCATCACAATGATCCTTTTCTGTGGAGCAGGGACTGTTGGAACAAGAGGCATTTTATCTAGGGGATTACATATCCCTCGCCCCATTGGCAGCTTGTGGCCAATGACTGACTGACATCAGGATACAGAAGGTGGCTTCCTGGCCTCAAGGTGGATCGACATTTTGGTGCTCACTGTCCTCCTGAGCTCCCTGGGGGACCAGGGTGAATGAAGCTGGTCTCCAGTTGAAACCATGCCTTTGCTTATCTTTTTCCCCTGTTCTGTCTTGCTTTTTTCACTCCCCTTCTCCTGAGAGTAGAGACTGTCTAAGTCATTACAAGAGACGCACCCCCACCCCAGGCTTTGTTTCTAGGAAACTCAGAAAGGATAGGGTATGAAAAAGATAGGGTATGGAAAGGAGGGAGGTTAGTATGAGTCCCAGGTTTCACTTTGGGTAAGTGGTGGCTGGAGTAGCAAAGCTGAGTGAAGGAGTGTTAGAGGAGGATCAAGCAGTGAGAGGAGATGCGTTCAATTTTGTTCATGTGAGAAGCAAATGAAATACGCAGGAGGCAGTTGGATAGCTATGGGTCTGCACCCCGAGAGAGAGTTCTAGGCACTGTTACCAGTTGAAAGGGAAAGGGAAAGTGAAGTCGCCCAGTCGTGTCCGACTCTTTGAGACCCTATGGACTGCAGCCTACCAGGCTCCTCCATCCATAGGATTTTCCAGGCAAGAGTACTGGAGTGGGGTGCCATTTCCTTCTCCAGTCACCAGTTGACTACATGCCAAATGAAATGATGAGGTTGCCTAGCCAGATGGGGAGTGGGGAGGAAAGGGCATAGAATGAACTCTGAAGACTGTGGATATTATATATTGAAGAACAACAATAACAACAAAAATAGAGAGGTTGCAAAGGATGCTTTCTCTTTTCTTCTTTATTAGTTCAACCTCCAGTGAAGTTCTGTTTACGTATCTTGTCATTAGTCTATTAGTATAGACACTTTCAAATTGTGACTGTGTGTGTGTGTTTGTGTGTGTGTAGGTATATAATGAAAAATGTTCAGTGAAATAAAGTTTATCCTCACTACTAATTGCATATGATGTGTGATATTTTAAAACATATTTATTGAGGTATGATTGATATACAAGGAACTGAACATATTTAATGTGTACAAATTGATGAGTTTGGACATGTGAAAACATCTGTGATACCATCACCACAATCAAGCTAATAGATATAACACCCCCAAGAGTTTCTCTGTGTCCCATTGTTTTCTTGTTGCTTTGTGAAGTGTGTTGAAAGTGAAAGTGCTAGTCGCTCAGTCATGTCCAACTCTTTTGTGACCCTATGGACTGTAGCCCACCAGGCTCCTCTGTCCATGGAATTCTCCAGAAAAGATTACTGGAGTGAGTAGCCACTCCCTTCTCCAGGGTGTCTTCCCAATCCGGGATCAAACCTGGGTCTTCTGCTTTGCAGGCAGACTTTTTACAGTCTGAGCCTGGTAGGAAACATGTAATATGATATCTACTCTCTTAACAAATTTGGAAGTGTAAGGTACGGTATTGTTAACTATAGGCCCTGTGCTGTACAGTAGATCTCTAGGACTTACTGATCTAGCATGACTAAAACTTTATACCCATTAAATAACAACTCCCCATTTCTCCTACCCCCTAGCCCTTGGGAACCACTATCATATTCTCTGCTCTGTGAGCACATACTAGAATCATGTAGTATTTGTACTTCTGTGTGATTGCCTTTTTTTCACTTAGCATAATATCTTCCAGGTTAACCCATGTACTTGCAAATGGCAGGATTTTCTTAATATTTAAGGCTGAATAACATTCTATTATATGTGTACTGCCCTTCTATTCTATCCTGAATGATGCTGATGAACAATCTACTAAATTGGATTTCAAAAAAAGATCTTCACAATCCAGATAATCATGATGGTGTGATCACCAACCTAGAGCCAGACATCCTGGAATGCAAAGTCAAGGGGGCCTTAGGAAGCATCACTATGAACAAAGCTAGTGACTGCTGCTGCTGCTGCTAAGTCGCTTCAGTCATATCCAACTCTGTGCAACCCCATAGATGGCTAGTGGAGGTGACGGAATTCAAGTTGAACTATTTCAAATCCTAAAAGATGATGCTGTGAAAGTGCTGCACTCAATATGCCAGAAATTTTGGAAAACTCAGCAGTGGCCACAGGACTTAAAAAGATCAATTTTCATTCTAATCCCAAAGAAAGGCAATGCCAAAGAATGTTCAAACTACCGCACAACTGCACTCATTCACACACTAGTAAAGTAGTGCTCAAAATTCTCCAAGCCAGTCTTCAACAGTACATGAACTGTGAACTTCCAGATGTTCAAGATGGATTTAGGAAAAGCAGAGGAACCAGAGATCAAATTGCCAATGTCCATTGGATCATTGAAAAACAAGAGAGTTCCAGAAAAACATTTACTTCTGCTTTACTGACTATGCCAATGCATTTGACTGTGTGGACCACAACAAACTGTGGAAAATTCTTCAAGAGATGGGAATATCGGACCACCTAACCTGCCTCTTGAGAAATCTGTGTACAGGTCAGGAAGCAACAGTTAGAATTGGACATCAAAAAACAGACTGGTTTCAAATCGGGAAAGGAGTACGTCAAGGCTGTATATCGTCACCCTGCTTATATAACTTATATGCAGAGTACATCATAAGAAATGTTGGGCTGGATGAAGCACAAGCTGGAATCAAGATTGCTGGGAGAAATATTAGTAACCTCAGATATGCAGATGATACCAAACTTATGGCAGAAAGTGAAGAAGAACTAAAAAGTCTCTTGATGAGAGTAAAAGAGGAGAGTGAAAAAGTTGGCTTAAAACTCAACATTCAGAAAACTAAGATCATGGCATCTGATGCCGTCACTCCATGGCAAATAGAAGAGAAACAGTGACAGACTTTATTTTTGGGGGCTCCAAAATCAATGCAGATGATGACTGCAGCCATGAAATAAAAAGACACTTGCCCCTTGGAAGAAAAGTTATGACCAACCTAGACAACATATTAAAAAGCAGAGACATTAATTTGCTAACAAAGGTCCCTTTAGTCAAGGCTATGGTTTTTCCAGTAGTCATGTATGGATGTGAGAGTTGGACTATAAAGAAAGCTGAGCGCTGAAGAATTGATGTTTTTGAACTGTGGTGTTGGAGAAGACCCTTGAGAGTCCTTTGGCCTGCAAGGAGATCCAACCAGTCCATCCTAAAGGAAATCAATCCTGAATAGTCATTGGAAGGACTGATGCTGAAGCTGAAACTCCAATACTTGGGCCACTAATGTGAAGAACTGACTCACTTGAAAAGACCCTGATGCTGGGAAGGATTGAGGGCAGAAGGAGAAGGGGATGACAGGATGAGATGGGTGGATGGTATCACTGACTCAATGGACGTGAGTTTGAGTAAACTCTGGAATTTGGTGATGGACAGGGAGGCCTGGTGTGCTGTAGTCCATGCAGTCGCAAAGAGTCGAATATGACTGAGCGACTGAACTGACTGGCTGAAGCCACTGATTGATAATGACCCCAGTTAAAAAACATTTCAAATGGTAACCTGTAAGTAAAAAAAAAAAAAGAGGCATTAGTTTTTTCTCCTGTTAATGTAAAAAATGTAACTATGTCTCTTGACTCCTGACTTAGAAATTAGTACATTTTATTTCTATTTTCTATTTCCCCATTTTGTTATCATAGTCTGATATTTTATTCTTGTATTGTTACTATAAAATTTATATTTTTGAATTTTATATATGCTGTTAAAGTTATCCTTAACAGTTTTAATAAATATAATAGTATATTAACAACATACCCAATTCTGTGAAATATATGTGTGTATACATATGCATCTATATTAGCATGTATGTACAGAAAAGACCAGAAAGCTTTATGTTAAAAGATTTATGTTAATTATCTCAGAAGAAGGTGAAAGAGGAGAGTGAAAAAGTTGGCTTAAAGCTCAACATTCAGAAAACTAAGATCATGGCATCTGGTCCCATCACTTCATGGCAAATAGATGGGGAAACAGTGGAAACAGTGGCTGATTTTTTTCTGGACTCTAAAATCGCTGCAGATGGTGATTGGAAGGACTGATGCTGAATCTGAAACTCCAGTACTTTGGCTACCTGAGGTGAAGAGGTGACTCATTTGAAAAGACCCTGATGCTGGGAGAGACTGAGGGCAGGAGGAGAAGGGGATGACAGAGGATGAGATGGCTGGATGACATCACTGACTCAATGGACATGGGTTTGGGTGAATTCCAGGAGTTGGTGATGGACAGGGAGGCCTGGAA
>NW_011494789.1:2333430-2335043 GCF_000754665.1 Bison bison bison
TGGATGTGAGAGTTGGACTATAAAGAAAGCTGAGCGCTGAAGAATTGATGTTTTTGAACTGTGGTGTTGGAGAAGACCCTTGAGAGTCCTTTGGCCTGCAAGGAGATCCAACCAGTCCATCCTAAAGGAAATCAGTCCTGAATATTCATTGGAAGGACTGATGCTGAATCTGAAACTCCAGTACTTTGGCTACCTGAGGTGAAGAGGTGACTCATTTGAAAAGACCCTGATGCTGGGAGAGACTGAGGGCAGGAGGAGAAGGGGATGACAGAGGATGAGATGGCTGGATGACATCACTGACTCAATGGACATGGGTTTGGGTGAATTCCAGGAGTTGGTGATGGACAGGGAGGCCTGGAATGCTGCATTTCACAGGGGTCGCAAAGAGTCGGACACGACTGAGTGACTGAATTGAACTGAACTTGTATTTCAGGTTTTTTTTTTTTTTCCTTTGTGCTATTCTACAATTTTTACTTGTTGAATGAAGAACCAGTGATATTTCTAACAAGTAATAAAGTAATAAGAAAAAAAATTAAGAGAGTTTGTTTATAATCTTCTTTATTATTTATTTATTTTTTCTTTTTTTTAAAATTTTATTTTATTTTTAAACTTTACATAATTGTATTGGTTTTGCCAAATATCAAAATGAATCCACCACAGGTATACATGTGTTCCCCATCCTGAACCCTCCACCCTCCTCCCTCCCCATACCATCCCTCTGGGTCATCCCAGTGCACTAGCCCCAAGCATCCAGTATCGTGCATCGAACCTGGACTGGCATCTCGTTTCATACATGATATTTTACATGTTTCAGTGCCATTCTCCCAAATCTTCCCACCCTCTCCCTCTCCCATAGAGTCCATAAGACTGTTCTATACATCCATGTCTCATTTGCTGTCTCGTACACAGGGTTATTGTTACCATCTTTCTAAATTCCATATATATGCGTTATTATACAGTATTGGTGTTTTTCCTTCTGGCTTACTTCACTCTGTATAATAGGCTCAAGTTTCATCCACCTCATTAGAACTGATTCAAATGTATTCTTTTTAATGGCTGAGTAATACTCCATTGTGTATATGTACCACACCTTTCTTATCCATTCATCTGCTGATGGACATCTAGTTGCTTCCATGTCCTGGCTATTATAAACAGTGCTGCGATGAACATTGGGGTACATGTGTCTCTTTCCCTTCTGGTTTCCTCAGTGTGTATGCCCAGCAGTGGGATTGCTGGATCATAAGGCAGTTCTATTTCCAGTTTTTGAAGGAATCTCCACACTGTTCTCCATAGTGGCTGTACTAGTTTGCATTCCCACCAACAATGTAAGAGGGTTCCCTTTTCTTCACACCCTCTCCAGCATTTATTATTTGTAGACTTTTGGATTGCAGCCATTCTGACTGGTGTGAAATGGTACCTCATAGTGGTTTTGATTTGCATTTCTCTGATAATGAATGATGTTGAGCATCTTTTCATGTGTTTGTTAGCCCTCTGTATGTCTTCTTTGGAGAAATGTCTATTTAGTTCTTTGGCCCATTTTTTGATTGGGTCATTTATTTTTCTGGAGTTGAGCTGTAGGAGTTGCTTGTATATTTTTGAGATTAGTTGTTTGT
>NW_011494789.1:2335143-2342621 GCF_000754665.1 Bison bison bison
TATTATTTTCTCCCATTCTGAAGGCTGTCTTTTCACCTTGCTAATAGTTTCCTTTGATGTGCAGAAGCTTTTAAGGTTAATTAGGTCCCATTTGTTTATTTTTGCTTTTATTTCCAATATTCTGTGAGGTGGGTTATAGAGGATCCTGCTGTGATGTATGTCGGAGAGTGTTTTGCCTATGTTCTCCTCTAGGAGTTTTATAGTTTCTGGTCTTACGTTTAGATCTTTAATCCATTTTGAGTTTATTTTTGTGTATGGTGTTAGAAAGTGTTCTAGTTTCATTCTTTTACAAGTGGTTGACCAGATTTTCCAGTGCCACTTGTTAAAGAGATTGTCTTTAATCCATTGTATATTCTTGCCTCCTTTGTCAAAGATAAGGTGTCCATAGGTGCGTGAATTTATCTCTGGGCTTTCTATTTTGTTCCATTGATCTATATTCCTGTCTTTGTGCCAGTACCATACTGTCTTGATAACTGTGGCTTATAAGACAAATATCATATGTTGATGCATATATAAGGAATCTAGAAAGAGGGTACCAATGATTTTACAAAGGAGGCAAAGACATAAAGAACAGACTTTTGGACTCTTTGGGAGAAGGTGAGGGTGGGATGATTTGATAGAATAGCATTAAAACATGTATATTACCATATGTGAAATAGATAGCCAGTGGGAATTTGATGTATGATGCAGGGAACTCAAAGCCAGTGCTCTGTGACTACCTGGAGGTATGAGATGGGGAGGAAGGTGGGAGGTGGTCCGGGAGAGCAGAGACACATACATAATTATAGCTGATTCATGTTGATGTATGGCAAGAACCATCACAATATTGTAAAGTAATTTCCTCCAATTAAAATAAAATTTAAAAATTTATAGTTACAACTACACTTTATCTGATTATATGCTTCATATTTTTAAATTTGAAAAAAATTTCATTTCTAGGAATTAGCATCCCCATTTCTGTGGCTTTTAGTTAAAATTTAAGTTTCTGTGTTTTATTTTTTTTGTTATTATGGGCTTTATTTTTGCCTGTTTTAGGCACATCGAATCTTTGACAGCAGACTCGAGGACATCCTAAGAGAGTCCGTGACAGTGACTGTAGCAGTGTTTTCCATAGGGTGACTCTTCAGGCACCTGCAAGTTCATGGGCCTGATTCCAGAAGTATGGATTCAAAATTTCTGGGTGTGATGCCCAGAAATCTGCATGCTTTACTAGCCCTTCCCCTTTCTCTTGTGGCTCAGGTGGTATAGAATCCACCCTCAATGTGGGAGACCTGGGTTCTATCCCTGGGTTGGGACGAGTCCCTGGAGGAGAGCATGGCAATGCACTCCAGTATTCTTGCCTAGAGAATCCCATGGACAGAGGAGCCTGGTGGGATGCAACCCATGGGGTCACAAAGACTTGGACATGACTGAAGTGACTGAGCATGCAAACATGCACATCTGCTTTCAATTATTAATGGTTACCATTGGTATAAGTTTTCTCAGCTCAGATGCCATCTCCTTAGAAGGTCTCCCTGGCCTCTCTATTCAAAGTATCCTATACCCCATGCTGCTGTTGCTGCTGTTTTGTTGCTTAGTCATGTCTGGCTCTTTTTGACCTCATGGGCTGTAGCTCCACAGGATCCTCTGTCCATGGGATTTCTCAGGCAAGAATACTGGAGTGAGTTGCCATTTCCTTCTCCAAGCTATCTTCCCAACACAGGGATTGAACCCATGTCTCCTGCTTGGCAGGTGGATTCTTTACCACAGAGTCACCTAGGAAGCCCATTCTACACCTCCTGCCTCCAAGTAATTTTATCTCATTATTTCAGGTTTTTTTTTTTTTAATGGAATATATGAGTTTCTTTTTTGTTGTTCAGTCACTCAGTCATGTCAGACTCTTTTCAACCCCATAGACTGTAGCATGCCAAGCTTCTCAGTCCTTCACTATCTTCTGGAGTTTGTCCTAGAAACACAAGTTTCTAGAATGTATTATATTTTGTGCTGACTTGCTTGTTACCTGTTTTTTTTCCATAAGAATGAAAACTCCAAGGTGGCAAGCTTCTTCTCTGTCTTGGTCACAGATATATTCTCAGAGCCTAGGACATGTGCGACTCCAAGGCAGCATTCAGTTGTTTTAACAAGTCTTTCCAGCATTAGCTCCATTCATTTCTTTCCTACTGAGTTCCACAGATGACCTCTTTGGTCATCTCACACCAGTAATGTTGCCTTGAAGCTGTTATCAATGTCCATGTGCCGACAGCTTATTTCGTAATTTTGTCTGTACAACTGAGAGATCCTTTGAGTTAGGAAACTAAACTGGGAACAAAGTGGGAGAGGAGAGAGAAGGAAAAGAAGGATAAAGAGGACCCCTGAGCGAGACCCTAAAGCAAAGGATTCTGAAGTCAGTGTGTGACTTCATGAGAGAGTAAGAACACGTGTCTATATAGGCATATGCACACACACATGTCTCTGTGTAATCAAGAGATAAACATAATGTATTATTCTGTGGAAATTTTCTCAATTAATTATTACACAAAACATTGCCAATGCTGTTTTGCTCATAAACAAATATTTTTTATCATATTTTATACTCTCCATACTATAACAGAAAGGTATAATCTAACTGAGGTTCTGCCTGTGTTTGGCTGCTAAATCCTCATTTCATTTCCCTCTTGAACAATTTCCAGAAAACCCTTCACATATGGGTGAAACTGGACCTTTAGGAATCCTCTTCCCATTTTCCTCTTAGCACTTTTTTTTTTTTTTTTGCATCTGTAGCAGAGCAAAACTTGCTACCCCAAAATATCTCTTTGGCATGTGGATGATTTCAAGCTGAGAAAAATCAAGCCCCAAAAGACTCAGAAAGAAACACTGACTTTGGGATTTCCCTGGTGGTCCAGTGCTTAAGATCCTGCTTCCACTGCAGGGGACATAGGTTCAATCCCTGGTTGGGGATCTGAGATACTACATGCTGCACGGCATGTCCAAAAAATTAAAGACAAACAAACAAACAAACAAAACCACTGACCTTTCCTCTAAATGACTAAAAAAAATTAGAGGAACTGTTCCCTGAGAAGAACTATCACCAGAGATACCTGCAAGGAGTATGGGCTAAGGCTTAGAGATCCGAGTCTGCCCAGTGGCCCATCAACTCTGCATGGCCCAGCAAACTTTTGTTCACATCATCTTTGCTTTCCTGCCTCCATGTGAGCTTCTTTCTCTTTGAAGTCCCAAACAATTACTCTTAACCTTTGTCTTTGTTGAAGATGGTATTCAATGCTACGATTTTAGCTATTTTGGTGTTATTTAGGTGGTTCAGTGGGTAAAGAATCTGCCTGCAATGCAGGAGATGCAGGCAGACACAAGTTCGATTCCCAGGTGGGAAGGTCCCCTGGAGGAGGGCATGGCAACCCACTCCAGTATTCTTGCCTGGAGAGTCCCATGGACAGAGGAACCTGGTATGCTACAGTCCATGCAGTCACACAGAGTCAGACATGACTGAAGCGACTGAGCACAATGGACACACAGCTTTCATGAGTCTCTCCCATGTATACATGCTATTAACCTTTTGTTTGATTTTCTCCTGTTAATCTGTCTCATATGAACTTAATTCATTTTTTAAAAAATTAATTAATTTATTTATGGTTTCACTGGATCTTTGTTGCTTTGGGTGAGCTTTCTCTAGTTGAGGCAAGTTGGGGTTACTCTTCATTTCAATACCTGGGCTTCTCACTGCGGTGGCTTCTTTTGTTGTGGATCACAGGCTCTAGCCTCACATGCTTCAGTTGTTGTAGCATCCAGGCTCAGTCGTTGCAGCTTGCAGGCTCTAGAATGGAGGCCAGTAGTTCTGGAGTGTGGGCTTAGTTGCTCCGAGGTATGTGGAATCTTCCTAGACCAGGTATGGAAACCATATCCCCTGCATTGGCAGGAAGATTTCTATCTGCTATGCAACTAGGAAAGTCCTGTCAACTTAGTTCTTAGACCAGCCAGAAAAACCTAGAAGGGTAGAGGAAAATTTCTTCTTCCCTGACACAGTATGTTTATATGGATAGATTTGGTATGTTGGGACCCTTGGTTGTGAATCTTACCTGATTGTACTAAGTGATGAAGCAAATCCCATAACCTCTTTGAATTCACTTTCTATATACCCTAAAGACAGTGGTTTCTACCTCTCCTCATTGTTTCTTTGAAGGTTTCATACTGGAAAAGTGCTATACCAGATTCTCTACCTTGCGTTGATGAGCTGTCCACAGTGCTGAAAGGTTGACAGGCTAATTCTCAGTCTTCGGATATTCTCTATACCAATGTGCATTCTGGAAAGTGGCCTGCTGGGACAGGTTGCTCCACTGCCAGATGCACAACTGTAGCTTTATACTCCTACCTGTGATATAGAAACACATTGCTTTTCCTATTTTCCAGCCAAATAATTTGGATGGTGAAAGCCAATGCCCAAAATTGTTGGGAGAATTTTAAAAATCTGTGGTTCTATTCTCAGGTACCTCAGTACCCAAGCCACTAAAACTAGGCTTTTAAATTCTAATACAACCACATAAAATTGATGCATTCTCAAAAAAATGTAAATTGCTTCCAAACATGTTTGTTGCATAGCTATTTATCTCCAGTTCTATCTAGATGAGCTACTAAGAAAGAATTTTAACACCAAGACCAAGTTCAATTTATTGACTAGGATTAAGCTCTGCCTTTTTATTAGTGAGCGTGTCAGAAATGTTCCAAACTTTTACATGTAAGAGAGCCTGGAATTTGATCAGAGATCTTTTCTTATTGGTCCAACACTAATCTATGGAGAAAATAAGGAGGAAAATAATACAGTGAAAGAGAGTGAGGAAGACTAAGGGCCAGCACAAGGTTTGGAATTTCTTTAGAACTTTCCTTTAATCAAAAACTCCATAAATAATAAGCTATATATGGAAATTCCTTATTGTTCATTTGGCCTTTTTTTTTTTTTTTGGCAAAGACCTTGTTGTGTGTGTGTGTGTGCATGCACATTCCTAAGATTTATGTGCTTGGAAGTGTGAAAGAAATGGCCTAGTTGATGGTATTAACTAGGAAATGCTGTTTTTAGCATCTATGATGAACTTAACCCAAACCTAATCATGATTGAAATGTGAATTTTAGATTTGCTAATGTTTATGCTAAGAGGAAGTAATTTAACTAGCATTCTATAAAGGTAACAACAAAAACATTGGCTTACAACTCAACATTCAAAAAATTAAGATCATGGCATCCAGTCCCATCACTTCAAATAGATGGGGGAAAGTGGAAACAGTCACAGATTTTATTTTCTTGGTCTCCAAAATCACCGTGGACAGTGACTGCAGCCACAAAATAAAAAAAAAAAAAATGCTTGCTCTTTGGAAGAAAATTCATGACAAACTTAGACGTGTATTAAAAAGCAGAGACATCACTTTACTGACAAAGTTTTATATAGTCAAAGCTATGGTTTTTCCGGTAGTCATGTATTGATGTGAGAGTTGGATCATGACAAAGTCTGAGTGCTGAAGAATTGATTCTTTTGAATTATGCATTGAAGAAGACTCCCGAGAGTCCCTTGGGCTAAAAGGAGATCAAACCAGTCAATCCTAAAAAAAATCAACCCCAAATATTCATTGGAAGGACTGATGCTGAAACTGAAGTTCCAATACTTTGACCACCTAATGTAAAGAGCCCACTCAGTAGAAAAGACCCTGATGCTGGGAAAGATGGCAGGCAAGAGGAGAAGGGGGCGACAGAGGATGAGGTGGTTAGATAACATCACTAACTCAATGGACATGAGTTTGAATAAACTCTGGGAAACAGTGAAAGACAGGGAAGCATGGCTTGCTGCAGTTCACGGGGTCTCAAAGAGTTGGACACAACTTAGTGACTGAACAACGACAACAAAATGTAATATGTTTTCCACAGGGGTGATGGTGGTCTAGAAGCATTAACTAAGTGAAGTAGGGATAAGAGAATAACTGAACATGACATTAGGATGATTTTCTGAAGTCTAGAGTGCTCCTCAATGTGTTAAGAATATATTAAGTGGCCAGCAGTAACAAGTAGATGAGAACTGAAAGTAGGAAGCATTAGCTCTGGGTGGGGAAGATGATCTATTCTTTATGCCTTACTTTTTCAAAAGACACGAGGAAGGTTAGGAAGTACTTCCTTAGCTACAGTGAGAGTGAAAGTGAAGTTGCTCAGTCGTACCCAACTCTTTTCAACCCCGTGGACTGTGGCCTACCAGGCTCCTCTCTCCATGGGATTCTCCAGACAAGAATACTGAAGTGGGTTGCCATTTTCTTCTCCAGGGGATCTTCCCAACCCAGGGATTGAACTCGAGATTCTGCATTGCAGGCAGATGCTTTAACCTCTGAGCCACCAGGGAAGCCCCCTTAGCTAGAGTAGAGCTAACGTAAAATGTGTCCTTATCAAACACAATCTCATCTATTTTCATATATTTTACAGTTTACTTATAGCTGATCCACATAGCAACACTAAGAGACATCTTTATTTTAATAGATTAAAAAACTGGGACTTAAAAAGGTTAAGTGACTTGCCTAAAGCCATGCAGTTAGTAAATATGAATTTGGAACTGGGACAAAATCTTTTGACTTGAAAATCAGTGCACCTTTCATTACATTATACTCACCACTATTAACTAAAGTGAAGGTTTATTTAAATTTCCTTTTGGGCTTCCGTTAATAGCAAGGACTAACACCTAAAAAATGTGTGAATTACCAATTCTACTGACTAAAGAAAGTAATTTCAGAAGTTGTAGAATTCTCCTATCCATCTCACTCATCCCCAACCCTGAAATCAATAATATTAACTACTTTAATTAAGCATCTACTATATGCTAAGCACTGTAGCAAGTGCTTCATAAGCATTATTCTACTAAATCCTTCACAATAATTTTATGGAATAGGGAATAGTAGTATTATAGAAAAAGCAAAAAAGTTCCAGAAAAACATCTATTTCTGCTCTATTGACTATGCCAAATCCTTTGACTGTGTGGATCACAATAAACTGGAAAATTCTGAAAGAGGTGGGAGTACCAAACCACCTGACCTGTCTCTTGAGAAACCTATATGCAGGTCAGGAAGCAACAGTTCAAACTGGACATATAACAACAGACTGGTTCCAAATAGGAAAAGGAGTACGTCAAGGCTGTATATTGTCACCCTGCTTATTTAACTTCTATGCAGAGTACATCATGAGAAACGCTGGGCTGGAAGAAGCACAAGCTGGAATCAAGATTGCCGGGAGAAATATTAATAACCTCAGATATGCAGATGACACCACCCTTATGGCAGAAAGTGAAGAGGAACTAAAAAGCCTCTCAATGAAAGTGAAAGTGGAGAGTGAAAAAGTTGGCTTAAAACTCAACATTCAGAGAACTAAGATCATGGCATCTGGTCCCATCACTTCATGGGAAATAGATGGGGAAACAGTGGAAACAGTGTCAGACTTTATTTTTTTGGGCTCCAAAATCATAG
>NW_011494789.1:2342721-2355216 GCF_000754665.1 Bison bison bison
TGACCAACCTAGATAGCATATTGAAAAGCAGAGACATTACTTTGCCAACAAAGGTCAGTCTAGTCAAGGCTATGGTTTTTCCAGTGGTCATGTATGGATGTGAGAGTTGGACTGTGAAGAAGGCTGAGCACCGAAGAATTGATGCTTTTGAACTGTGGTGTTGGAGAAGACTCTTGAGAGTCCCTTGGACTGCAAGGAGATCCAACCAGTCCATTCTGAAGGAGATCAGCCCTGGGATTTCTTTGGAAGGAATGATGCTAAAGCTGAAACTCCAGTACTTTGGCCACCTCATGCGAAGAGTTGACACATTGGAAAAGACTCTGATGCTGGGAGGGATTGGGGGCAGGAGGAGAAGGGGACGACAGAGGATGAGATGGCTGGATGGCATCACCGACTTGATGGATGTGAGTCTGAGTGAACTCTGGGAGTTGGTGATGGACAGAGAGGCCTGGCATGCTGCGATTCATGGGCTCACAAAGAGTCGCACATGACTGAGCAACTGAACTGAACTGAACTGAATAGTATTATCCTCATTTTACAAGGAAATTGGCTTGGATAGGTTTAGGGACTTGGACTTGGGAAGATAAAATTACCAGCAAAAATAACAGCAATATTTGTTGAGTGTTTGCAACATGACAGGCATGAAGCAAAACCGATTACAAGTACTAGGTCACCTCACACATTCAACCCAATAAATAAAATATTTAGGTTTGTCCAAGAGGGTCTTGGTTTACTCATGTTGTTCCAGAAAAATTATCAATACTGCACTTTTTTTTTTAACTCTAAAAAGTGTCCTTTTTTGAAAGATAAAATAATTTGGTTACCCTCTCTATGAGGAAGGTACTCGTATTATTTCTCTGTTGTGGATAAGTAAAAATAGATAGAGAGAAATTATGTGACTTGTTCTAGGCCTTCCAACTTAAAAAGCAGCCAAGCCAAGGCTCAAACCCACATCCTTCAACTGATTTTTCTTGTAACCTTCCATTTCTTAAGTTTTCTCTACTTGTCTTTCACTGACCACCTCTTTTGTACAGCAGCCAGTTCCTGTTCTGAAGTGTTCTTAGATTTTTCCCACTGAGAGTTGCCCCATCTTGGTGTCTGACTCCCTTTAACTTCCAAACAAATATATATCCTAAATCTCATTCCTTCAGAGCCTTTCCAGGGAACAGGAGATAAGCTAAAAATAAGAAGCACTATAGAAAATATAATTTTCCTAATGCCATATGTATATAATATGTATGTTATATATATTTTAATTGATCTAATTCTTGAAACTTCTCTTCTCTCTCATAATGTATATTACTCAAATGAGAATATAGAGACTTAGAGATGTTAAGTAATTAGCCCAAGTTCTCATAGCTTTAGAAGTAAAGAAGCCAGAATTTGATTTATTTCTGCCTCATTCTAAAACCCATGTAGTTTCATTGTGGACACTGCCTTCAACAGCAGAAAATTCTCCAAAGCCACATCACAGTTCCTAGACTGTAACTCTTTCATTTTATTAACAAAATTTTATTCAGTTTGAAGCCCATGTCATCTTTCTACAGATTGGTGGGTAGCTTATATGTTCTTTAGCTGGGGAACTCCAGTGCCTTTACCCTGTGATAATTTCAGGCATCATGACACCCTCAATGAGGCTGAAGGTCCTTCTCATTTGAAGTCCAATCCCTGAGATAACTGCAAAGAGACTGAAGATCAATTTACATATAGGTACTAAGCCAGGGCAGTGGTAAAGAATCCACCTGCCAATGTAGGAGACGCATGTTCAATCCCTGGGTCAGGACGATCCCTTGAAGGAGGAAATGGTAACCCAGTCCAGTATTCTTGCCTAGGAAATCCCATGGACAGAGGAAGTTGGAGGGCTACAGTCCACGAGGTCACAAGTGTCCGACATGACTTCATGACTAAACAATAACAACTTAGCCAGGGAGGGGCTCTCCCCTGCCTCATTATCTCCCCAAACCCCTGTTCAGATAATTGTTGCTGACCTGAGTTTCAGACCTTGGGTACCAAATGTGATGCTACCAGGCCAACTAATCAACAGGGAATAATGTGTGTCTCATTTCATACTCCACTGAGGAAGGATGAAGCAGGCTGAGCTTGCAAATGATGATAATAATGAGGTTCTGTTTATCTACCTGGCTCTTCTCTCCCCTACTCCCCACATGCTGTCTCTTCCAGGTGAGGACCATGTCAGTGAATCCAAGTGGATTCTGACATGTTGGATCTGCTTCGGCCATTACTTGAGGGCAGCTCTCAGAGGGCTGTGTGCTTGTGCTCACTCAGTCTTGTCTGACTCTTTGTGACCCTGTGGACTATAGCCCATCAGTTTCCTCCATCCAAGAGATTCTCCAGGCAAGAATACTGGAGTGGGTTGCCATTTTCTCCTTCAGAGGATCTTCCCGACCCAGGGATCGAACTTGCGCCTCTTACGTCTCCTGCATTTGCAGGTGGATTCTGTACCACCATGCCACCAGGGAAGCCCCTCATCAGGACTGGGGTAAATCCAATTCCCCTGCAAGCCCCAGAGGACAGGCTGTGTGACTGCTCTAACTCTTCCTCCGGGAGGTGAGGTTCTGAATGTCTCTCTCTGTAGCCCTTAATGAGGCAGCAATGGTGAGGGAGTGATCTGTGTGTAAATTGCTCAAGCATAAAGATGTGGGTGGCTTGAGAGGAAAATGAAAGGGTTTTTCTTGTGCTCAGGCAACTAATGAAATCAGAAAAAGAAATGGAATTCACCCAAAGTTGAGACAATGGGAAAGATACAGATATTAATTTTTTAAAAAGTAAGAGCAGCTTACTGAAATGTCAAAATATCTTTTTATACAGGTTAAACAAAGGGAAGAGATAATGTGGTTTCAGTCGTATTTGTTGGCCAAAAATCTCTAAGCTGTCTTCATCCTATTTATAATTTTGAGGGCACTTTTACCATTCAAATTGACTATGAAATCTCACATCTGTGTAAGATATTAACATGAGTTATGACTGAATGTAGGAATAAGTTTATGAAGTAGAGCACAAGCTTGGCATGTAGAGAGTTATGTCCGTGAGATACATGAGATTCGTATGCCATAAGAATATGGCATGCCAGTGATAAAATACAGGTTGCTTCTCACGACAAGAAGAAACACTTAGCAAATGTGTGAACTATCACTGTCTCAACTCAACACAGACTGAGAAAGAATCATTTCAGAAATTAGGCATCAAGTTCCACACTTGGGAAGTTCCTAAGCTTTCAGTCATCAACTATTTATGACACATTTCCACCTGAAAGTGTGAACTGAAGCTGTTTCCATTGATTCCCGTCCTTCTGGCCTTTTTTGGAGTTTGGTCAAGATGAAAGCTTCTTCATTCACTCACTTGCCCTTCTCCTCTTTGGCTTACTTCTTCTTGAACTTCTGTCCTCTATCTTAACTCTTTCTGCTCTTTCTTCTGAAAACTTGCTACATTATAAACAAATTTTAAATTATTTTAATCACTCTTAAAATAAAGATTTCCACTATCCTTGCTGATACCCTGTGCTTGCCCCCTCTCAGATAGAACTTGCTCATCTTTGTGTGACACTGTTAGCCTTCCAACCATTTATTGCTATTGCTGCAAAGGTATATTCCTGGACCTACTTTTTAAACCCCTCTTCAGAGATGCAGGCTTTCAGCTGCACTCTGCCCTATTTTTTTTCACTACTCCCCATTAGTCTTCATGTTTAATCCTTTACATTCTTCAAGGTCTTAGACAGCTGTCCAAGAGTATTTCTCTCCATCCCCTTTGCTTTCATTTTGAATGACTGCCGGGCTGTGTTGGTAATTTCCTCACGTCCCTAATTCAGTGATTGACACTCCAACTCCCCTTTCACAACCACCTCCCAAGATCACATGCTGAGAGATTCTACCTCTGTAATATAAAACTCTAATACCCTACTTTCCACTCACAGCTTCCTCCTTCACTTCACCCAAGCTTCAATCTGGTTTTGTCACATCATCCTATGAGCCCTTAACTTTTTCTAAATGTAAGACTCCTGAAGGCATTTTGACAAATGCCTTCTCCTAATTGCCTTTTGACCTCCTCCCTAATTGCCAAATCCTCCTCATCTCCTCTTTCTTTATCCTTTCTTTCTTTTTTTTTTTTTAATATTCATCTATTTATTTGGCTGCACCAGGGCTCTGGAGCTCCTGCTGAGCTGTCCCACAGCTTGTGGGATCTTAGTTCTCCACACAGGGATTGAACCCACGTCCCCTGCATTGCAAAGCAGATTCTTAACCACTGAACCACCAGGGAAGTCTCTCTTATTTTTCCTTGTTTCTTTTTTCGAACATGAAGTTTTAACCTCCTATAATGAAGATGCCTTCTCTTTTGGCTTTTGTGTTGTACTTCACATACTTCTTTTAGTCTCCCTCTTCTGGTCAGGTGGCTTGAATATCTCCTCATTCTGAATGCTTTCTGACTCATTTTCTGGTTTTCTTGCTTCTTAATTTACATATTCACTGAGCAATGTTACCTATTCTTTTTTTTTTTTTTTTACTGTAACTTTGTCTTGAAAGACTTTTCTCTTGAGCTCTGGCCCAACACATCCAGTAGCCTGTTACATGGCACAAAACAGCCCTACTGTAAAATATTCAGTTCATCTCAGTCCAGTTGCTCAGTTGTGTTCGACTCTTTGCGACCCCATGAATCGCAGCACGCCAGGCCTCCCTGTCCATCACCATCTCCCGGAGTTCACTCAGACTCACGTCCATCGAGTCAGTGATGCCATCCAGCCATCTCATCCTCTGTCATCCCCTTCTCCTCCTGCCCCCAATCCCTCCCAGCATCAGAGTCTTTTCCAATGAGTCAACTCTTCGCATGAGGTGGCCAAAGTACTGGAGTTTCAGTTTTAGCATCATTCCTTCCAAAGAAATCCCAGGGCTGATCTCCTTCAGAATGGACTGGTTGGATCTCTTTGCAGTCCAAGGGACTCTCAAGAGTCTTCTCCAACACCACAGTTCAAAAGCATCAATTCTTCGGCGCTCAGCTTTCTTCACAGTCCAACTCTCACATCCATACATGACCACTGGAAAAACCATAGCCTTGACTAGATGGATCTTTGTTGGCAAAGTAATATGTCTGCTTTTCAATATGCTATCTAGGTTGGTCATAACTTTTTGTAGATGAAGGGAGAGAAAAATTTTGAGAACCCTTTAAGAGCTAGAGTTGGCATAACATAGTTTATTTTTTTCTGACCAACACTAACAGCACCATCTCAATCATTCAAGGCTAGATCCTGAGCGTCATTCTTGTTTTCTCATCTTATTCCTTCTGATCAAAGAATGAGTCATTAAGTTATGCCAACTCTAGCTCTTAAAGGGTTCTCAAAATTTTTCTCTCCCTTCATCTACACTGATACTATCACTTCAGACCTCACCATCTCTTCCTAGAAATTGTAGCAGACCTTTAACTGGGTTTGAATCTATCTAATACCACCAAAGTCAATTTCCTGAAGCATAAATTATTTGTGACTTTTCTCTAATTGAAGCCCTTCAATAACTCTTTCCCCATTTGCCACTTTATTTTTTGACTGAAGGATATTTGCTTTACAGAATTTTGTGGTTTTCTGTCATGTGTCAACAAGAATTGGCCATTGGAACCCCTATGTCCCCTCCCTCCCAAACCCCTCTTTCATCCCCCTCCCCTCCCATCCTTCTAGGTTGTCACAAAGCCCTTGTTTGAGTTCCCTGAGTCATACAGCAAACTCCCATTGGCGATCTATTTTACCAATTATATTATAAATTTCCATGTTACTCTCTCCATATATCTAACCCGCTCTCTTCTCCCCTCTCCCCATGTCCTTAGGGCTGTTCTTTGCACGTCGAAGTCAAACTTTAGAATTCATCTATCAAGATGCTTTATCATCTGATATCTGCCTACTTATTTAGCTTTATTCTTTGCCACTGTACTAAACATTCCAGTGATACCAAAACACCTGTTATTACCAAAACATGACCACCAAAGCACATCTTTGCACCTGCAACTCTCTTTCATCCTGTATTAGTCTTCTTACTTTGTCATAACAACACTCTATTTTTCATCAAAGATTTAGTTCCAGTATTACCTTTATCCTTAGCTTGTCTCTGTAACATCATCTAACAATACTTTCCTTCTCTTGATCCCCATCTCCATTCATGGTGGAATTCCTGTATTTCCCCCAAACATACCATGCTTTTGCTGCTTCCTTCCCTTTTACTATCCTTTTCCCCCAGGTTAATTTCCTACTCAAGCTTAGATAACATTTCCTTTGAGAGGTCTTTCTGGTCCAAATCCCCATTATAAGTTAAATCCTCTTGTTTCATGTTTCCATTGTAGGCTATGTCTTCTCTTTGATAATAAAACTCTTTTAGTGACTCTTTTAGTATTCAACTTCTACAAAGACTGTTATATCCAGACAGAAACCTGGTCTGTATTTTTATTATTTTTATACCATCAGAGCTTAGCACATTGTCTTGCACCTATTAGATGCTCAATAAATATGTGCTGGATTCTGAAGGAATTAAGGGTGTTGATGATATCTGCACAGTTGATCGCAATCTCTTTTGAAGCCACCCCCATCCCTGTCCCACAGCAGTACTTTTTCATCCATCAGTGTACTAATCACACATGCCACATCTGAATTTTTCTCCACAGCTGGGCCTCACAACACAGCTCCCAATTCAACTGGGGGTCTTGGAACTCAGGTTGGGACCAAGAAAACTCATATGCCACAGATCATGGAACTTGGGTTGGCCAAAAACTTCCTTTGGTTTTTGAGTAAAAACAAATCACACAGTTTTCATTTTCACCAGGAACTTTATTGAACAATATATTCACCATTTTGTTCCACTACCTTCTGCTGTTTTACAGGCAACTTCATAATTCCATCTTCCCAAAGAACTGTTCTAGGTGCCTTTTATAGTTTTCCAGGGAATCAAATTTTTTTTTTTCCATTAATAGAAATTTGTAAAGACTGAAATAACTGAAAACCCAAAGGTGCAATGTTTGGTAAATATGGCAGATGCAGCAGGACTTACCAGCCAAACTGTAACAGGTTTTGCCTGTCATCAAAGAAATATGTAGTCTTGGGTTATCCTGATGGAAGATAATGTGTTTTCTGTTGACTAATTCTGGATGTTTTTGTCAAATGCTGCTTTCAGTTGATTAATTGGTAGTAGTACTTGTTGGAATTGTTTGGTTTTCCACAAGGAGGTCATAATAGAGGACTCCCTTCTAATCCCACTACATGCACAATATCACCTTCTTTGAATGAAGACCAGCCTTTGTGTGGTTGGTGGTGGTTCATTTCACATGCACCATGATCTCTTCCATTCCACGTTATTGTACAGTATCCAGTTTTCATTGCTTGTCACAATTTGCTTTAAAAATGGATTTTTTTTTCATTTAAGTAAAGAATTGCATGGGATATGTGGTCAAGAAAGTTTTTATCACTTAACTTATGTGAAATGCAAACATCCCAGAATGCACACAATGCAAAGCGATTAACAGTACCAAGCTGTGCAAATGATTTTCAATGCTTGATTTGGATATTTGAAGTATATGGGGTATATCCCACAAGGTATGGCATTGATTATTTTAAATTAATGTCTCAATTTGATTGCTATCAACTTCAACTGGTCTATCAGACTGTGGAGCATTATCCAGCAAGAAATTTCCAGCACAAAACTTCACCAATCACTTTTGACACACCCAAGCAGTCACAACACCTTCTCCATACACTGCACAAATTTTCTTTTTTTTGCGTTTCAGTTGTGTTTTTACCTTTCTTGAATTAATAAAGTATAACATGCTAAAAATGTTGCTTTTTTAGTCTTTCTTCAAATATTAAAATGGCTATATAACAATTTACCAATTTTGATTTTTTCTTTTTAATGCACACTGATATGACAGCTGTCACAATACAATCTAACAAAATTGTTTCAAATGAAGTTAAAGACAACTAAGCGCTACTAGAGCCATTGTATGGGGGGGAAAAAGAATGAACATTTTGGCTAATCCAATAAAAATTCTACAAACCTGAGCTGGACATCACATTGGAATTAAAAAACAATTCTGTCTGAAAGGGTGGCAGCAATCAGAGGAATGGGAACCAGAGGCATGAGAATTGGCCTGGAAACTTGGCCAGCTGGGCTGGTGTGACCCCGTGAGATCTGGGACAGCCACAGGAACACAGGGCATGTACAAGATTCCAAATGATGCTGAACAGACTTGGACACATTATGGTTTTGTTGAAGTGGTGGTGGTGTAGTTGATGTATTTTTACGTACCAGCTTCCTCTTCTAGACTCTGAACCCTGTGGAACAAGGGAGTTTATTTTAATCAGTTTAAATTTCAAGCCCTCAGTACATTGTGCCCTTAATAAACATCTGTAGAATAAACATGTGTCAAGTTATTCTTCTCATCTAAAAGCTGATTGTTTACAGCCTTATTTATAAATAAAAGCTTATTCCCTTTGCCTTTATTAGAAAGGTTTGCGTAAGAATGCGCTCAACTTGACATATTGTTTTGAAATGCAAGCTTCGTGAAATTAATTTATAAAATCCAAACACAATTTCAGCCTATTAGGGGCTTGTAATTAAGAAATAACCTGCTAGTTAAATAAACCATTAGCTTTGGAAATCAAAGCATACCGATGAACTTGCTCTGTGTGCTTTCCTGCTGTGGCTCTTAGCCCAGGAATTAGCCAGGAAATGATGCACTCTGCTGAATGAGCTGACAGAATTTCAAGTGGAAGGAACTCCTGAGGCCAGTGGAGTGCTCTGTTGTTGAAAGGGTACAAGGCATAACTGAAGGGCTTTGTATGGCAGAAATGGCTATGGCTACTCACTCACTCCTCTTCTGCATCATCTAATTGATTTTCCCTTGAGTGTGAGGCCAAAGGCTTAGGAGTTCAGTGGCCATTGCCTGCCTTGGGTATAGGTGATAATGATATATTTTGTCTGTACAGAATTAAAAATATAACAACACTATAACAATACTGACTTAAAGTTGTTCACCATTTTGTAATCACAATTCATTGACAATTCTAATTAATGCGTGTGTGCTAAGTCGCTTTGTGTCCGACTCTTTGCGCCCATATGGACTGTAGCTCGCCAAGCTCCTCTGCCGTTGGGATTCTCCAGGCAAGAATACTTGAATGTGTTGCCATGCCCTCCTTCACGGGATCTTCCCAACCCAGGGATCAAAACTGTGTCTCCTGTCTCCTTCATTGGCAGGCAGATTCTTTACAATTAGTAACACCTGGGAAGCCCATTCTACTCAATCAATGACAAAATAATCTTCCTTCCAATAATTCTATATTTGAAATAATTGCTATAGTTACTACTGAGTTTTAATAATATACATGCAAGCTTCAAATTGTTACATTTTTACTACTTTTAACAAACATTGCATTTCATATGGAAGTTAATTTGTATAACTTCTAGTTGTACAAACTCCAGATACATGTGACCTAAATATACCTGTTTATTTCCAGAGTGAATACACAAGCTATGAATCATCCAAACTTGTTCCCAGTATATAGTTTTATCTTTAAATGATAAATAAAAAAAAAATGATAGTACCATAATTGTAAAGCTGAGGAAACGTAATGTGTGAGCCACTTTAATTCTGTCATTCCACGTGACCCTCTCAGAATTTTTGTGGTTACAATTTAAAACCCTCAGAATGGGGAAAAAATATTTGCAAATAAAGCAACTGAGAAAGAATTAATCTCCAAAATATAACAAGCATCTTCTGCATATAAATATTAAAAAAAAAATTAAAAAAACAGGAGAAAATCCTAATTAAACATTACTCTAAAGAATTGGCTCAGATGGTAAAGAATCTGCTAGCAATGCAGAAGATCCAGGTTCGATCCCTGGGGATCCCCTGGAGAAGGGCATGGCTATCCACTCCAGTATTCTTGAGAATTCTAGAGAATTTCATGGACAGAGAAGCCTGGAAGGGTACAGTCCATGGGGGTTGCAAAAGAGTCGGAGAAGACTTAGCAACTGAACAACAATAACAATAATAATATAATGATAGTTATATAATAACAATAACTAATGAGAATAATACCTTGGCCAACTGATGTGAAGAGCATCATTGGAAAAGACCCTTATGCTGGGAAAGATTGAAGGCCACAGGAGAAAGGGGCAGCAGAGGATGAGATGGTTAGATAGCATCGCCAGCTCAATGGACATGAATTTGAGCAAACTCAGGGAAATAGTGGAGGACAGAGGGGCCTGGTGTGTGACAGTCTGAGGGACTGTAAAGAGTCAGACACAACTTAGCAACTGAAGAACAACAACCACAAGAAAACATACTGTAGCACTGGGAAGTCTACTCAATGCACTGCGGTGACCTGAATGGGAAGAAGGTTCAAAAAAGTAGGGGTTATATGAATAGGTTTGACTGATTAATTTTGCAAAACAGTAGAAACTAACACAACAATATAAAGTAACTGTACTCCAATAAAAATTAATCTAAAAAACAAAGAGTAAAAACAGAATGACAATTGAGACATTCAATAGTATTTATTTGGTAAGTCCAAATTTTAATTTATTCATGACATATATTTATTTTATTGCATTATCATCACCGAAAATAACTTTGTTTTACAGAGAAGGATGTTAAAACACAATCTGTTTCACGTGTCCAATATGCTAGATTTGTCTCTCTTTCTTCTTTTCTCTTTGTAACATCATGAGATACCCTGCAAACATGTGATCTCACCTTTCCTTGCCTCCTTCACTACTCAGAGAGAGGCCAGGCCAGGCCAGAGGCCCACGTGCCACAACTCTGCCGTCAGGTGTTATTCAAGGCCATCTACATTCAGATTCTAAAACCCTATCCTAGGGTTATTACCTCATTACTTCCCAACGTTACACCTCTGGTTCATGCACCGTGGCTGGCCCCTTTAGTTCATCTCCCAAGCACCACGTTCATTCTCTTATATTCTCTTGCTCATACTCTTCTCTGTCTGCAATGTCCCCTCACTTCTTTATCCTCTTACCCAAACCATTCACAAATCCTCCATGAAGTGTTTTATGACTGCTTCATCCCACAAGTGAAAGTGGCTCAGTCGTGTCCAACTCTTTGTGACCCCTATACAGTCCATGGAATTCTCCAGGCCAGAATACTGGAGTGGGTAGCTGTTCCCTTCTCCAGGGGATCTTCCCAACGCAGGAATCGAACCTGGGCTCCTGCATTGCAGGCAGATTCTTTACCAGCTGAGCCACAAGGGAAGTCACCCCACAAATATGCCTCAATTCTCTAACTTCTCATAGTGTAAGGTATTTAAATTGCTCTAGTTTCTGTTAATTGATAGATTTTTAAAAAATTGTGGTGAAATACATACAACAGAAAATTTACTGTCTTGGGGTTCTCAGGTGGCGCTAGTGGTAAAGAATCTGTCTGCCATTGCAGGAGATGCAGGAGACTTGGGTTTGATCCCAGGTAGGGAAGATCCCCTGGAATAGGAAATGGCACCCCAGTCCAATATTCTTGCCTGGAAAATTCCTTGGGCAGAGGAGCCTGGTGGGTTACAATCCATGAGGCTGCAAAGAGTCAGACACGACTGAGTGACTGAGCACACACAATTTACTGTCCTGGTCATTTTTAAGCATACAGTTCAGTGGTAATAAGGACATTGACACTGTTGCACAGCCATCACCATCATCCTTTTTCATCTTGCAAAACTGTGACTCTGAACCCACTAAACAATAACTCTCCATCCCCTCTCTCCAGCCCCTGGTGTTCATTATTTTATCTTCTGTCTCTGTGAATTTGATTACCCTAGATTCTTCCTATAAGTGGAATTGTACGATATTTGTATTTTTTTTACTAGTTTTTTTCACTTTCACTTTTTTCACTTTCACTTCAATTTTGAAGTATTCTAACTCATTTTTTTTTCATTTGTTGCTTGTGCTTTTGGTGTTATATACAAAAAATTTTTGCCAGATCCAATGTCATAAAGCTTTCTCTATATCGTTTCTAAGTGTTTCAAAGTTTTACCTTTTAATCTTTGATCCATTTTGAGTTAATTTTTGTGTATGGTATGAAGTAAGGACTTAACTTCATTATTTTGCGGGTAGATATCCAGTTTTTCCAGCATCATTTATTGAAAAGGCAGTCTTTTCCCATTGAATGGTCTTGGCAGCCCTGTTGAATGTCATTTGACCAAATACGTGAGAGGTTTAATTCTGGGCTTTCAATTCTGTCCCATTGCTCTGTATATCCATCTTTATGTCTGCACCACAATGTTGTGACTATGGTAGCTTTACAGCAAGTTTTAAAATACAGAAATATGAGAGCTTTAAGTTTGCTTCCTTCCAAGATTATTTTGACAGTTTATGGTCCTGCTGCTGCTGCTAAGTCTCTTCAGTCGTATCCGACTCTGTGGGACCGCAAAGACGGCAGCCCACCAGGTTCCCCCATCCCTGGGATTCTCCAGGCAAGAACCTGACTCGGTTGCCATTTCCTTCTCCAATG
>NW_011494789.1:2355316-2356216 GCF_000754665.1 Bison bison bison
CTGCTGCTGCTGCTAAGTCTCTTCAGTCGTATCCGACTCTGTGGGACCGCAAAGACGGCAGCCCACCAGGTTCCCCCATCCCTGGGATTCTCCAGGCAAGAACACTGGAGTGGGTTGCCATTTCCTTCTCCAATGCAGGAAAGTGGAAAGTGAAAGTGAAGTCGCTCAATTGTGTCCGACTCTTAACGACCCCATGGACTGCAGCCTACCAGGCTCCTCCTTCCATGGGATTTTCCAGGCAAGAGTACTGGAATGGGGTGCCATCGCCTTCTCTGTTTATGGTCCTATGAAAGTCTATATGAATTTAGCATGAATTTTTCTATTTCTGCTACAAAAACGTCATCAAAATTTTTATTTTTTTATTTTTATTTTTTTTATTTTTATTTTTTTTGCAGATTTTGCCTCAGGCAACTAAATTTATTAGCAAGAAAAAGTTTTTGTCAGCCCAGCGCTGACCAACAAAGTACATCGTTAATAAAGGATAACAAATCTGTCACTTAATTCATAAAACATACCTCAAGCAGTTACAGCTAAAAATAAAGTTGGATTTTTGTTTTAATTTAAAAGCCTCAAAAATAACAAGCAATATGTTTTTAAACATGTAGTAGACACAATTGTCTATTATACAATATACACTGTACACAAGTAGGGCTCGGGCTGGTCAGGGTGGGGGAGATGATGAGGAGAGGGAGGAGGTTCAGGATGGGAAGGTGTTTCATCTGAATCCAGATTTGAGTTGAAATGCTGTGTCATTTAGAAAAGAGAATTGCTAAAGGCTCTCGGTGGCGGCGGAGGTGGCGGAGGCCAGGGAGGAAGATGTCCTAATGAGCGATCCAGAGACCAGCATGGCTGCCACTGCCGCTGTCAGTCCCAGTGACTACCTGCAGCCTGCCGCCTCTA
>NW_011494789.1:2356703-2357582 GCF_000754665.1 Bison bison bison
CTAAGACTAACAAGAAAGCCAGGAAGAAGAGTCTTCCTGCCGCCCAGCCCCCTGTGGCTGTGGCCGAGCAGGTGGAGACGGTGCTGATCGAGACCACTGCAGACAACATTATCCAAGCAGGAAACAACCTGCTCATTGTTCAGAGCCCCGGCGGGGGCCAGCCAGCCGTGGTCCAGCAGGTCCAGGTGGTGCCCCCCAAGGCCGAGCAGCAGCAGGTGGTGCAGATTCCACAGCAGGCCCTGCGGGTGGTACAGGCAGCGTCCGCCACACTCCCCACCGTCCCCCAGAAGCCCTCCCAGAACTTCCAGATCCAGGCTGCTGAGCCGTCACCTACTCAGGTCTACATCCGTACGCCTTCTGGTGAGGTACAGACGGTCCTTGTCCAGGACAGCCCCCCAGCAACAGCTGCGACTGCCTCCACCACCACTTGTAGCAGCCCCGCGTCCCGTGCTGCCCATCTGAGTGGGACCAGCAAAAAGCACGCGGCTGCAATTCTCCGAAAAGAACGACCCCTGCCAAAGATCGCTCCTGCTGGGAGCATCATCAGCCTGAACGCAGCACAGCTGGCAGCGGCGGCCCAGGCCATGCAGACCATCAACATCAACGGTGTCCAGGTCCAGGGCGTGCCCGTCACCATCACCAACACTGGCGGACAGCAGCAGCTGACTGTGCAGAATGTATCTGGAAACAACCTGACCATCAGTGGGCTGAGCCCCACCCAGATCCAGCTGCAGATGGAACAGGCCCTGGCTGGAGAGACCAAGCCTGGGGAAAAGCGGCGCCGCATGGCCTGCACGTGTCCCAACTGCAAGGACGGGGACAAGAGGTAATTCGAGGCAACTGGCCAGGTGGCCAGCCCAGCGTGTGCCCTGTTCCCCA
>NW_011494789.1:2357682-2360913 GCF_000754665.1 Bison bison bison
AGAAGAAGCACGTGTGCCACATCCCCGACTGCGGCAAGACCTTCCGTAAGACATCCCTGCTGCGGGCTCACGTGCGCCTGCACACCGGCGAGCGGCCCTTTGTCTGCAACTGGTTCTTCTGTGGCAAGAGGTTCACACGGAGCGACGAGCTCCAGCGGCATGCCCGCACCCACACAGGGGACAAACGCTTCGAGTGTGCCCAGTGTCAGAAGCGCTTCATGAGGAGTGACCACCTCACCAAGCATTACAAGACCCACCTGGTCACGAAGAACTTGTAAGGCCAACTGAGGCAGAGGCCCCACAGATGCAGACCTGCCTGGGCCTCTGGCAGAAAGGAGGCCCACGCTGTCATGGGCCCGCCTCAACCCCCGTTCCTATTGTGCGACTGTCCCCACAGGAAGGGGCTCTGCTGCCCCATATGCACCTCCTTCTGAAGCCCCTTGGCTCCGCCCTGGCCCTCCCCTCTCACCACAAGCTCCTGGCCTGCCCAAACCATGGACACTGGCCATGCCCAATGAGACGTTCTAAATCAGGACAAGTGGGAACCCTTATTTCCAAAGGAAAAACATGAATTTCACTCCGTCGAGGAGCAAAGCGAGCCCCCTCCCCCCAACACTGCCGGAGTCGCATCGTGCCATGCCCCCTCCCTCTCCTGTACCTCCCTGGCCCCCTCGGCCACTGCGGGGGCCTGGACGTCCGGGGCCCTGCACCCAGGGCTCCACTGGCAGCCAGTCCGCCTCCACTCCACACGCCCCACCCCACCCTGACTCTCCTCCAGCACATTCCAACTTTCTATTTAAAAGTAAAGCTACCCACCCACTCCCTGATCCCCCTTTTTCTATGGAGAACGTTGCCTTATACTCTACTTCCGATGATGAACACTGTGTAGTGTGTGTGCTTTAAAGACGTTTATTTAATTGCTCCCTTCTTCCTGTCCTTGCTACTTACCTCCCCCATGCCTGCTTTTAGTTTAGGGTTTTTGGGGGGCAATGATGAGCATATGAATTTTTTTTCTCACTTTAGCAATTCTCTTTTCTAAATGACAAAATTTTTATAGGGATAACCTTGAATCTGTACATTTGCTTTGCATAGTAGTATTAACATCTAAACAATATTAAGTGTTCCAGTCCATGAATGTGGAGTATCTTTTCACTTATCGGTGTCTTCTTAATTTCTTTCAGCAATATTTTATATTTTTTTATGGTACAGGACTTATGTTTCCTTTGCAAAATTGATTTTTAAGTATTTAATTCTCTTTAATGCTATAGTAAATGAAATTGTTTTCTTAATCTCCTTTTTGGACTGTTCATTGTCAATGTACAGGAATGCAACTGATTTTACATGGTAATTTGTTTTTAATTCTGCAAACTTGCTGAGTGTGTTTATTAATTCTAAAAGTGTGTGAGTGTGTGTGCATAATGTTTAAGGCTCTCTACATATAGGGTCATGTTGTCTGTGGACAGAGAAAATGTTCTTTCTTCCTTTCCAATTTGAATGCTTTTTTGTTTCATTTTCATGTATAATTGCCCTGGCTAGAATGTCAGGGCCATGTTGAATATTGGGATACCTCATTTTATTGTGCTTTGCTACATTGTGCTTCTCACACATTGTATTTTTTGAAAATTGAAGGTTTGTGGCAACCATGAGTCAAGCAAGTCTATTGATGCCGTTTTCCCAACAGTATTTGATTACTTTGTGTCTCTCATTATTATTATTCTTATTCTTATGTTTGTTATGGTGCTCTGTGACCAGTGATCTTCGATGTCACTACTACAACTTGCTGAAGGCTCAAATGATGATTAGCATATTTTTTAGCAATACAGTAATTTTAAAAATTAAGGTATGTACATTATTTGTTTAAATATAATGCCATTGCACATTTAAGAGCCTATAACATAGTGCAGACACAATTTATGTACCGAGCAACCAAAACAGTGTAATTTACTTTATTGTGATATTTGTTTCATTGCTGTGGTCTGTAACTGAACCTGCAATATCTTCAAGATGTGCTGTGCTGTGCTTAGTCGCTCAGTCATGTCCAACTCTGCAACCCTGTGGACTGTAGCCTGCCAGGCTTCTCTGTCCATGGGGATTCTCCAGGCAAGAATACTAGAGTGGGTTGCCCTGCCCTCCTCCAGGAGAATCTTCCCAACCCAGGGATTGAACCGAGGTTTCCTGCGTTGCAGGCTGATTCTTTACCATCTGAGCTACCAGAGAAGCCCAAGAATGCTGGAGTGGGTAGCCCAATCCTTCTCCAGGAGATCTTTCTGATCCAGGAATTGAACCGGAGTCTCCTGCATTGCAGGAAGATTCTTTACCAGCTGAGCTACCAGGGAAGCCCATCTTCAAGATGTGCCTGTACAAATAATGGAAATGAGCATCATTGTTTTGTTTCTGATTCTAGAGGAAAAGTTTTCAGTGTTTGCTGTTGAGCATGCTGTTAGCGTGGGAGTAGTTGTTTTTCAATTGGGAGATCTTCAAAGGCTCACATTTATTGAGCATTTTAAAAATGACCTGATGTAGATTGCCCTTTTCCTATGTTGCTCATTTAGACTTCACAAAAACTCTATGAGGGAGTTTTCCCTACTTAGCAAATGTGGAAATCAAGATTCATAGAAATCAAGTAACTTGCCAAAGTTTGTGCAATGTAAGTGACATTTATGGGTTTTGAATTCTGTTCTTTCTCGCTTAAAAGCCTAGATTCTTCCCACCTTACCAAATAGCCTCATGGATAAGGAAGCAGGTCTCTGCAGACTTACATTTCATTTTCTCTTCTACAGTGTCGAGCAGAGCCAAGCCCATACAGATGCTCAATATCTTGTGGATGAACCCACTGCCACCATGAAAACCCATTTCTAAATGCCCTGAGAGCTTTCTTGTGCCGGTTGAAAAGGGAAGCTGGATAGCTCAGATAGTTGAATTCCTCTTGCCAAACTCAATGCTCAATTTTGGTGACAGGTTCTCTCAATGGGCCTCTAAGCCTGGTTTCCAAAACCATTCATTCTCCAGCCTACATCTGCAACGTTCTCTGTCCCCAAGATTTGCAGCCACTTCTTCTTAGGATCCTAGGGGCTTCTCCGGTGGCTCAGCTGTAAAGAATCCATGTGCAATTCAGGAGGCCTAGGAGACATGAGTTTGATCCCTGGGTTGGGAAGATCCCCTGGAGAAGGGCACCCACTCCAGTATTCTTGCCTGTGAAATTTCAAGGACATAGGAGCCTGGCAGTCTATG
>NW_011494789.1:2361103-2377190 GCF_000754665.1 Bison bison bison
GACCTTAAGCCTACCCTCCTTCTGGACACAGTGGAGGAAACCAACCCGTGGCAGGCAAATTGGGTATGATATCAAAAGGAAGGGGAAAAAATAATTTCTCAGACTAAATTCCAGTTTCCAGAACAAACATCTTTATAGTGTTTACAGCCTTTGTCCATAGGTGGTCTAGAAAAGAGACAACCACACCCTTGAATATTCTTGGGTTCTGAAAAATGTGGAGGGGCAGAGCAAAGCCACAGATAAAAACAAAAACCTCTCCCCTGATTAGGAGAACCCCATAAATCCCCACTTTCTGGGACATCTTGATTACACATGATTCTGTTCCTGTGCCATAAGCCAGAATGACTACCATATGACAGACTGCTGCGTTTTGATTTTTTGGGTTCAGGAAAAATGGTCACCATCATAGGAAAAATAAACAGAACAGTCAAAAGTACTTTAAGAGTACAACTCATATTGCAACATTCTGTGGGAAAGCATGTGTGCATGTGTGTATGTGTGTATAACATGAGCAGATGTGATTAAAATTTAAGCCCATAGGGAACAATAATCTTCAACCTCCACCAGCTTCCCTTAACCCACATATACTTCAGGTAGAATTGTTATGCAGCTCAAAGGATCAAGATTGAATCCATGGGCTAGAGACAGAACTTCCTTTGATACTCCCTGCTTACATGTGGAATGGGAGACAGGAAGGGAGAAGGACATGGTCCCGCCTCCATCTGGGAAATGCCAAACTCCCTCTGAGAGCCCAGAGGACTGGCTTCAGCCATGGCAAGTTTGATTCTACCTCTTGATACCTGAACTTCCTACTCCAGCTTATCTGTGGAAAGAACTCTGGGGTTGGAAAGTAGCCAATCATGGAAGTGGAAGCATGAACAAAGATCTTGGACTGTGGGGTATAGAGTAAAGAGCCTGGACTTTGTAGTCCTGCCTTAGCCACTTTATTCTCGTGTGAAAAAAAGTTGCTTAACTCCTTGATACTGACAATCCTCACTTTCACAATGGAGGTAGTGCTTTTCAGGGTCCTTGTGATAATTAGAAAGAACATATGTAAAGTGGTTGGCACATTATATGAGCACATTCAGTGGCAGTTATCAGTATTATTAGAGTTGACCTACTCAACAGTCTCATGTAACTGAGAATATTGAAGCTCAGAGAAGGGAAATAACTCATCAGTGTCATGTAGGCAGTTGATGAGAGCCTGGACTGGGACTATGTGGTTCCTCCCTCTAAATCACTTTGCCTCCTAAGATCTGCAGCAGTGGGAGGTATGAGAACTAAAACACACCATTGCTGCTCTTGAGGACTCTATAATTTAGTGAAAGACAGATATATGAAAAAAAAATCTATAAGGGTACTTAAGTAAGAAATGGAGAAATAAATGCTTGCATGTGTGGTATATTTGCTCAAATAGATAGAGTGGGAGAAAGTCTGTGCAGTTAGCCAGACAACTGAAAGTGAAAGTGAAGTCGCTCAGTCGTGTCCAACTCTTTGTGACCCCATAGACTGTAGCCTACCAGGCTCCTCTGTCCATGGGATTTTCCAGGCAATAGTGCTGGAGTGGATTGCCATTTCCTTCTCCAGGGGATCTGCCCAACCCAGGGCTCGAACCCGGGTCTCCTGCATTGTAGACAGACGCTTTACCGTCTGAAGAGAAGCCCAACACTGCATTTGGTTCTTGCTTTTAGGTAAGTGAAGTAGCTTATTTTTGTTGAAATTTTCCTGCAGTTTATAAAGCCTGTAATTGTAGAAGTCATTTTGTTTCATCCTCTATGTGACTTTGTTTAATTTTCTATTAAAAAACAAAGTATTTTCCCAGTGGATTCTCAAGACAGGTTGTATGGAACGTAACTGGACTACCCAGACACACCCCATTTGTGCCCACTGTGAAGAGGACCTGACTCTCCTTTTCCCCTAGGTGACTAGGACTCTCCCATTAAGGGTAAGTTAGCAGACAGATGGGGAAAGTATGTGTTCTGTGCACCATCCTGTCTCCTATAACACGATACTTGGCACATTGTAGATGCTTAATAAATGTTGTTTCAACAAATTACATGTGGACTGGGCTCCCTTGCACCCCTAGTTCTCCTTTCTGCTGCAGCAAGAAAGACCAGAGCAGGAAATGTTTCTCCATCATTTGTTCAAGTAAGACAAGGAAAGTTCTCACCAGGGGATGTGTGTGCATGCTCAGTCACTTCAGTCATGTTGGATTCTTTCTGAGCCTGTGGATTGTAGCCCACCAGATTCTTCTGTCCATGGGATTCTCCAGGCAAGAATACTGGAGTAGGTTTCCATTTCCTTCTCCTGGGAATCTTCCCAACCTAGGGATCCATCTCATGTCTCTTACATTTCCTGCATTGGCAGGTGGGTTCTTTACCACTAGCGCCACTTCGGAAGCTCCTCCCAGGAGACAGGCATACTGAAAATTCCCTCTTCAGCCTGGCTAGTCTTGTCATGATACTGGAACCTCCTTTGAATTTTCTCAACCTCAAAGACCTCCTGCCAGCCTCAGCAGTCAACATTATTTTACTGGATCCAGATAAAGTCCAGCCTTCTTCACAAACCTCCTCTGACTCCCCAGGCACTTACTTGCCTCCCTTCACTGAGCAATTTTTACCTTTAGCATACAACTATGAGGTTTCTTTTGTAGTATGCTTACACTCGCCCATGTCTGTAAGTGTGTTTTCTCCACAACGAGCTACATTTATTAGTACTTTGAGAGCAAAGACTGTTGTCCTCTACCTTCTGGATCTCTGTGGGTCCTCACACAGGTACATGTGGTTTGTAATAGGTGTTCCACAAGCTTGATTCAAGAGCCCTCTAGTTCTTGGAGGCCATGGCTACTAGCATCTCCACTAAGCATGCTGTAAGTGACCTTATTTCATGTATGCTTTTCCTTCAAGGACACTAAGAGCCTATTGTCTAATCTATGGCTAGCAGTTGCCCAGGACTGCATAGTCTTTGTTTATATAACAATGATAATTTAAGTCTTGCTTAAAAAAAAAATCTGCTACATTTATTTTCTTTTCACATATTCTTCTCTCTCTTGTGCATTAGCTTATATGAAGAGATTATAAATGAGGAAATATGAAATATAAAGTTCTCTATTTGAAACTGTCAGTGGTTAAAATGACCTATCTACCTTTGGTTGGCCATTTGGCACTGAAATAAAAAGCACTAGGCACAGTTGAAAGGATTATGTCTCCAACAGCGGAAGTTCAGGCAACGTGGTTGAATCAAGTCCCATGGCAGCCTTCCAGTTTCCCACAAATTTTGTATCTGAAATTGGAGTTGCTGATGCTTAGAGAAGAAAATAAGCTATAAATGAAGTTTGGTTCTTCTTTATCTGCTTGCTGTTGTTGTTCAGTCGCTAAGTCATGTCTCTTTGTGACCTCATGGACTGCAGCATGCCAGGCTCCTCTGTCCTCCACTATCTCCGAGAGTTTGCTCAAACTCATATCCATTGAGTCGGTGATGTCATCCAACCATCTCATCCTCTGTCACCCACTTCTCCATCTGCCCTCAATATTTCCCAGCACCAGGGTCTTTTCCAAAGAGTTGCCTCTTCACATCAAATGACCAAACTATTGGGGCATCAGCTTCAACAACAGTCCTTCCACTGAATATTCAGGGTTGATTTCCTTTAGGATTGACTGGTTTGACTTCCTTGCAGTCCAAGGGACTCTCAAGAGTCTTCTCTAGCACCACACAATTCAAAGGCATCAATTCTTTAGCACTTGGCCTTATTTTTGGACTAACTCTCACACTTGTACAGGACTACTGGAAAAAACCATCATTTGCTAATATCCTGTTTATATGCTTTTATCAGCCTTTTATCCCCTTGAGAGCAGTCCCCAAGCTAAGGGTTTAAGATCACCCACAAAGCAGTTCACATCTGTTTCCCCTAAGACCACACAAGGGGAGAAAAAGAACTCTTCGGTGGGAAGAAATGAGTCACAATCCTCTCCCAGTCTCAGGAGCCCAACCAGGGGAAACAAAGAAGTAGTTGAACAAGGAGCAAAGAAAATGCAAAAGGGGAAATTATTTCATGTCAATAGAATTTGAAAGTATCAGAACTGACATTCTCATTTTACAGGTGAGTAAAACTGAGAGAGGGGAGATGGCTGACCCCAAACCACAGAACAGACTGGTACTCATCTCCTCAGAAGACTGAGCAGCCTCTTCTAGCTCCACAGCCTCTCCTGCCTTAAGATTCCAGTTTTGAACTGAAACTTCATTCTGCTCCTGCATGTGTAGCCCTCAGTCTGCACCCTTATTGTCCATTCAAGGCCGAAGTCCAAGTCTCTCCTATTTCACTGTATATGCTGTAACTGAATTCTTTCTCTGGTAGAAGGCAGACTTTCTCCAAGACTGACCCATGTACCATCAGCATCTGAATTCCTTGGAAGACCATTGACGCTGATGCCTTCTAAGGCTTACTGAGTCAGTTGCTGGAAGTGGTCTGGGGATTTACATTCTCACAGGAGCCCCAAGGCATGGCTGGACACATTGAACCTCAGAACTGCAGGTCAAAGGAAGTGCCAGGGGCAGCGTTGCCTTTCCTCCATCCCCCTTCTCCCAGCTGCAACCCAGTGGACATTTTAGCAGCAGCTGGAGAAAGTCTATCAAGACAGGGACTCCCCCCAACACCAGAAGGACTTCGTGAGCAAAATCTTCTATACAACTGCATGTGTTGAGAACCAGCAGTTTCTTTTCTTTCTTTCTTTTGAAGATTCTTTGATGTGGACCATCTTTAAATCCTTTTATTGAATTTGTTACAATATTGCTTCTGTTTTATGTTTTGGTTTTCTGGCTGTAAGGCATGTGGGATTTTAGCTCTCCAACCAGGGCTAGAACCTTCAACCCCTGCATTGGAAGGCAAAGTCTTAATCACTGGGTGTCCAAGGAAGTCCCTCATTTCTTAATAGCTAGTTAAAAAGTTGAATTTGTGAGCTAAGAAGACATCTATTCTTCTTTCCTCCATCTCTGCCCTGCTCTCCTTCTTCCCCAACCTCAAGACTTCTTTTACATGTTCCTGACCTTTTATAACTTTGAGTGCTTGTTTACCTTCTTCTTCATGACCACTCAGAAGTCCAGGAGCCTTCACAGTTCCTCCCACAGATAATACAAAAACAGTCACAGCAGTAACAATAGGGTGATGATGACCCAATCCTGACTCCAATGAAGCCTTGAAGTATTGACCAGGGCACACCTATTTTCACTTGCCCAACTTGCTTCAGATTATGAAGTCAGGGTTTTTCCCTCCTTTCTTCAAATCAGTTGTCCTTCTCATGAAAGGGTGTCCATGACAAGATCTGGCCTGTTGATGTCATGCGCGTGACCAGTCCGATGCAGCAGCAGCTCCCCTCCCCACCCCCCACCCAGGTAGGCATGACCCGTAAGTGACAGCTTCTGTGGGAGAGAACAAGGGTAAAATGAGCACTGCAGAGAGAGAAGGGATGGGCAGAAGAGAGGGGAAGCCTCAATTTCCCTTGTGAGTCTAATTAGATGATATGGGAGAGGAAAAACTCTGGTGAGAGTGGAGACAGCTGCCAGGGAGTTTGACAGCCACAGAGTCCCAGTTTCCCTTGGACACTGCCTAGTCAAGGATGGAGAGGTTCATTTGATTGTGATTTAAAGGAGGAGGAGTTGAGCTAAGTACTGGCAGCAGGGCACAGGTTACATCAAGCACAGATATCATGATCCCTCTAACAGCAACCTTGATAAGCCTATGTAGGTAAATATATATCATGCAAGGTCTACTTATCAGGTGGGTTGAAGGATTCAGCCTATAGAGGTAGACATATGCATGGAAACATTTATGCATGCTTGTGTGTACACTGGACTTCCCTGGTGGCTCAGACGTTAAAGAATCTGCCTGCAATGCAGGAGACCCAGGTTCAATCTCTGGGTCTGGAAGATCCCCTGGAGAAGGGAATGCCAATCCACTCCAGTAGTCTTGCACACATAAGTAAATATACACATATACTCCCTCCACACATTGACACAAGGACACACACACTTACATTAAGTCACACAAGCATAAAGATACTCATATATGGATTTAGAAACACACATGTAAAATAACCATCCACATACATACATGTACCTCTATGCAGTCATGCCAACCCTTGACCATCTAGATCAGTCTTATACATAGATGTTGATTCACACATATAAATCAGAGTAAAATAGAAAGTGTGCCTATGGTATGGTGGCCATGTGACTTGTTGAAGGCTACACTGAGCCAAGGACGTGGCTCTAGGTAATAGGAGGGCAGTGGTCAAGCCCCCTGGAGCCCAGAGCACTCAAGGGCTGGGTACAGGATGGATACACACTAAGGTCTTACAAATTGATGGATTCTGTGGCTTAACTTGCTGACTTTTGCCTTGATTATGACAACCGTGGAAAAACTGTCTCCCCTTCTGTCCATTCGTGTGAGTGCTTGGTGTGTCTTAGAATCTTCTCATCGACTAAGATTGTGCTCATGAAACCTCTCCTTATCCCCTGACTCTTCACTCCCAGAACCCTACCTCACCATCAAGTGAAAAACCTTACTTTCAATTTTTTTTTTTGACACTTTGAAAATTTTCTGTCCTTGGTTTTCTCATTTTTGACATCTTATAATATTTTTTAAAATTACATATTCCTGGTTTTTTGAAATGTGAACCAGTTTGCTTTAGTGACTGCATTCTTTAAATTCTTTATTTATTTTTGTTTTTAGTTGTGCTTGGCCCTCATTGCTGTGCGTGGACTATCTCCAGTTGCAGTGAACAGGGGCAACTAGCTGTGGCTCGTAGGCTTCTCAGTGTGGTGGCTTCTCTCGTTGTGGAGCACAGGCTTTAGGTGCTTGTGCTTCATGGACTCAGCAGTTGCGGCCCAGAGGCTTAGTTGCTCCACAACATGTGGAATCTTCCCGGACCAGGGATTGAACCCATGTCCCCTGCATAAGCAGGTGGATTCTCATCCACTGTACCACCAGGGAAGACCCATATTCCTTGATTAAAACATTGACTATAGAAACTTACAAAAAAGAAAGTAAAAATCACTTACATGTCCACCATTAAAAGTTAATTGCTTCTTAAAATCATTTTGGTGAATATTTTTCCAGTTTTCTTTGATAAATTGTTAGAGTTTTGACAAGCATAGACTTTTAATGGGTAGTATTCAAGCTCTCTGTCTTTAAATTTCTGGCATTTGCTTTACTATTCAGAATATTTCTTATTCCAGGATTTTAGTGCCAAGTTTTCTATTGAAAACTGTGGTTTATTGATTCTATTTAAGTTTTTATTAGAGCATTTTTTGTTTATTATTTCCATTTCTTTAAAAAATAAAAAGACAAATCCACAACAGTCCCTCTGCTATGGGGTTCTCTGGAAAACAGAACATGGCCCTGGCACAAGGAGGCCAAATATGCCATCCAAGGGCCTCCCAGGTGGCTTAGTGGGTAACGAATCCTTCTGCCAATGCAGGAGACACGAGAGATGTGGATTCTATCCCTGGGTTGGGAAGATCCCCTGGAGAAAGAAATGGCAACCCATTCCAGTATCCTTGCATAGGAGATCCCATGGATCCTGGCAGGCTACTGTCCATGGGGTCGCAAAGAGTCAGACACGACTGAGCTCGGGGATGATGATGAGCTCCTGGGACTTGGGGGTGATGTCCAGGACTCTCTATGCCACACCTGGCGTCTCAGACAGACCTCCCTAAAGAGGGCCCTTGTCTACCTCACAGCCTGAGGTGTTATGATAGGCGGCAGGCAATGATTGCTGACACACCTATGGCTTATTAACACTGTCATACTCATTAAACATCACCATTAAAAAGAGTGTACATTTCATATTTGTTTGCTTGGTCAAGTTGTAGTGAAAACAACACACGTGCGCTCTGGGTCACTGGAGGAAGACGGCACCTGCACGCCACGCCTTAGGAGCTGGCATCGCCTCTTAAGCAACAAGAGACCTGGAGTCACAGAAGCAGGAGCCTAGAAACCGTTCCTTCTCCCTGCACAGCTCCTGATTGTAATGAACCTTGTTTTCAGTCTTCATTTCCTTTGCACTTGTTACCGATTCCGGGATATACTGCTGCTGCTAAGTCGCTTCAGTTGTGTCCGACCCTGTTCGACCCCATAGACGGCAGCCCACCAGGCTCCCCCGTCCCTGGGATTCTCCAGGCAAGAACACTAGAGTGGGTTGCCATTTCCTTCTCCAATTCATGAAAGTGAAAGGTTTTCACTTTCATGAAGTTGCTCAGTCGTGTCCGACTCCCAGCGACCCCATGGACTGCAGCCCACCAGGCCCCTCCGTCCATGGGATTCTCCAGGCAAGAGTACTGGAGTGGGCCAGTATATACTACTTAGTGGTTACATAGGAGGGGGAAGGAATTGGGATACTAATCTTGAACTTTTAATGCCATCCGTTTGCTTTTTTCCCTCCAAGAACTTTCTCTGCTTTTTTCTTCTTATTTGTTCTCCCTTCTCTTCCATTGCTTCCCAAAGACTGATGGACTGCCTCTGCAGTCGCACCCTACAAAGTTATGTATGGTCAGTCATGTCTGACTCTTTGTGACCCCAGATGCTGTAGCCCACCAGGCCCCTCTGTTTTGTAGTCAAGAATACTGAAATGGGTTACCATTTCTTCCTCCAGGAGATCTTCCTGACCCAGGGATCAAACCCAGGTCTCCTCTGTCTCCTGAATTGCAGGTGGATTCTTTACCAGCTGAGCCATCGGGGAAGCTCAAAGTCATACCCTAAAGACTGCAAATTCCTAGGACCATGTACTCGTTTCTTTATCTATCTCTTCTGCATAAGCCACTTTTCAGTCATCCTCTGAGGAGTCAGAGTGAACTTGTGATATCAGGAGCTCTAAGCTTTTATTCCAGGGGTGACTCTACTGATTGTTTTAGGGAATTAATTCCCACATCTTCAACCGCCACAGTTTCCTGATCAGGTAGGTCCTCTCTGCTCTCTCTACCTACTGCTCCTTTCAAAAATAGCCCTTTTCCATTTTACAAAACCAAGGCATGCATCCTTCCCCAATTTTACTCTGATTGATTGTTCTAGGATATAAACACTTCCCGGAAGCCAAACCTCCTGTATTAATGAAAGCACTAGAAACTCATGGGACAGTTTCCTCTTTTTACTGATTCTATACATTTTTCCTGTTAAGGATGAAGCATAGTGATAGAAATGGAGTATGTTAGCCCCTTTGGGGAGGGTTGAGACAATGAGAGTGATGGCAGTTCTGTTTAATGACCTCATTTCTCCCAAGTCTGGCTTTTGTCAAATAATGCTTTGCTGTTGTAGGAGAAAATGGTGAGAGCAGAGCAGAGGAGAAAATTGGTAAGAAATATTGAATGCTAAAAATGTCTCTTTTTTCCACAAATTTAATCACAAGCAATTATGTTCAGCTGTTCTCAGTACTCATCTTTGGAAAGTGTCATTATCTGGAAAGAAAAGCACCTTGGAACAGCTGAAACAGTTGAGGTTAGTGACACGGATTCTATTAAATGTAATGGGAATGTTTTCCAAGGCTACCAAATGATAAAACCTGGGGAAAAAGCTTTCCCTGGTTTCTTTTAAATTCAATGTGTGTGTATCCTTCAACAAGTTAGTTAAAATCTAGGTTATCAAACTGTATCATGAAATATTTATTCCATTTAGTCAGTTCTCTGCTTATTTTTTTCTTACTATTTTCTAACTCTGATTAATAAAAGAAAATGATATTTTAGCTGCTGCACCATTTTGTCATTACCAGTATGTAGATTTTTTCTCTTTCATGAAATATGTGGGGAAAATCTTGATCACACTTCACAATATTAATGACATTATTTCTAAAGTTATATACATAATTCTTACTTAATGATTTTCAAGAGCTGAAAGATTCAATGCATGCATGCATGTACATTTACCAAAGGACTACCAGGAGTTTTATTTTTCTTGCTTCATAAATAACATGTTTCTTTGGCTACAAATTACACAGCATTGTTTCAAACTAAGTAGTGAGCAACAGCATGTAGATTTATTATTGTTTTCATAAATTATAAAAACAGACTATATTAGTTTTATATCAGTTTAATCTTGATTTGACTGCTTTTAGTAATCTCTCATAAAAAGCCCAAGTCCTGTAATATATTACTCAGTGATTTCCAATAATATTCCTGAAATGTATATTAATCTATTTGTTAATTTTGAATTGATAAATGAAGTCAGATATTTTATGACAGAAAGCGAGTCTGATTGGCCTGGTGGTTTGACAGTGATGACTGACGTTTCCAATTAGGTTATGAGGCAGACAGTTCCCCCTAGTCTGAGTAAGCAAAATTTAAACTTAAAGAATGGGATGAGATAGAAGCAGTTTATAGAAAAATATTGTATGGTCAGAGCTGTCTTGACATTAGTAACAATTTTAATTTTTCCAATTTTATCTGTGTATATCATGTTAAATAACAAAATGGGGGAAAAAAGCAACGGGTACAATTACTGGTCTTTTAATAAAATTTAACAGTCTTTTTGGTATTCTTCCCAGAAATTGAAAAAGGGAATGCATCTAATACATTCAGAAATTAAAAGTAAATATATAAAAATTCATACATATACACACACCCCTATTCATTTTTATAGAAGGTGGTTTCCAATCCTTTGCTTTCAGCAAAAGTGCAGAAGAACCTAATCAAACTGTTAGTAAACAATGTCAGTCAACTGAACACTAAAAAATAATTATTAATAATATATTATCAAGTGACTTTTAGCCTATAAGAATTCAAAACTCCTAGCAGTATTTCTCTCTATTCACTATCTTCAATTCTTGAGCTTCCGTTTTCTTTAATCTCATGCCCAACAAGATTTTTGCCCTCAACTACTCCAATAAAATGACTCTTGTTTGTTTAAGGTAACAATGACTTCACTGTTACTAAATCCATAACCAATTCTTAAAGCTAATAGTATTTGACCTTTTAGTAACCACTTCATGGCTATTCATTTCCTTTTCCTGAAAATGCTTTTGTCCCTTGGCTTCCTAAGCTCTGCACACTCTTAGTTTTACTCTGAATTTACTGGTAATATTTCAATTTGTTTTTCTATTTGCTCGTCTTCTCCTTTATCTCTTATTGTTGGAGTGCATCAAGGTTCAGTTCTTAGACCTCGTTTCCTCTCTATTACAACGCCTTCTTAGGTGATTTCATCCCATCTGTGGTTTCACAGTCCAGCTCTGCCTTGATGACTTGTATCTCCACCACAGACTTTTCCCCTTTACTCCTGATTCCATCCAATGGCTAATCATCAGTGATACCAAATAGCAGTAACAGAATTATCATGTCCAAATGATCTTAACTCCCCAAACCCTTCTTCACATGGTTCTCCATCAAAGCTCAGAACCGTCATCCTTCCATTTGAACAGAAGAAGAACCTGGATGTCATCCTTGATTCCGGCTCTCGCAATCCAAATCCCACTTGTCCTGAAATCACCTTAGCCCTTCCTTTACAATACATCCAGCATCTGGCCCCTTCTCACCATTTCTGTCGTTATGCTAATCTTGCCTGGACTTTTGTAATAGACTCCTAATGGTCCTTTACTCACTGTTTTGTCTTCCCACCTACCACCTATTCTCGATACAGCATCCAGAGTGAGCCTTCCTGTGCTCAAAGGCTCAAAACCCTCTAGCGGCTCCTCGGCTCACTCCAGGTAAGAGCCAGTATGCTTACAATGGCCTGCAGGGACCAACACTCTGACCTCATTATCTCTCTGAATTTACCTTCTATGACTTTCCTCTCATTCTGCTCTAGCCCCACTGGCCTCTTCATAGTTGTGCCTCAAATAGTCCCCACCTCTGGACATTTGAGGGCTTCCCAGGTGGCACTAATGGTAAAGAACATGCCTGCCAATGCAGGAGATACAAGAGATGAGGGTTTGATCCCTGGATTGGGAAGATCCCCTGGAGGAGAGCATGGCAACCCACTGTAGTATTCTTGCCTGGAGAATTTCATGGACAGAGGAGCCTGGCCAGCTGCAGTCCAGAGGTTGCAAAGAGTTGGATATGACTCAAGTGACTTAGCATGCAGTCACTGGACATTTGCAGTGGCTGTTTCTTTTACTTGAAACACTCCTCCTCCAGGTATCTGCAAGGCCCATTCCCTCTTTTCTTTCAAATGTTTGTTCAGGCATCAATCACTAAGATCTACTCTGACTACCAATTTAAAATTGCACTCCCCTTACCCTGCTTACTTTTTCTGCTGTGATTATTGTGTTTATTCTATTCATGGTCTCTCCCTTCCTAGAATATATGCTCAATGAGAGAAGGGTTTTTTTGTGTTTTTTTTTTTTTGACTTGTTTTTGTTCATTCTTGTAACTTCAGGGCCTTGAGGATTACCTGGAAGTAAGAAGTATTCAGGCTTCTCAGGTAGCTCAATGGTAAAGAATCTGCCTCCCAATGCAGGAGACGTGAGTTTGATCCCTGGGTCAGGACAATCTCCTGGGGTAGGAAATAGCAACCCACTGCAGTATTCCTGTCTGGGAAATCCCTTGGACAGAGGAGCCTAGAGGGTTACAGCCTGTGGGGTTGCAAAGAGTCAGACAGACTGAGCAAATGAGCACACAAGAAGTACTCAATGAATACAGTTGACCTATATAATTCACACGTTCTGAATTTGCAAATTCACTACTAGCTAAAATACATTTGTAACCCCCAAATTCATGTTCATGGTATACTTGCAGTAATTCGAAGACAATGCACTGAGCACTGAAAAATTTGAGTCACCTAGTGTTCACATTCCCAACTGAAGCTGAGCAAGGCAACTGGCTTCCTTCTTGCTTCAACTCTCATACTGTAAATAAATGTCCTTTTTGTGGTCTATTTTGTGCTACCTTTCCCGCCTTTTTGTGATTTGGTTGGTGATTTTACTGCTAAAAATGGAACTATCCCTTTATTTTCTGGCACTGGATAGTGCTCTGGAGACATCCAAAGGAAGCCTGGATTTTCTTCCTTCATTTAAGGACATTTAGCTTTAAAAATATCTTGGAATAATTTTTGCTGCAATTTTTGGGTTCTCTGTTTCAGGAATACCTTTCATCCATATGTTGTATCATTTCTGCCTGCCCTTGATATCTGTAGCTTTATCTGTACTCATTTTATCTTTTCCTTTCCTTCCTTTTACATTCTCTCTGGAAGGACTTTCATTTCAAGACTTTAATTAAAATTTCAGCCATGTCTATTCTGTTTTGGCTGCTCTAATTATTAGTTCTGTAATGATATTGTTTGGGTGCTCTGTCCCCTTAGTTCTGCAATCCCTCTTTTAATGTCCTTCTGTTCTTTTGACATCTTGTCTTTAACTCCTTTGTAAGAAATAGAATTCATGTTATTATCAAATTATTCCATAGCCTGCAGCCCTTGCAGGGAATCTTCTTCTGTTCCTTAGGTTATATTTTCTGTCACTTGAGTTATTTTTCTGTCCCCTGTAGCCTTGCTTTCTTTCTTGGTTTTTGTGTGATAGATTTTCACAGTCACCATGACATGTTCACTTTGCTCCTGTGCTCATGCCAAGTATGGGAAACTCTGACAGTCATGAAGTGGGGGTAAATTCTTCTTAACATTTTGCCCATATTTTTTTTTTAAATGCAACTCCACTTCCCTCTATTTTTATTTTTAAACTATATTTATTATTTTGCTGCCTCAAGTCTTAGTTGTGGCATACAGGATCTTTCATTGTGGTGCATAGGTTTCTCTCTAGTTGCAACTCACGGGCTCAGTTGCCTCATGGCATGTGGGATCTTAGTTCCTCATCCAGGGGTTGAACCCTCATCCCCTGCATTGTAAGGTAGATTCTTAACCACTGGACCATCAGAGAAGTCCCTCCTTAATTTTATTGATACATTTTTTGACTTCCCTTCTGAGCCAAATTTGAGAAATATCATTTTCTTACTGCTTTTCATTACTTTGGTGGCTTAGTCAAATCAAAAAGTTCAGCTGGAGTGGGTGAAGGTTCTTTGGAAAACTAGAAGCCTAGTCTTTCTTCTGAGACAAAAAAAATACTCTGTTATAGATCACCCTGTATGGATCAAGGATATATTCTACTCTTGTGGGGAAACACCCTTGTGTTTTAGATCATTCTTGTGACTTAGACTGGAATTCTGATAAATGGTGAATCCAAGGGGTAGCTTTTCTGCCTCTATTGAGACAGTATAATGCTTAGGATCAACTGGTCCTAATTTTTTTCTATAAATCATGCAGCTAGTAATATCATAAGATTCTTATGAGTCTCAAATAGAATGTTGCATATACTGGTGTATCATCATGTCACAGGCTTCCCCAGTGGCTCAGCGGTAAAGAATCTGCCTGCAATGCAAGAAATACAGGACATGCATGTTTGATCCCTGAGTAGGGAAGATACCCTGCAAGAGGGCATGGCGACCCACTCCAGTATTCTTTCCTGGAGAATCCCATGGACAGAGGAGCCCAATGGGCTACAGTCCATGGGGTTGCAAAGAATTAGATGTGACTGAAGTGACTGAGCATGTACATCTTGCCACACTTGCTCAAAACATGTTAGATATGGTTATTTTATTGCAGTAAAATATGAAAATTTCCTTCCAGAGAGCATCTCTTTCCTTTTGTCCTGAGCTGGGTACTCAGTCACTCACTCTAATTCTGCTTCTTTCTAAATGGGGTTGCTTTCTTGGGATTTTATTAACTTATTACATTTGTCTCATATCATTTGTTGGAGGTGTGTATGGGAGAGGAAGGACTTATGATGAGCCATGGACAAGTATTTCCTTTATCGATTTTCTTGGGGACCACTTTTAAAAATTGTATGACATGAGGTCATGTCTATTTATTTCTTGTTGCTGACAGCGATCCTTTGTTATTGTGGTTAGGTTCAACTGGTTTTAGGGTGGGATGTTGTTTATTTTCCTCCATTCATCATGTCTACCTAGAAGTTCAAAAAGGATTAGAGAAAGAAGGGAGAGAGGCAGGCACTCAGGATGGGGTTTGAGTGAGGGAGGGAGCAGACATAGAAATGGGTAAGAGGGGACAGTGAAGGGCAGAGGTTAGTTAGCAATGAAGGGAACAGTGGGTGATAAATGACACTAGGTAGGCAGACTGAAGTCTGGTCAGAGATTTTGGAGCCCAGGAGGAAGAACTGAGACTAGTGGTGGGTCTAGACTAGTGGTTGATCTTCTATAAGACCTGGCTTTCCTGCAGGTCATCTGTTGACATGATGTCTCTCCCAAGTAAACCTACAAGCTGCCACAGCCACATGGCCCAAAGGTTCTGACTGGGGTGGACATGCACATCTTGCTTTTCAGAGAAACAGAGACCACCAGGCAGGAAGGCAGTTGCAGAAGATACCAAAATTCTATCTGCTAGGAATAGATATGGCTGAGACTACCTCTGGGCCTATTAGTCTAAGGTTTTTAAATTTTTTTAAATATTTAAAAAATTTTTGGTTGTGCCTCATGGCATGTGGGGTCTTAGTTTCCCAGCCAGGGATACAACCCATGTCCCCTGCATCAGACATATGGATTAACCATATGGACCACTGCACCATATGTTAACCACTGGGCCACCAGAGGGACCCCCTATTGTTGTTGTTGTTCAGTCGCTAAGTCATGTCTGACTCTTTGTGAGCCTATGGACTGCAACATGCAAGACACCCCTGTCCTTCACTACCTCCCAGAGTTTGCTCAAGTTTATGCCCCCATTAGTCTATGTTTTATCCACCTCTGAAGTATGGGCACCAAACAGTCCCAGGAGCCACTTCTAATGATATACTCATAAGTTCTCATAACTTAGGGTTCTAACATGGGTTTGGACATGAGAGAGAGAGACAATTAATTCATGACTCTGTAAATACCATGACCTTTTTCGTTAAGTCTAGTTAATGCTGCTCCTGAATCGAGAGCTTCCAAAGTCATTGCCCATCCATGTGTATCCAGAGCCAGTGCTGAAGCCTTGCACAAAAGATGTTCCTTAATTAAATGAAGAAAAGATAGATCAGTTTGACAGCACTCCAGAAGTTAGAAAATATCCCTTGAGTCCCTCCACCCCTCCCTCCCACCCTATTGCCATCTCTAATTTAGCACCGACTTC
>NW_011494789.1:2377290-2384615 GCF_000754665.1 Bison bison bison
ACCGACTTCTTCCCAAGGAGCTTGAATCTGCCAGCAGAGTGAGGAATCATCCACCAGGCGGGTTATTTTAAATCTTTAATAGACATATTACCTTACATTATGGCTTCATCATCCGCCCCTCAGTGTGAGCACAAAGAGAACATCCATCACAATTAGTGTAACATCCCGAACACATAAAAAAGATGAAAATGTGCAGCTTAGTTGGGTGTAAGGGAGCTCAGCCTCTCAGAGTGGCTTTCTGTTACACTGTGGGCACATAGCCAGGCCTGGATGTGGCTTTCCCAGGGGCCGAGAAGGGGAGTAGGGTATGCTTTAAGCCCAGAGCACTGTTCCATGATGCTTGTCCTTCTCCAGAAAGGCAGAGCCTTCCAGTGCTAAGCTGAAGCCATAGCTGTCATTTACAAAGTTCTAGTCTCACTTCTGGTCTTCCCTGGTGTGTCAGATGGTAAAGTATCTGCCTGCAAGGTGAGAGATCTGGGTTCAATCCCTGGGTTGGGAAGATCCCCTGGAGGAGGGCATGGCAACCCACTTCAGAATTCTTGCCTGGAGAATCCCCATGGATAAAGGAGCCTGGCTGGCTACAGTTCATGGGTTGCAAAGAGTTGGACATGACTGAACAACCAAGCACAGCACAGTTTCACTTCTATTACTGGCCAAACTGAGGTTGCTGGCCAAAATTTGGAGTTCCATGTCCAGAGCAATCAGAAATTAAGAATGTATTTACTGAGCCAAATACTACTGTATTAGGCTCTTTTCACTATTGTTAGCTCATGGAATCTCTGACCACCATTACGAAATAGATATGATTATTCATACTTTTGCAAAGGAGAAAACTGAGATTCAAAAATTTCCTGAGACTCATACCCTGATGAACCTATTTCCAAAGGTAATTAGAAGGTGGTCACTGGACAAGACAAGTGTGCCAAGAGATAAAGCGAGGAGGAGGTAAGGAGATGCTGTTCCAAGCTTGGAGGCAAGAGACATGTGCTACTCAGGTGTGAAAACCTGATGTCCTCTCCCCTCTCCTTCTCCTTTGACCTTCACCTGCACGTAATCCTTCATAAAGCCCAACAAATCTGTATTCTATTACACAGATCCAACTGTCTGCAATGGCAAGGGTACACCTAGGTCTGGGGACAAGTCTCATAGTTAACAAATCTTGGGGATGCCAGATCTATGATGTCTATACAACTGTGGCTGGTGAGAGACTTTGAAGCTGTTGTAGTATTTCAGGAAAATGCAGCCAGACTTAGTATTATTTAAGCAATGCTTAGAAAATTCTTGTGTTATGATTTTGGTATCTGATTTATATACATTTATGGACACATTTGAAACAATGTAAACCATCAACATAAATATGCAAAAATATATTTTCTCGGTGTCTATGTTTTCTCTAATATTCTGGGATCTCAAAAAGACAAAGTGTTATCTGAGACTCCTTCCTGAGGGGTGTCGCTAAGTAGTTGAGCAATGCTTTCAAGTAAAATAAAGGAATTAGACATAATCTGTAATATCTCTTTCAAATATGAACTTTGGTGATTTTATGACTCGAAGTCTGAATGGCAAAACTAGGATAGAGGTCTCCCTTAGTCCCTTATTAAATAAGTTAGCATAAGTTCTTAACTCCTAACCTTAGTATCTTCCTTTTAAACATAGACAAAGAATCTTTGCCAGGGCATTTTCTCAAAGAAACTGTAAGGACCAAGTAGAATAGTAGATGTGAATGTGCTATGGACAACATAGATACACACGAATGTACATCATGATTTGTATTCTTTAGTTTTTATTTCATCTTAATTTCTTTATTTCTTTTCACTTTTATTAAAGGGACATGAATTGGGTTTTCTCTTACATGATTGTTTCACTCTTCAGGCCCATATCCTGTGACTTCTTCAACTGCACCTACTCACACCTCCTTTTCTGTCCTCTACAGAAGAGGTTTTACTAGTGAAGGAGGAAACACAATAGGCTCTATCTTGAAAGCAGGACTCCATCTTGGGCCTGACTGCGGACTTTGAGCTATAAGCCCAGTATCTATGGAAACGACATACCAATTGGAAAACCAGGCCCCCAGAAGAAAGAGCCCCAGGGCTCTCCATCACCTAAAAGAATACCTTAATTATCTGTGTAATTGAACAGAATCATACATTCTATTATGCTTATTGGGGTATGACCACAAGCCTGTTGATAATTGTCCACTGTTAGCTACCTAGGCTTAAGGCATATAAATCATGGGTTAACTTTGATTGTATCTTTCTTTTTCTTGTGTTCGGACTAGTTTCAGGGAATTTGGGGAGGTGGGTTTGGGCACATACACTTAGGGTATATAAGGTTTTCAGAAAAACTGGTCAGGGTTCTTGGCTAAGAGGAGATTCTGCTTGGGCCCGCCGGTGTAATAAACTGCACGCCACTATCTGAATTGTCCTTCTGAGTGAGTTTGTTTCTCAGAATGCATGGCTACAACATTTGGTGCATTGGCCGGGAAACTCCTCACTTTGAGGAGACAAGTCCCATTTGGGACTACTAAGAAGACTTGCGGCTTGAATATTCTAGATGGGGGAAGGCGCCTCACCTTTCTGGAAGGATTCTGCTTCTCAATGCCTGGACCTTTCACGCTAGCAGGTAGTGGACAGCCCCAGGGGAACTGAGCGCTCAGGTGAGGAGAAGCCCACCCAGCAGGGTGGAAGAGGGGGCATGATCACCCCCTGGGAGGGACTAGAAGGGGCACGGACCCACAGGAGCCTGAAATAGGCAGGCAGCAGCGATTGCTTGGTACACAGGTCGACGAGTGTGTTAGGGCTTAGGAAGGAATTTTGTGAAGGTCATTTAGGAGGTGTGTCCATGCCGTCTTGGGGAAAATTATAACCAAGTAATCACCAGGGGATTTTTAGGAGAAGAAACTTGGTCCTTGTGTGCTCATATTCTACTCTCCCCTAGGAGGTGTCCTGTCTGCTGTGAAATTCTTGACCCCCTCGGAACTGTCAGGCTAGAAGGAGGGGGATACATAAGTGAGTATGAATTGGCTTTTCTGGAGATGGCCTGAGACGTGGGATATTTAACCCATCTGTGTTTTCATCCACACCTGATCAAGGCCACCAAGGCAGAATGGACTTTAAGCAAGAAACAGTCTTGGACCACATGGTGTTCTGGTTCGGCCATGCTGACCAGCAGATTAAGACACGCTGATCCCCCTTCTCCCTCTGGGATCTGGCAGGATTTGGACGAGGATGACCTGCCCCTCCCCCATACTGGATGATAACACGCCTGCCGCCCAGTGCTCCACCAGGACCGGAGGCCACCTTAATGCCCAATCCAGGGCCAGGTGAAGTTCCTGCAGCAGCCGCTGCTCCTCCACCAGCTCTCCCGGAGGTCATAGAGCCACCACCTCAGCAGGCTCCAATCCTGGTGGCAGAAGCCTCTGACCAACACTTCCAGGATCCAGCTCCAGATGAACCGCCCAAGCTATACCCTCCTCTCCCAGTGAGTACTGACAAGAAGGGGAAAGGAGACACCAGAATCATACGGAGGCTGTGTTCTGCTAAGGAGCCAGAGGAAAGGGCCCCGCTACAAATGCCCTTCAGAGAGTTACAGCAACCTCCGGTTCAGGGGACAGATGGCCACCACTGTCAGCCCCTCATAGCCTATTTTTACCAAATTAGGCTAATGGAGACTATTTTTCAAACCTACTGCCCTACGTGGGATGACATACTCCAACTACTAGCCTCCCTCTTCGGCACTGAGGAAAGATACGGAATCCTAACTGAGGCCAGAAAATGGTTAAGAGAAATGGTACCTGAGGGTACTGCAAACCTGCAGCAGTGGGCAGAACTAGCCACACCCGATGAGAGGCCCAATTGGGACTGTAACATAGAGGAAGGGAGGGGCCACCTGGAGAGATATCGGGCGACTATTTTACAAGGTCTCAAGAGGGGGGCCCGAAAAGCTATGAGTATGGGAAAATCCTCCAAAGTGATTCTAAGGGAAAGTGAATCACTCTCTGAGCTCTATGAAAGACTGTGCAAGGCCTATAGACTTTATACACCAATAGATCCAGAGGCTGCTGTGCCGAGGACCAGCCCCGGCTGATCCAGGGTATTCGAAGGGGAGACGGCATCGGCGACCTATTCAAATGGTAATTAGAGATATAAAGAGTAATAGAATGAGGATAGCTCAGTAGGAAAATTCAGTGGAGAAAAGAGGCTGAGTAGCTTGGTTTACGCGGAAAATCAATATAACCCGTGACACCAGGTTAGCTCTGACCACGGAGGCCGCAGGCGCCCTCTCGAATAGCGGAAGGTGCCCCACCTTAGACACCTTCTCGAGTGGGTCTTAGAAGCCCAGGCAAATAAGTGGTCGCAGAGGATATCCACACTCCAGATGGAGACTTCAGCCGGAAGTTAAAGGAAAGAATTGACATGGGGAGACCAAGCATTGGTGAGCAAGGCCCATAGCTTTATTTTTAACAGGGGCTTTTATACCCTAAGTTACACATAGAGGATAATAGGGGATGCAAAGTCAGCAGTCTTTGATTCTTATCAAAAACCAGGGTTTCTTTCCTGCAAATTTATCATATACAAATGGTTTAGGTGATTTACATCATCTTCTGGCCAGAAGGCCTACTAACATTTTATGACTCTTGACAAGAACTTATCAACAAAGACTTATTTTCTCTAAGAGTAATTATTTTAAGGTTTGGCGCCATCTTCCAAAGATAAAATTGCATTCCTATAGGGCGGATGTGTAATGGGTTTACAACAAAGGAAAGAATTTATTACCTTAAGGGTCTAAAGTTACTAACACCAAGGCCACTACTTATTTTTTCTATATACCAACTATTAATTAATACACATTCAAGGATACAATTCAGGGGATGTGAAAACTTGGCAACAAGCATTGACTCATCAATGAAATCCTTTACTAGTTTATTCTGACAGTTTCTAACTCTCTGAGAGGCTCTAAGCTATTTGAATATCTTAAACTTCCCGTGCCTCTGGAGGCTAGGAGACTGTAAACAATCGTATGCATAGCTGCAGGAGTCCAGGTAAACTTGTCAGGCGAGTTAGAGAGCCATCTGAGGGGTTTGGATTTAAACATTCCTAATTGCCCAGGAACTTTATTAGTTGGAGCTCTAAGTTAACTCTTTGACAGAGAGAGAGCGAGATGGTGGTAGGGGACAGCCCCCAGTAAAGTCAGAGGTGAGAGCACAAAGCAATAAAGTAGGCAGACTCTGGTTTTTTTGGGGGAAAATGCTCGAGAATATCCGGGCGGACTCCTGAGGCTCGATCCCGCCTTTGCATATGCCGAGCCTCCTTCCTCATGACCTTTGTCACGAGCGGAATGCCTCACCGGCTCCCGGCACTGCTGGGTCTCAGATAGTGATTAAATGCAGCCTTCGTGTCTCAAGCCTACCCCAAAAATGTCAGATTGGGGAACACCAAGTGACTCATGAGTTTTTATACATCCCTGAATGCCCAGTACCTTTGTTGGGAAGAGACTTGCTGTCTAAATTGGGGGCACAAGTGACCTTTCCCCCCACGAAAGATCCACTCTTTGAGTGGGCTCACCCACCTATTTACTCTTTCTCTCGGACACACCTCAAGATGAATGCAGGTTGCATGATCTCCTGGAAAGGAAACCAGACGGGCTAAACAGTGGAGAGAGAGAGCTAACTCAACATATTCCCCGAGGTCTGGGTAGAAGACAACTTCCTACTCCCCCAGGTTTGCAAAACAAGTCCCAGTGGTAATAGAACTCAAACCCTGTACAATTATGTCAGAATCCACCTTGGGTTATGCCAGACCTTGCTAAGCCATTTACTCTTTACGTGACTGAAAAGGACAAGGTGGCTATGGAAGTGTTGTACCCAGACTATGGGGACATGGGACAGACCCATGGCTTATCTCCTGAAATGGCTGGACAATGTTGCCACTGGGTGGCTGGGATGCTTACGGGCAGTTGCTGTGGTTGCCTTACTGGTCCGGGAGGCAACCAAGCTGAATTTGGGCCAAGATTTGATCATAAAAGTCCCACATGAGGTCAACACTCTCCTGCGAGGGGACCCCCATAATTGGCTGTCAACATCCCGGATTATTCAATATCAAGGGCTGCTATGTGAGAACACTAACCTCCGTATTGAGCCTTGCCAGACTTTAAACCCAGCCACACTCCTGCCAGTGGGAGAGGATGGACCTTCTTATGACTGTGGAGAAATCTTAAAAGAGGTACACAAAAATAAACTCAAAATGGATTAAAGATCTAAATGTAAGACCAGAAACTATAAAACTCCTAGAGGAGAACATAGGCAAAACACTCTCTGACATACATCACAGCAGGATCCTCTATGACCCACCTCCCAGAATATTGGAAATAAAAGCAAAAATAAACAAATGGGACCTAATTAAACTTAAAAGCTTCTGCACATCAAAGGAAACTATTAGCAAGGTGAAAAGACAGCCTTCAGAATGGGAGAAAATAATAGCAAATGAAGCAACTGACAAACAACTAATCTCAAAAATATACAAGCAACTCCTACAGCTCAACTCCAGAAAAATAAATGACCCAATCAAAAAATGGGCTAAAGAACTAAATAGACATTTCTCCAAAGAAGACATACAGAGGGCTAACAAACACATGAAAAGATGCTCAACATCACTCATTATCAGAGAAATGCAAATCAAAACCACTATGAGGTACCATTTCACACCATGGTATGAATGGCTGCGATCCAAAAGTCTACAAATAATAAATGCTGGAGAGGGTGTGGAGAAAAGGGAACCCTCTTACACTGTTGGTGGGAATGCAAACTAGTACAGCCACTATGGAGAACAGTGTGGAGATTCCTTCAAAAACTGGAAATAGAACTGCCTTATGATCCAGCAATCCCACTGCTGGGCATACACACTGAGGAAACCAGAAGGGAAAGAGACACGTGTACCCCAATGTTCATCGCAACACTGTTTATAATAGCCAGGACATGGAAGCAACCTAGATGTCCATCAGCAGATGAATGGATAAGAACACTGTGGTACATATACACAATGGAGTATTACTCAGCCATTAAAAAGAATACATTTGAATCAGTTCTAATGAGGTGGATGAAACTGGAGCCTATTATACAGAGTGAAGTAAGCCAGAAGGAAAAACATAAATACAGTATACTAACGCATATATATGGAATTTAGAAAGATGGTAACAATAACCCTGTGTACGAGACAGCAAAAGAGACATTGATGTATAGAACAGTCTTATGGACTCTGTGGGACAGGGAGAGGGTGGGAAGATTTGGGAGAATGACATTGAAACATGTAAAATATCATGTAAGAAAC
>NW_011494789.1:2384715-2399401 GCF_000754665.1 Bison bison bison
AAAAAAAAAAAAAAAAAAAAAAAAAAAAAGAGGCCTACACTAGCAGATCCAACCTCCGAGACCAACCGATTCCAGACCCTGATTGGATCCTATATACTGATGGCACTAGCCTGATAAAATAAGGACAACAGCTGTCAAGTTACATCATAGTCACAGAAAAGATTATCATGGAAGCTGGCTCCTTGCCACAATACTGGTCTGCTCAACAAGATGAATTATGGGCCTTGATTCGAGCACTCCAGCTATCAAAAGGCAAGAAAGTAAACATGTACACTGACTCCAGGTATGCTTTTGCCACAGTACATGTGCATGGGGCTCTGTATAAGGAAAGAGGCCTTTTGACAGCTAGTGGAAAATATATTAAAAATAAAGAAGAAATTCTGACCCTATTAGATGCTATCTGGGAACCAGAAAAGGTTGCAGTCATACACTTCTGAGGACATCAAAAAGAGGATAACCCCCAGGCTCAGGGAAACAGACTGGTAGATAAGACTGCTAAACAAGCAGCCAAGGGCATGGAGGATGACAAGTGAGGCCCCTATTAAAGCTCTCATATTGGCGGAGCTGCCTGAGCTAATGCTGGAGTCTCCAAAATACACTGAAGCCTAAAACCAACTAGCCAAAGCAGAAGGGGCTATCAAGACTGAAAAGGGATGATGGGAATTGCCAAGTGGCAAATTATTGGTACCAGAGGAGCTGGCACCCACTCTGGTAAGCCAAACACACCAAGTGACCCACCTAGGCCATAATAAACTGGAAGAGCTAATTCGAAAACATTTTTTGGTTCCCTGCCTCTCTTCCCTACGTAGGACAGAATCTCAGAACTGCACTGCCTGCTCACAGGTTAATGCTGCCTCTCAGCATAGACAAAAACCTCCAGAGATTCAACTGAAAGGCACGCTGCCCTTTGAACACCTGGAAGTGGACTTCACTGAAATGAAACCTCACCAACACTACCGTTAAGTTCTCGGGATGGGTAGAAGCTTTCCCTATGTGGTCTGAAAGAGCATCAGAAGTAGAGTGGTGCCTGCTTAGGGAAATAGTTCCCAGATTTGGATTTCCTACCAGCATTGGATCAGACAATGGCCCAGCTTTTGTAGCTGATTTAGTACAACAAATAAGCAAAACTTTAAACATCAAATGGAAACTGCACACTGCATATAAGCCCCAGAGTTCTGTGATGGTGGAACGAACTAACCAGATACTTGAAGAGACACTCTCCAAATGGATCGTAGAGATTGACTGCTCCTGGGTGGACTTGCTTCCGATGGCTCTGCTCAGACTCAGGATGACCCCACAGTCCCAAGGCTATTCTCTATATGAAATTGTGTATGGGAGGCCCCCTCCCATAATAAAGCAGGTGTCAACAAATCTGCCTCAGGTAAGGGGGGATAGGATTTCACAGCAGATGGAACTGGATAATGTAATAAATCAGGTAACTAAGTTTGTACAAAAAAGGGTGCCATTCCCCCTTGGGGAACAGATTCATGAGTTTACGCTTGGTGACCAAGTATGGGTCAAAGATTGGAAACATGATTTACTAGCCCCCTTGGTGGAAGGGCCCTTATACTGTTATTCTATCTACCCCTACTGCAGTTAAGTTGCAGGTATTGCCCCTTGGATCCATCATACGAGGGTGAAGAGAGCATACCATGCAGACCCAGAAAACGCTGAGTGGACTGCACAGAGGGACCCTGCTGACCCTTGAGAGATGGAGAGCATCCTTAAGAAGAAGAAAAAGAAGATCATGGAGGAGCCCCTTCAGGATGAAGTGGTATAATCAACTCCTGCTGCTTGGTCTCATCAACGTGCACATTCCTATGTGGACTTCCACAATACCTCAACTATTGGGTATGTGGGGCTATTCCTCTGTCTATGATGGATGGACTTCCCTGGTGGGTGTCACTGCTCCACCAAGGAGATTTTAAACCACTCTGCTCTTTTCTGGGACAACAAAAAGAGATTTTCCTTTCTCTTGTGGACCATAATCTCTCCCTGCTCTCTAAGTGTAAGCCAGACCTACAGTCAATAGACTCAGGTCATGGGGTTACACATTATGTAAACACCAGTTTCATAAAAGTAACAGAAGTGGTAATTCAAATTAGAATGGTTTTAGACATGCTCACAGCTGCTCAAGGAGGGACCTGTGCTATAATTAAAGTTGAATATTGTGTATATATTCCTGATTTATCTGGAAATGTATCAGCTGCTTTAGATGTCATGAAAAAACAGGTAAAAGCAATGTCAAATGAAAACATTCCTTTCTGGACTTCGGTACTCTCTTGGGTGAAGGGTGATTGGTGGAAAACTGTATTTACCTTTGCTATAGTTGCTTTGATAGTTCTGCTCCGTGGACCCTGCATTTTACAATGCATTATGAACTTTGTAACACAAAGGTTGGTGTCGTTCTCCCAAATTGGTGGTCGGAGAGCCAGGGTGCAATATATCGTTATGAATGATGCTCATACTATGTGTTAAGAGCATCAAGAGTGGGGAATGAAGGAGGAAACAGAACAGGCTCTGTCTTGAAAGCAGGACTCCATCTTGGGCCGGACTGAGGACTTAGAGCTATATGCCCATTATCTATGGAAACAACATACCAACTGGAAAACCAGGCCCCCAGAAGGAAGAGCCCCAGGGCTCTCCATCGCCTAAAAGAATACCTTAATTATCTGTGTAATCGAATAGAATCATACATTCTATTATGCTTACTGGGGTATGACCACAAGCCTATTGATAAGTGTCCACTGTTAACTACCTAGGCTTACGGCATATAAATCATGGGTTAACTTTGATTGTATCTTTCTTTTTCTTGTGTTTGGACTAGTTTCAGGGAATTTGGGGAGGTGGGTTTGGGCACATACACTTAGGGTATATAAGGTTTTCAGAAAAACTGGTCCAGGTCCTTGGCTAAGAGGAGACTCTGCCTTGGGCCCGCTGGTGTAATAAATTGCACTCCACTATCTGCATTGTCCTTCTGAGTGAGTTTGTTTCCCAGAACACGTGGCTACAACACTAGCATATTTCTAAATCTATTGGGATACTGTGATGCTGAATCAAGAGAATAGTAGAGAGAGACTTGACTGGCTTGAAAGGAGAGAGAAAAAGGATTGAGTTTAGCAGACAGGCTAAACTGACCAATATGTTACGTTGCCCTGGAAGGGAGGAGAAGCTCAGTGGGAGGATCTGGAGAGAGTGCGGGAGATTGCATGTAAATACCTTGGAACAGCCATTGATGTAAGAGAATTGGAAAGTAGACAAAGGGGCTTTGAACAGAGTTACATTGGCTTATGAATTAGATCCCTTTTCATATTCTTTAAGAGGCATAAATAATGCTTGTGATTCCTTTTTAATTACCATTTAGTGCCAGGATTTGTCTCTTTGAAGATGAGTCCCTCCAGAGATTGTGTAATATAGCAGGTCATTTATTACATCATGATAGATTGGAAACTGTTAGTCTTTTTGTGGACCACCTGCAAAGGGAAGATGTGTAGTATTTGTGGGTAGGCAGTGAGGAGGGCAGGTCCCATTGTACTTCTTGCTTGGGTCCTCCCTGTGCTGGCTGGATGCTGTACCCAAGAACCAGCGACCTGTGCTCTGGGTCTGGGACAGTGAGCGGGGTTCTGCTGAGGGTCTGCTACCAGTTATTAGCATTCCCAAGGCCACGCACTGAGCAGCAAGACCGAGGCCTTGTAAATGAAATGGTACCTGGATACTGTAACCATGAGAATCAGAGGGACTCAGCAAACAAGGAATATGGAGGTAGTACATTTGTGGTATCCACTGAAAAACTATACGTGGCCTAAAAGTTGAGAGTTAGATTTATTTGGTGGAAACTATGAGGACCTCAAGCATCCCAGGTGACCCTGGGAGAACTGTTTTCCAAAGAGACTGGGGGAGAAGTCACACTACATAGAAGTTTTACAGTAAGGGGCAGGTAATCTGAGTATTAAAAGATTATTGTTAATTAAGGAAAACCAGCAGAGAAGGTGATGGCATCCCACTCCAGTACTCTTGCCTGGAAAATCCCATGGGCGGAAGAGCCTGGTAGGCTGCAGTCCATGGGGTCTCTAGGAGTCGGACACGACTGAGCGACTTCATTTTCACTTTTCAGTTTCATGCATTGGAGAAGGAAATGGCAACTCACTCCAGTGTTCTTGCCTGGAGAATCCCAGGGACAGGGGAGTCTGGTGGGCTGTCGTCTATGGGGTCGCAAAGAATCGGACACGACTGAAGCGACTTAGCAAGCATAGAAAGTAAGCAAGGAAAACCAGATATATCCTATCCCTGGTGGCTCAGACGGTAAAGCATCTGCCCGAAATGCAGGAGACCCGGGTTCGATTCCTGGGTTGGGAAGATCCCTTGGAGAAGGAAATGGCAATCCACTCCAGCACTCTTGCCTGGAAAATCCCATGGATGGAGGAGCCTGATAGGCTACAGTCCATGGGGTCGCAAAGAGTCGGACACGACTAAGCGACTTCACTTTCTTTTCTTTCTTTTATGTATGGGAAGATGCAAGCATATGGGCTTACTGAAATAACTTCTTTCATATGCACCTCATCTATCTGGGGCCAAATCCTGCTCTTTGATTGTTCGTGTTCTTAATTCCTCATTCACACTAAGGGGTGGCAGATGTGGTGATGGCTGCCTCTTGCACTTTCTTGCATCCCCCTGAGCTCCTCAGTGCTTACAGGAGAAGCAGTTGATAGCTGCTGGATAGCTGGTATTGTTTTCTGGGCTCATAAATTTACATTTGAAAGGCTGGAATCCCTGATGACTGTGATATCCTTGTTTACTGTTCAGGCAGAAAATGTTTCACAGTAGAATGGTGACCCAAAGTCCTAATTCTTATTCTACTGCTGTGCTGTGGTGAGAGGTTTGCTGATGATGTTCAGGAACATCAGTGAAGCTGACAAGTGAATGGTGATGACAGTCCAATGAAATCAAGTGATATTGGATCTCTATCAGTTGTCAGAGCAGGAAGCCAATTCATGAGCTGATGCTCTCTTTGGTCTATGTACTATGAGTGGCCATCTCTGAACATTGCAGGCACTATTGGGATGTCTTATACCCTGGGGAAACCTGGCTTCTTTAGGATGAGTGCCTTCCTGATCATACTACAGACCCTACAGTCATCCTCCAATCCCAATTTTTGATGGTGATCTTGGTCACAAGCCAATTGAAGCAAATATCACAAATGATGTATGTGACAAATATAACATTTTTCAAGGATAAACAGGAAGTTTATAAACAGGAAGATCTAACATGGCTTGGGATTGTTTTGACTAACCCCAGGACTTCCCTGGTGGCTCAGATTGCAATGCGGGAGACTGGGTTTTGACCCCTGGGTCAGGAAGACCCCCTAGAGAAGGGAATGGTGACCCACTTCAGTATTCCTGCCTGGAGAATTCCATGAACAGAGGAGCCTGGAGGGCTACAGTCCATGGGCTCCCAAAAACTTGGACATGACTGAGCGACTAACACTTGCATCCTTTCACCTGGCCTGCTGCTTTTATACCTTTTCATATCATATAGCAGTAACACTTGTCTTCAGGGCTATGTTGTGTTCAGGGCTTGTAGTAAATGTATGCTTTAATTGATGATACAACATAATAGTTAGGAAAATAAACTTAGGACCAACCTGCTTGAGTTCAGATACCAGCTCTTCCACTTACTAACAGTGATACTGAACAAATTACTTAAGTTCTTGGGCCTGTAAAACTGGGTTACTGAGAGTATTAAGCTCGTAATGTTTGTTGTGACGATTGAGTTAATACTTGTATAAATAGAAGAAAACTGGTGCATAGGTTTGAGAAATTATCATTGGTATAACTAAATGTAGAACAGTGCTCCTCAAAGGATGGCCCCAGGATCACTCAAGTCAGAGTCACAGTAGGGCCAGGAGGTGGGAGCGGGGCCTGTTAAGTGAGAAGACGTTTAAACAGGGAAACCAGAATCTATAGAGAAAAGCCCAAGCATTGCCTCTGTCAACAAACACTGCATGGAATTCTTAATTAAAGACAAAGAACTCCTGTGGTATGCAGGATTCTCCTGATGCCCTGTTCCCCACCACCTCCCCCCCACCCCCCAACATACCTGCTGAGTGAGCCATGGCTGGCTATTCAAATACTAAATCTAGGTGCTGCTGGGAAGAGATTTGTGGATAGAAGTAATATCTCTATTCAGTTGACTTTAAAATATAGAGATTAACTGGGAGGACTAGATCTATTACAGGAACCCTGTAAAAGGCAGAAGACTTTAGAAAGATTTGGCAGAAGGGGTTATCTTAACCATTGCTAATTTACAACAGAGGGGGTGTATATGAGAAGAAATGAAGGCACACTTAAGACACTGAGAGGAAAGCCCTCAGCTTCTCCCAGGGACCTCAGTCTTACAACCTCAAGGAACTAAGTTCTGCCAGCCAACTGCATGAACTGGATTCCATCAGAGATTCTAGAAAAGAGTATATCCCTGATGACATCTTGTTGCTGGCTGTGTGAGATCCTGAGCAGAGGACTCAGTTGAGCCTGGGAAGACTTCTGACCTATTGAACTGTGAGATAGTAAATGGGTGCTTCCTTAAGCTATGAAGTTGGGGTTGATTTATATTGCAGCATTAGATTGTAACTAGTGCAACCACAGACAGAATGGGAAGGGCACTGGACTTGGAATATCTCACTAGAGGTGTATCTTCTGGCAAGCTATGAACTTTCCTTTTTTTCTTCATCTGTAAGATAGTAACAATAAATAATATTTTAAAATACAGAATTATAGTAATATTTAAGTGAAATAACTTATACAAAATGTCTTTTACAGTACAAAACATCCTGTTAACAAAATAGGAGTTTATGAGTTTTTTTTTTTTTTTTTCCCTCAAGCATAGTCTCTCCATTGGAGCTTATTCAAAACACCAGTTAACAAGTGTCTTTGTAAAGCAGGGGCATCCCCAATAATATTCTATGGTTCTGAGACTGAATAGATTACTGTTCCCAATTTATATGTGCCTGCATACATGCTCAGTAGCTTTAGTCCTGTCTGACTCTTTGAGACCCTATGGACTGTAGCCTGTCAGGCTCCTCTGTCCATGTGATTCTTCAGGCAAGATTACTGGAGTGAGTTGCCATGCCCTCCTCCTTATATGTGCCTACTCATTACCTAAGGCTGCAAGCCTAGCTCTGTTTCTGCCCAGAGGCTGTTGGTCCTTGAGAAGTTACTGCTGCACTTCCTGAAAGGGCTTATCCTCATTTTGGGGCACCCTCCTTACACCAGATCTTCAGCAAACACTCTTGAAGCAGATGCTCCTTGTATCTCTGGTGACCATGAGTAAACCTTATGTAAACTTTTTTCTTAGTTGTTGTGTACCACCATGAGCAGCAGCTCCACACCCTCCTTCAAGGAATGTGTGACTACTTTTAATAATATACTAGGGTTGAAGGACACCCTAAGAAACATGTGAAAACCACAGCACGGTCTTCCTGAGCAAACTAGTGAGCTTTTTATTAGTCGAGTTTGAAGGTAAAGTCCAAAGTAGATGGAATTGTATAATAAAAATGATTTTAGACATTACCACGAAGGGGAAAGAACATGAGACCATTGTCAATAGGAAAGGAGTTTTAGGAGAAGAACCCACAAGAGGCAAAGCTGGAAAGCCATGTACTACACATCTCCACAGTGTGCCATTAACATAGATTGTGCTATGCAACCTCCCCAGAAAAGTCTGATGGAAGATTTCATTACAGTTCTGCTATTTTGTGTGACATATAAAACCTCTTCCTCTCTCTGCATGAAATCTAAGTGAAATCTGCATGACTTTCTAATGTAATATGTTGGAGGATATGGTCAAGTACTTTACACAGACTCATGTTGGCTGTGACAAAAGAGGCAAAGCTCAGCAGGATGTAGTGACTAATCCAGGGCAATTCGTGGGTACCCACTATGGGTCTGGCACTGTGCTAGGGTAAATACATAAATAAATATATTCATACTACATGAAAAATTCTAAGTCATCACAATAATCTTGCAGGATAATTTTATTCCTAGTTAGCAAGAGAGAAAGCTCAGAGATGTCAGCCATTTGTTAACACTGCAGAAGGCTGGGATCGATTGAACCCCAGGCCATGTGCTACCCATTGCAGCACACTGTCTGCTTTAAAGATGAAAAGAACTATGGGCAAAGGGGCTTACCAGTTTCTTGTTTCATCAATAACTTCCAGAAATCCTGATGCTAGGGGACTTAGGGGGATGTCAAGCCTCAGGGAGCTTTGGCCAACTCTCTTGCCAGTGTCATTAATCTTAGAGAAAGGCTCAGACTAAGAGAGTGAGGCTCACATGCTGAGGGACATTGTTAGGTTGGCTTGGGGAAAACTTTCTACTTTCTCTTCTGGATACTGTCTAACAGAGGAAAACAAATATCTTCACCATTCCTCCCTTTCATAGAGATATTCTATGCCCAGAATTTTCAAAAAGCAGCTCAAGAAACAAATAGCCTTTGTCCCAATAATTTATCATTTTCATAACTTGATAATAGGGCTCTTCCAGCTAGGCCACTGTATTATAATGAAGCATGTCAAAGAGATCTTGAAGCTTAATGAATACAAAGAAATTAAACTTCCAAACCTGCTTATTTGAACAATCACCACTGCCCACCCCCATCCCCCTTTTTTGGTGTGTTTCTGAGCCATTAAAGAAACTAATTACTTTCTCTTCCATTTGCCCAATAACAGAGGTCAGACTTGAATGTGTAAGCAATGAATGGCTCACCCCTTTGACTTTGCATCAGCACAGGCAGAGATTACCCCTTGTGGTGATGAGGCTTTCTCTCCTCCCTTCCTTGCAAAAGATGTATTGTTTTACAGAAACATCAGGCAGGCACCTCTTTTAGAATAATCATATAACTTAGAGCAAGTGTAAATATGAAATGTCTGGGAATAAAAGGAAAAAAGCAGTGTTGGGGGGCTCTATTGAGCTGTCAGGAACTGCTGACAGAGCCATTTGGTGACTAAAGGGGAATGTTGACAGGAGGGAGAACTGACTATAGTGCTGACTGGTCAGGGATGTGTTGGTAGGAGAGAGGAGGAAGCCAACTTTTCAGATACCTTGAGATAACAAAATGCATCCCCTATGTAGTTGATGGAAGCCATTTTTATGATTGATAGTAATGATACACTATTGGTAGAGGGCCACGGGTAAACCAGTTGTCCAGGAGGACAGGGTATGAGGGACTGAACTAGGAGAGCCCAGGAAGTTGCCCAGAGTAAGGGCTCCATCTTCAGGCAGACCTGGAGACCTTCTTGTTTACTTATGATGATACCTTGTGTAAGTTACTATACACCTTTTTTTTGTCCATCTATAAAGTGGGCATGGTCACTTGGTGGTGTTTTCTATAAAGATTAAATGAAACACATTAGTGCTTAACTGATGCCTGGTCTATAGTAGGTTGTAAACAAATAATAGTAGATTTATTATTAAAGTAAATTCCAGTAATCAAGGCTTGAATTTCAGAGTAAGGCAATTAGGGGCTGTCACCATTGTGAGCCTTGCCAAGACCCTTATGAAACAAAAAATGGATCAGAGGGTCCTTGGGGACAAAGCTCATAAGTCTACTTCTTTGCCCAACTTTTCATGGCTTAGGAATCTTGAGGCCAGGCAAGGGGATAAGGCAGAGAATGCTGCCTGGGGTTATAAAGTTCTTGGAGTCAGGAGTTTTAACACCACCCCTTCTTCCAACCTGAGAATTTGAGAAAGTGACTTGTTCTCTGCAGAAGTTTATTTCCTTATTGATAAAAACTAGAGTAAAGGAACCCCACTCCAGTACTCTTGCCTGGAAAATCCCATGGACAGAGGAGCCTGGTAGGCTGCAGTCCATGGGGTCGCTAAGAGTCAGACATGACGAGTGACTTCACTTTCACTTTTCACTTTTCACTTTCATGCATTAGAGAAGGAAATGGCAACCCACTCCAGTGTTCTTGCCTGGAGAATCCCAGGGACGGGGGAGCCTGGTTGGCTGCCATCTCTGGGGTCGCATAGAATCGGACACGACTGAAGCGACTTAGTAGTAGTAGTGGTAGTAGAGTAAAGGAGGTTGAATTATCTACCCTATTAATCTCTTCCAGTTGTGATATCTGAGAATTCCAGGTATGAAAGTTAAGGTCCTTAGAAGTCACATGTCCTTGCTTTTGCTAAGATCCACAATTCCATCTATACAGGCCATCATCTGATCCCAGAACACTGAGTTTTAAGAGCTCCTTCCTGGACTCCATGTCTCTGACTTTGTCATTTCCAAATACTCATTCAAGGACTCTGGCTTCCCCCAATGTCCACCACTGAGTGCTCTGGGGAAAAAGGGAGGTCAGATGCCTCCAGTCAATTTTTAATTATAGACAGCAGATGCCGAAGCCCTGGATTTATGAATGCTTGTCATCTTAACAAACCTGCTGCCAGCTCCCAGCGACTCTTGCCTGACCTGTTTGATTTATACATCTATTGCCTGCCACATTAAGCCAGAGGCTGAACTGCAGAATTTCAAGTTGCATCACCTTTTCTCAAATGCATTCCAGCTCTCTTGTGCTGTCACGAAAGACTCATCTGCTGAAAGGGGTTTTATCCCATGGAGGGCCACTAGCATGCTACCTCCCCTCCAGCCCATCATCTCTCCTCCTCTTTCTTCCCAGAGTTCCCCTGCAGCTTGTAATGCCTTGGATGGAAACAGGCTTTGCCCCTCTTGCCTTACCCTCTTGAGGATTGTGGCTTCCTTTAATGAAACTAGCACTGATGGATTTGGACAAGAGTCAAGGACAAGTGAATTTTAACGGGTTTCTGTGGGAGAATTGCCTCTGACTTCCCACTCCTCCTGAACTTCAGAGTGCAGGGCCTCCACATTTTCCCTCACAAATGGGATGCATCAAATTCAGATGGGGTCTCTGAGAGAGACCCTGGGTTCCTGGAAAAGATTTTTAAATTTATTTAGATGCATCATGATGGTCTTCTATGGCCAGCACTTAAGTCCAACCTTCTGGGAAAGGATTCTATGTTTCTCAGCAAAGAAAGTGTTATGACCTCCCTCCCCACTCTTTCTTATTTATGTTCTTGAAGTGAGGATAGCTGGTTAAGTTTAAGAAAAGGGGCTGAGTTTTAAGGAAATGATTCTACCAGTTGTGTTTCTCTCTGAACCCCATTTGGCCATCAAGGTAGATAGCAGAGTGGAAAGAGGATATCTATTCACCCTTAACTGAAGTGCTAGACACTTCATATCACTATGGAAAACAGTTTCCATAGGGTCAGGCAAGTGAAATAAATGAGTGAATTGGCATTTAGTACAAGTGAGACTAGTATAAGTACAAGGGTTTCCCTGCAATATGGGAGACCTGGGTTTGATCCCTGGGTTGGGAAGATCATCTAAAGAAGGCAATGGCACCCCACTCCAATACTCTTGCGTGGAAAATCCCATGGATGGAGGAGCCTGGTAGGCTACAGTCCATGGGGTCACAAAAAGTTGGACATGACTGAACGACTTCACTTTCACTTTTCACAAGTGAGACAGTGAGGAACGGTGGGGGCTGAGGAGAGCTGAAGAAAATAAACCCCATATACAGAAAATAGATACTACTGTACTTAGGTTTAACTGGGCAGTCTTTGGGGAAAATTTACGTGAAATGTTACCAGATCTTTCAGTTTTTCAGAAGAGTGCAGAAATGCAGTTGTTTTTTTTTTTAAGCGTGTGAATTCTTTTATATATAATGATTGGCAAATAATTAAAAGATAGAAAATGTTATCCTGCATTCTGCAGGCTAAGCAAAACCTATTTGCTTACCAGATTTGACCTAAAGATTTCTAGTTTTCAAACTTTGTTTTATATGCTTGATCTGATTTATTATTTCCAGCAATCCTAGAAAGTGAATTTTATTAGGTCATTTCATAGTGGAAGAGACTAAAGGTCAAAAAAGTCAAGGACTTTGCCTGGAGTCCCACAGTTAGTAAATGGTAGGAAAAGGGTACTTTCAGAGAGCAGACCCCCTGAAGGTCTGTCCCTGACACCTGTTCCTACCACTCTGCCGGGTTGCATAGATTCAGGGGAGCATCACTTTTTCTTCTCTCGCTTCTTCCTTCACATGCTTCACAACTTTCTAAGACTTTATTAATCTTCTTATGAATCTGCCAGATTTGACTCCTAAGTACTTGAGAACTCCAAGAGCATCTGCAGAAAAATGTCCTTGTTTCTGAGTCATTGTGCTCACTATGGCTCATTCAAGTGTGGCTTTTAAAGCTCCCAATAATGCTAATTTTTCTCTTTTACCTTCTTTTTTTAAGCCAAGATATCATTCCCTGGCTTTGATATAAAGTCATATTTTCAGAGGTTGCAAGTCAACAGATACATAGAGAATTGAACTAGGTTTTTTTGGTTGACAAGTAGATTTGGAGCTTGAGGAAGGTTGAAGAATCAGCATTTATTGAGCCTCTGTGATCCTGTGAAATGAGAATTATTGGTCTCATTTTACAGATGAGAAAATTGAGTTCAGAAAGTTTAAGTTACATGTCCAAGGTCATACAGTGCAAAAGCAATCGGGTTGGAATTTAGACTCTTGGCTGCCTGAATTCAATACTTTTTCCACTGTACCTGCTACCTTTGAATATTACAGTGTATTGGTCTGTGCTAGTAAAATTAACAGAATGGCTGAGAAATTATGCTTTTGAATTGAAATATTTCACTGGGCCATAAAAAAGGAGAGTAAAATATGTTTTAGATCAACACGTACATATGGGTTTTGTATACATTGAACTAAAAGCAGGAGAAAGTGAACTCAAGTCTAACCCTGTCTGAAATTCATACATTTACTATTCTCTCAAAAATTCTCAGTAATAGAGTTAGCACAAAATGATATGCTGTACTATGTCACAGAAGTATGTGCTGTGCTGTGCTCAGTCGCTCAGTGGTGTCTGACTCTTTGCGATGCCATGGACCATAGCCCACCGGGCTCACAGAAGTATATGAGTCTCCAATTGTATAATTTTATATAGCACTTTGTGTTCTTATTGCCTATATTTTATAACTGTGTATGATTCACTGCTGTTTCTTTAGAAAGACAGTAGTCCTTTATATACATTGTCTGTGATATATTCACATATCAACTGAGAATTTTACCCAGTGACTATATCTTCACTTTTATATATACAGGAAATATATTGCAAATATAATATATAAATACATATTTATATCAAAAGTATGTATAAATTTGTATAATTGAATTAAATATGCAACATATAATTACATATAAAATACATATACAATATATTTATACATAAGTATATAATTTGGTTTATTATTGCATATATGCTGCTGCTGCTGCTAAGTCGCTTCAGTCGTGTCTGACTCTGTGCCACCCCACAGATGGCAGCCCACCAGGCTCCTCCGTCCCTGGGATTCTCCAGGTAAGAACACTGGAGTGGGTTGCCATTTCCTTCTCCAATGCATGAAAGTGAAGTCTCTCAGTCATATCAGACTCTTAGCGACCCCATGAACTGCAGCCTACCAGGCTCATCCATCCATGGGACTTTCCAGGCAAGAGTACTGCAGTCGAGTGCCATATAAGTTAATGCATATAAATATATAATTATATTTATATACATACATATATATATATATATAGAGAGAGAGAGAGAGAGAGAGATACACAAAAACTGAAGAATATATTCGTTAGGTAGAATTATAGGTTGACTATTTCCTTTCAGCACTTCTAATATACCATCCCATTGCCTCTTTTTGTAAAAATTAATTTTATTGGAGTATAGTTGATTTGCAGTGTTGTAGAGTTTATGCTGCACAGCAAAGTGAATCAGTTAATCCCTCTATTAATGGGATTTCCCAGGCAAGAATACTGGGGTGCTTGATTAAAGGGTGCCTAGGTGTGGCTTTTGTAGCAATTATTCTGCTTGGGGCTCAGTGACCTTCTGGGATCTCTCAGTCATTGTCCCTCCAGCTTACTAGCCATTGTTCCTCAAATATTTCTGAAACCCCACTCTCTTTCTTCTCTCCCTGGGACTCGAATTACTTGTATGTTCAAGCATTTGCTATTACACAGCACGTCTAGGATGCTCTGCTCTACCTGTATTTTATTTACCCATCTTTGTATTTGTGTTCTAGTTTGGACACTTTCTAATGATGTGTGTTTAGGTTCATGGACCCTTTCCCCATTTGTGTTCAGTTCAGTCACTCAGTCATGTCTGACTCTGCGACCCCATGGACTGCAGCACTCAAGGCCTCCCGGTCCATCACCAACTCCCGGAGTTTACTCAAACTCATGTCCATTGAGTCGGTGAAGCCATCCAACCATCTCGTCCTCTGTCGTCCCCTTCTTCTCCTGCCCTAAATCTTTCCCAGCATCAAGGTCTTGTCAAATGAGCCAGCTCTTCGCATGAGGTGGCCAAAGTATTGGAGTTTCAGCTTCAACATCAGTCCTTCCAATGAACACCCAGGACTAGTCTCCTTTAGGATGGACTGGTTGGATCTCCTTGCAGTCCAAGGAACTCTCAAGAGTCTTCTCCAACACCACAGTTCAAAAGCATCAGTTCTTTGGTACTCAGCTTTCTTTACAGTCCAACTCTCACATCCATACATGACTCCTGGAATAACCATAGCCTTGACTAGATGGACCTTTGTTGACAAAGTAATGTCTCTGCTTTTTAATATGCTG
>NW_011494789.1:2399573-2399992 GCF_000754665.1 Bison bison bison
GCAGTCACCATCTGCAGTGATTTTGGAGCCCCCCCCAAAATAAAGTCTGCCACTGTTTCCACTGTTTCTTCATCTATTTCCCATGAAGTGATGGGATGGGATGCCATGATCTTAGTTTTCCGAATGCTGAGCTTTAAGCCAACTTTTTCACTCTCCTCTTTCACTTTCATCAAGAGGCTTTTTAGTTCTTATTCACTTTCTGCCATAAGGGTGGTATCATCTGCATATCTGAGATTATTGATATTTCTCCCAGCAATCTTGATTCCAGCTTGTGCTTCCTCCAGCCCAGCATTTCTCTTGATGTATTCTGCATTTAAGTTAAATAACCAGGGTGACAATATACAGCCTTGGCGTACTCCTTTTCCTATTTGGAACCAGTCTGTTGTTCCATGTCCAGTTCTAACTGTTGATTCCTGACC
>NW_011494789.1:2400510-2401356 GCF_000754665.1 Bison bison bison
CTGTCCTTTATCGAGCCCATCTTTGCATGAAATGTTCCCTTGGTATCTCTAATTTTCTTGAAGAGATCTCTAGTCTTTGCCATTCTATTGTTTTCCTCTATTTCTTTGCACTGATCACTGAGGAAGGCTTTCTTTTTTTTTCTTTTAATTTTATTTTATTTTTAAACTTTACAGTATTGTATTGGTTTTGCCAAATATTGAAATGAATCTGCCACAGATATACATGTGTTCCCCATCCTGAACCCTCCTCCCTCCTCCCTCCCCATACCATCCCTCTGGGTCGTCCCAGTGCACCAGCCCCAAGCATCCAGTATCGTGCATCGAACCTAGACTGGCGACTCGTTTCATACATGATAGTATACATGTTTCAATGCCATTCTCCCAAATCTTCCCACCTTCTCTCTCTCCCACAGAGTCCATAAGACTGTTCTATACATCCATGTCTCATTTGCTGTCTCGTACACAGGGTTATTGTTACCATCTTTCTAAATTCCATATATATGTGTTAGTATACTGTATTGGTGTTTTTCGTTCTGGCTTACTTCACTCTGTATAATAGGCTCCAGTTTCATCCATCTCATTAGAACTGATTCAAATGAATTCTTTTTAATGGCTGAGTAATACTCCATTGTGTATATGTACCACAGCTTTCTTATCCATTCATCTGCTGATGGACATCTAGGTTGCTTCCATGTCCTGGTTATTATAAACAGTGCTGCGATGAACATTGGGGTACATGTGTCTCTTTCCCTTCTGGTTTCCTCAGTGTGTATGCCCAGCAGTGGGATTGCTGGATCATAAGGCAGTTCTATTTCCAGTTTTTGAAGGAATCTCCACACTGTTCTC
>NW_011494789.1:2401486-2402564 GCF_000754665.1 Bison bison bison
TTGCTATTATTTTCTCCCATTCTGAAGGCTGTCTTTTCACCTTGCTAATAGTTTCCTTTGTTGTGCAGAAGCTTTTAAGTTTAATTAGGTCCCATTCATTTATTTTTGCTTTTATTTCCAATATTCTGTGAGGTGGGTTATAGAGGATCCTGCTGTGATGTATATCAGAGAGTGTTTTGCCTATGTTCTCCTCTAGGAGTTTTATAGTTTCTGGTCTTACGTTGAGATCTTTAATCCATTTTGAGTTTATTTTTGTGTATGGTGTTAGAAAGTGTTCTAGTTTCATTCTTTTACAAGTGGTTGACCAGATTTCCCAGCACCACTTGTTAAAGAGATTGTCTTTAATCCATTGTATATTCTTGCCTCCTTTGTCAAAGATAAGGTGTCCATAGGTGCGTGGATTAATCTCTGGGCTTTCTATTTTGTTCCATTGATCTATATTTCTGTCTTTGTGCCAGTACCATACTGTCTTGATGACTGTGGCTTTGTAGTAGAGCCTGAAGTCAGGTAGGTTGATTCCTCCAGTTCCATTCTTCTTTCTCAAGATAGCTTTGGGTAATCGAGGTTTTTTTGTATTTCCATACAAATTGTGAAATTATTTGTTCTAGCTCTGTAAAGAATACTGTTGGTAGCTTGATAGGGATTGCATTGAATCTATAAATTGCTTTGGGTAGTATACTCACTTTCACTATATTGATTCTTCCAATCCATGAACATGGTATATTTCTCCATCTATTAGTGTCCTCTTTGAGTTCTTTCACCAGTGTTTTATACTTTTCTATATATAGGTCTTTAGTTTCTTTAGGTAGATATATTCCTAAGTATTTTATTCTTTCCGTTGCAATGGTGAATGGAATTGTTTCCTTAATTTCTCTTTCTGTTTTCTCATTATTAGTGTATAGGAATGCAAGGGATTTCTGTGTGTTGATTTTATATCCTGCAACTTTACTATAGTCATTGATTAGTTCTAGTAATTTTCTGGTGGAGTCTTTAGGGTTTTCTATGTAGAGGATCATGTCATCTGCAAATAGTGAGAGTTTTACTTCTTCTTTTCCAATTTGGATTCCTTTTATTTCTT
>NW_011494789.1:2403585-2404624 GCF_000754665.1 Bison bison bison
TTGCTATGGTCTCTTTTGTTTCTTTTGCATTTATTTCTGCCCTAATTTTTAAGATTTCTTTCCTTCTACTAACCCTGGGGTTCTTCATTTCTTCCTTTTCTAGTTGCTTTAGGTGTAGAGTTAGGTTATTTATTTGATTTTTTTCTTGTTTCTTGAGGAATGCCTGTATTGCTATGAACTTTCCCCTTAGGACTGCTTTTACCGTGTCCCACAGGTTTTGGGTGTTATGTTTTCATTTTCATTCGTTTCTATGCAAATTTTGATTTCTTTTTTTATTTCTTCTATGATTTGTTGGTTATTCAGCAGCGTGTTGTTCAGCCTCCATATGTTGGGATTTTTAATAGTTTTTCTTCTGTAAATGAGATCTAATCTTACTGCATTGTGGTCAGAAAAGATGCTTGGAATGATTCCTATTTTTTTGAATTTACTAAGGCTAGATTTATGGCCCAGGATGTGATCTATCCTGGAGAAGGTTCCATGTGCACTTGAGAAAAAGGTGAAATTCATTGTTTTGGGATGAAATGTCCTATAGATATCAATTAGGTCTAACTGGTCTATTGTATCGTTTAAAGTTTGTGTTTCCTTGTTAATTTTCTGTTTAGTTAATTTTCTATTTAATTCGTTTAGTTGTGAGTGGGGTATTAAAGTCTCCCACTATTATTGTGTTATTGTTAATTTCTCCTTTCATACTTGTTAGCATTTGTCTTACATATTGCGGTGCTCCCCTTTTGGGTGCATATATATTTAAAATTGTTATATCTTCTTCTTGGATTGATCCTTTGATCATTTTGTAGTGACCGTCTTTGTCTCTTTTCACAGCCTTTGTTTTAAAGTCTATTTTATCTGATATGAGTATTGCTACTCCTGCTTTCTTTTGGTCCCTATTTGCATGGAAAATCTTTTTCCAGCTCTTCAGTTTCAGTCTGTACGTGTCCCCTGTTTTGAGGTGGGTCTCTTGTAGACAACATACGTAGGGGTCTTGTTTTTGTATCCATTCAGCCAGTCTTTGTCTTTTGGTTGGGGCATTCAACCCATTTAC
>NW_011494789.1:2405515-2436881 GCF_000754665.1 Bison bison bison
GGGGTATTCCTCTGTCTCTTCATCTTGTTTAAATTGCTGAGTTTGGGGTGTCCTTTCTGTATTCTGGCAGTTTGTGGAGTTCTCTTTATTGTGGCATTTCCTCACTGTGTGTGGGTTTGTACAGGTGGCTTGTCAAGGTTTCTTGGGTAGGGAAGCTTGTGTCGGTGTTCTGGTGGGTGGAGCTGTATTTCTTCTCTCTGGAGTGCAATGAAATGTCCAGTAATGTGTTATGAGATGTTTATGGTTTTGGGGTGACTTTGGGCAGCCTGTATCTTGGAGCTCAGGGCTGTGTTCCTTTGTTGCTGGAGAATTTGTTTGGTATGTCTTGCCCTGGAACTTGTTGGCCCTTGTGTGGTGCTTGGTTTCAGTGTAGGTATGGAGGCGTTTGATGTGCTCCTGTCAATTAATGTTCCCTGGAGTCAGGAGTTCCCTGGAGTCAGGGTTTGGACTTAAGCCTCCTGCTTCCAGTTATTGGTCTTATTTTTACCGTAGTTTCAAAACTTCTCCTTCTATACAGCACCATTGATAAAACATCTAAGTTAAAGATGAAAAGTTTCTCTGCCATAAGGGTCACCCAGAGAGGTTCACAGCATTACATGGAGAAGAGAAGGAGGAGGGAGTTAGAGGTGACCCGGATGAGATGAGGTGGAATCAATAGAGGAGAGAGTGGACTAGCCAGTAATCACTTCCTTATGTGCACTCCACAACTGGACCGCTCAGAGATGTTCACAGAGTTATTCAGAGAAGAGAAGAAGGAGGAAGGAGGCAGAGGTGGCCAGGAGGATAAAAGGGGGGAATGAAAAGGAGGGAGACAGATCCAGCCAGTAATCAGTTCCCTAAGTGTTCTCCACCGTCTGGAACACACAGAAATTCACGGAGTTGGGTAGAGTAGAGAGGGGTTAGGGAGGAGACACAGGCGACCTGGTGGAGAAAAAGGAGAGTCCAAAGGGAGAGAGAGCAGTCAAGCCAGTAATCTTGCTCCCTAGTGAAAAATGGGTACTGAAGATTGGGTTCTTAAAGGTACAAAATTGATAACAAATACGTAAGAGCAAAAATTAAAAATCTAGACTAGACTTTGAAATTTCAAAAATATGATGTTAAAGAAAAGAAGAAGGAAAAGAAAGAGAGAAAAAACAAACAAACAAACAAAAACGAAGTCGCAAAAATTATAAGGAAAATATAGGTATAAAATTGATAACAAATACCAAAAAGCAAAAGTTAAAAATCTAGAGTAGAGTTTGGAATTTCAAAAATACAATGTTAAAAAAAAAAGAAGAAGAAGAAAAAGAGAGAGAGAGAAAAAACAAACCAACAAAGCTGTAAAAATTATATAGAAAATATAGGTACAAAGTTGATAACAAATACCAAAAAGCATAAATTAAAAATCTAGAGTTGAGTTTGGAATTTCAGGTTTACAATGTTATATAAAAGAGGAAGAGAAACAAAGAGAGAAAAAAAGTCACAAAAATTATAAGAAAAATATATATACATATAGGTACAAAATTGATAACAAATACCAAAAAGCTAAAATTAAAAATCTAGAGTAGAGTTTGTAATTTCAAAAATATAATGTTAAAGAAAAGAAAAGAAAAAAAAAAGAAACAAGGTCAAAAAAATTATAAAAAATATATATATGAAGTTTGCTTTAAAAAAAATAGGGTCTTTTTTTTTGCAAAGTAATAGTAGGTTATAATAGTGAAAATTAAAGGAATAATAGAGGACTTAAAATTTTTTAAAAAATTTAAAAAAAAGAAAGAAAGAATGATAGTAAAAATAGTAAAAATATATCTAGGACTTTCTCTGTTTTTGTTGTCGGTATTGTGGGTTCAGTTCATTTTCAGCTAGTTCCTTGGTCTGACTTATATTTCTCAAGATCTATAGGCCCCTTCCTATGTAGACGGTACTAACCGCAGGGTTTTAATCTATTGCCTGTAGCTTCCAAGGCGGTTCCCTCTGTTATAGCTTCTTCTGTTTGCTGGTCTCTTCAGTGTCTGGTTTCTGCCCTGACACAAAGGGGATGGTGGAGGACTACTTTTTTTTTTTTTTAGGCTCACTTGTTCAGTCGCGCTGTGGGGAGGTAGGGAGGGATGCTGCAAACAAATAACACTGGCGTGTGCTTGCAGTGCCTCAGCCACACTGTGTCTGCCCCCGCTCACAGCGCGTGTAGCCTCCCTGCCCACACTGCTCAGGCTCTAGGTTGCTCTGCCGGGAACCATCTGTGGCCGGCCCTGGGCTGCTTGCATCTCCCAGGTCCAAGCCGCTCAGGTTCAGGCACTTGGGTAGGCCTCAGAGGCGCAGACTCGGTTGGTCCTGCGTTTTGTGCTCTTCCCAGATCCGAGCAGCTCAGGTGATGAGGTGTTTGGTGAGCGCGATTGCTGTGACTTACTGCCTCCCCGCCGCTCAGTTATCTAGGTGTACAACCGGCACACCTTCTCAGGTGGATGTTGACCGTCCAGACCCCCAAGAAGTCTTAGTTAGCAAAGAAGCCTGCTTACAGTTTTGTAGATAATGTCTCTCTGGGGCTGCGATTGCCCCCTTCCAGCTCTGGCTGCCTGTCATCGGAGGGGGATGGTCTGCAGCCTGCTATCTCTGTTCAGTTCTTTGTTCCGTGCGTGGGCCTGGCGGTGTCTTAGGTTAGGGCTGGCTTTTCACATGGTAGATATCCTACAGTCTGGTTTGCTAGCCCAAATTATTTTGCTCAAATAGCGCTCGGGGTATTCAGGCCAGATCCTTACTCTAAGCGATGCAGCCCGCGCTGCACCTCCCTGCCCAGCCCCCGCTTGCTAATGGTGTGTGCAGGCGTCTGCGCTGCTTCTCTGCTGGGGGAGTTACTGTAGGGCTCATAATCTGTGGGTTTTAATTGTTTATTTTTCTTCCCTGTTATGTTGCCCTCTGTGCTTCCAAGGCTCCGCACAGATTCGGCAGTGAGAAGGTTTCCTGGTGTTTGGAAACTTCTCTCTTTTTAAGGCTCCCTTCCTGGGATGGAACTCTGTCCCTCCCTCTTTTCTCTCTTTTTTTGTCTTTTATATTTTTTCCTACCTCCTTTCAAAGACTTGGGTTGCTTTTCTGGGTGCCTGATGTCCTCTGCCGGCATTCAGAAGTTGTTTTGTGGAATTTACTCGGTGTTTAAATGTTCTTTTGATGAATTTGTGGGGGAGAAAGTGTTCTCCCCGTCCTACTCCTCCACCATCTTAGCTCCTCCCCCTCTGGTCACTGAGGAAGGCTTTCTTATCTCTCCTTGCTATACTTCATAACTCTGCATTCAAGTGAGTATATATTTCCTTTTCTCCTTTGCTTTTGGCTTCTCTTCCTTTCACAGCTTTTTGTAAGGTCTCCTCAGACAGCCATTTTGCTTTTTTGCATTTCTTTTTCTTGGGGATAGTCTTGATCCCTGTCTCCTGTACCATGTCATGAACCTCTGTCCATAGTTCATCAGGCACTCTGTTTATCATATCTAGTCCTGTTGTTCTCAAGGCATTTATTCCAGAGGTAATCTATGTAAAACTAAAGGGATAACACAGCTGAGACACATTTCGACCCAACAATAGGAGCTGACTGTTGCTTAGTTATTGCCAAATTCAGACTTAAATTGAAGAAAGTAAGGACAACAACTAGACCGTTCAGGTATGACATTTTGTGTTCAGCATCCTGCTAATCCATTTAACAAATTATTTATGATCTTACATTTTTCATTTCTAGCATTTTCATTTGCTGTTTTTTTTTAAATCATTTCCACATCTCTGCTAAATTGCCCATTCTTCACATGTGTGTTCACCTTTCCCCTAGCTCCTTTCCATTTTATCATAATCATTTTAGAGTCTCTTTATGATAATTTCATTATCCAGGCCATCTCTTGATATTGCTTCTGCTGTTTACTGTTGACGTTGAGCTCCATTTTCTCTCCTTTTTGTGTACTTATAACACACAGGAGAACACTAAACACTGAATTCAATAATGTTTGTATCCATAAAAGTTCAGTCTTGTTTTTCTGTTCCACTGTGAGAGTGATGGTTAGTCAACCTGAGGTGGACTAACCTGGGTCGAAAAGGGTCTCAGCTGTGTTATCCCTTTAGTTTTACTTACTTCACCACTGGAACAAATGCCTTGAGAACAAAGTAGACATTTTCTTTACATCAGGAACTGAGAGATCTCACAGCACAGCTGGTAAGATTCTGGAAATTTACCTCTGATTCATGGCTTTCAGATATCTGGGAGATTTCCCTCTACCCTACAGCCTAATTGACAAGTTTGGGGTCATTAGTGAGTTCTCTTTTGGAGAAGGCAGTGGCACCCCACTCCAGTACTCTTGCCTGGAAAATCCCATGGATGGAGGAGCCTGGTGGGCTGCAGTCCATGGGGTCGCTAAGAGTTGGACACGACCGAGCGACTTCACTTTCACTTTTCAGTTGCATGCATTGGAGAAGAAAATGACAACCCACTCCAGTATTCTTGCCTGGAGAATCCCAGGGACTGGGGGGAGCCTGGTGGGCTGCCATCTATGGGGTCGCACAGAGTCAGACACGATTGAAGTGACTTAGCAGTATCAGTGAGTTCTCTTTACCATCGATTCCTACTGACTGCTTTCTGCACCGTGGGTGTTTGCACTTAGTCCTGCCAGTTTCCCAGTTACTGGAGGTCTTCAGAAGGTCTGAGGTGCCTTGGGAGTTCTCTCTTGGCAGCTCACTGAGAGTTCTTTGAGTTTTCAATTCTTTGATGGTTTTATGAAACAACATTTATTTTCTTTTTAAAAAGTTTTTTACATTGAATATGATTGGTTTACAATGTTGTGTCAATCTCTGCTGTACAGCAAAGTGACTCAGTTGTACACATATATACATTATTTTTTATGTTATTTCCCATTATTGGTTTATCACAGGATATTGAATATAGTTCTCTGTGCTGTACATTAGGACCTCATTGTTTATCCATTCTAAATATAACAGTTTGCATCTACCAACCTCAGACTCCCAGTCCATCCCTTCCCACCCTCCACCCCTTGGCAAACACAAGTCTGCTCTCTAAGCTTATGAGTCTGTTTCTGTTTTTTTTTCTTTAATTTATTATTATTACTATTTGCATAATTTATTTTCTGTTGGTTGTTAGGATGGAAACTGATTTCATAACTTTTTTCATTATGTCAAAAGTAGGACTATTTTGGTTATGGTTAATGTTGTTATTGGTGGTGGTGGTAGCAATGGTGTGTGTATGTGTGTATTTGAAAGTGTCATTTACAAAAGCAGGATTTAAGGATTTTAAGCTTCTTTTATGCAGTGTCTAGACCCATGATATTTATTTTTCCATCACTGTCCCAGATAATTTGTCCTTGTAGGTCATGTTGTCTGGTCTCAAGTCTTCTGACCCCATAGTTTCGCAAATAGCTCTTGATAGCCTTTCATGTATCTCTCACCTCTTTGTGACTCATTTTCCATTTTTGGAGCTAAATTGGGTATAACCCAATAGAAGTGATCTTTTCTCTTCCTTTCATTTATGTATGTACACACATACACACATGCACACACATTCACTAGATCTGGCTTCTGACTCAGTGTTTTGGTGCCATTCCCACCGACACATAAAATTAGCTCCTGTCTCATGTCAACACAGCATCTCACTCTAGACCAAATATTCTAACACATTTGGAAAGAGTCAGTAAAAAAATTATTCAGCATCTAAAAAAATTTGAAAACAGACTTTTAGCTCTTTCCTTGAAAATCTCTTCAGGCCTGGAAGACCTGTTCCAATACTGCATTCATCTATATCCTGAAGGATATGAACAATGAACAAACAGCTGGAGATAAATGCTGATAGGTCTTTGGGAAGTGTCCTGATCCAAGACGTGTGAGAAGAGGGAGGCAAAAATATCATTCATGGCAAGAGCCTGTTAACAGGTGAGGGAAAGGAGAGGTGACGAGGGGCATCTGATACAGTTTTGCAAACAGTGACTTCCTGGCCCAGAACTGATGGCTCTGATTGCTTCTCATTGCAAGGCACTACTTGCCATAAAGCATTAACACTCCCCTATTTGGTTCACATAATTTCATTTTAATTTAATGCAATTCAGTTCAACCCAACCAATATATTAAATATATATTATGTAACTACTATATGTCTAATGCTGTATTAGTCACTGTGATGATTACAGAGAAATGAAGAGATGAAATGGCTCTGTTCTCAAGGAGATTGTGAATGTAATCCTACAGTTGAAATAAGAGCTGTGCAATGTTCAGCTAAAATTAGAGAACAAAGTAAGAGAACTGAACTGAAAGTCAGATCGGGGTTTTAATTCCAGATCAGCAACTTACTGATCAGGCCATTTAATTTCTCTGTACCTCACTTTCTCCTTCTGTAGAATGAAGGATTGTAATAGATCAGTGGTTCTCAAACTTATTGTATTTAATATCCTCTTTTATAACAAATAATTTGTAATGCCTCATTTACCAAATCGAAATGAAATTTGCAGATATTGTAAGGTACTTATATACATAATAAAAATCAGTATAATGCCCTAACTATAATATAAAGGAGAAATAAAAAAGTAGGCATTTTCAAATAAATAATGTATACTTCAAAATGTAAATTTTCAGGCACAACTGCAGTAGGTGATGTAATGAAGTAGTCAGATAGTTGCACCTGCTTATAACGAACGTTTGGATTTAAGAGAAGTGAGATTAGAAGCCATTCTGTGCTAGAGGAACATTAAATGAAAGAGCAGAGGTACATGCTTATATTCTAGGACTAAAACACATGTAAGGGTAATGAGTACCAGAGCAGACTTATTTGTATATGAAAAGAGAAAGAGAGAAATAGCTTTAATTGAAGCAAGGACAGCACACCATTCAAATTATAGGCTGTGGAAGCAGAGAAAATGAGGAAGCATGTTATTTCTCACAAGAGGGTGATCTTTAATTATAAATGTAGTGTCAAAATAATGCCTGATGTTGTGACACAGGATAGGATGTGATGGGCATTGTGGAAGGCGTGTCTTGGATGTGAGATCTCACCACGTGTCAAGGTGTGCATTCTGGGTATCCAGCAGGACATTCAAGGTTTGTATAAGATCTGTCCCCAGCATTGCAGGACTTCTCACATCCCCACTCTCTTTCCACCACATGCTACTGCTGCTCTAGAAGTATTATGAGAACCAAAAATACTTCCATCCATTTTCAAACAACCTCCCAATTAAGAGGTCCTTACCATGCTTGAGGGCTTCCCAGGTGGCACCAGCAGTAAAGAAACTGCCTGCCTCCCAATGCAAGAGACACTGGAGATGCAGGTTCAGTCCCTGGGTTGGAAAGATCCCTTGGAGGAGGACATGGCCACCCACTTCAGTATTATTTCCTGGAGAATCCCATGGACAGAGAGGAGCCTGACTGGCTACAGTCCATAGGGTTGCAAAGAGTCAGACATGAGTGAAGTGACTCAGCATGTACCATGTTTGAAATTCCATCAGTCTACTGTTCTAATCGGTCAAAACAAATGAATGGGAAAGATAATAAACCCAACGGCAAGTCATGATGAGGAAGATCAATGAGAACAGAACTATCTTCATGGAAGAAGTAGGGCCTGGACTGATCTGGAAGGATGGGTAGAATTTGGCTAGCAAGAATGGTGCATTCAAACACTTGGTTGTGTTGATAAACAGAGTAATCAGCATAGCAGGGAGAGATTTTTTGGCACTTAAGCATTAGTAGTGTGACAAGCAGAGAAAGCAATGGCACCCACTCCAGTACTGTTGCCTGGAAAATCCCATGGATGGAGGAGCCTGGTAGGCTGCAGTCCATGGGGTCACTGAGGGTCGGACACAACTGAGCGACTTCACTTTCACTTTTCACTTTCCTGCATTGGAGAAAGAAATGGCAACCCACTCCAGTATTCTTGCCTGGAGAATCCCAGGGATGGGGGAGCCTGGTGGGCTGCCATCTATTGGGTCACACAGAGTGGGACACGACTGAAGTGACTTTGCAGTAGCAGTAGTGTGACAATTCCTAAGCCTGCGCCTCGTATAACTCCAGTATGTGGATCCTACATGATGCCTATGTGTTCATTACAACAGATCACAAATGGAAAGGGGCTCAACTTGCTTTAAAGCATATATGCTGCATTCATTAACATTCTACAATTTTAGATTTTTCATGAGTTCACACTGAGTTTAAAATGGTAATGATTCTGAATGACACAGATTTCAACTTAGGCAAAGAAAGATTTCCAAAAATAGTCACACGGGGTGAGGTGAAAGGGAAGGGATCACCCAGTGTCAGAAAGTTGTCTTAGAAACCTGGAGGCCCAACACTTATTGACCTGCCAAGTATACCTGAGAGTTTTCACCTTAATGCAAAGCTCTCCTCAAACTAACTGACACTCCATTGAATGTCCCCAGATGATGCTGAGGTTTAGGCTTTTAAGAGCAGCTTGGAAACCTTTTCATGACATGGGGTTTTGATGATAGCTCTTAAGGCTGAGGAAATATGTCATCAATCCTAAGTGCATTAAAAGCTGAGGACACAACAGAATCAAGTGCACCTGAGCCTTTGCTCTGTTGGCACTTCAGAGGAGCAGCTGCGGGTGGCAGGCACTACAGGAAAGAATGAGAAATTTTTTTTTAATTTATTTTTGATTGAAAGATAATTGCTTTACAATATTGCTTTGGTTTCTGCCATACATGAACATGAATCAGCCATAGGTATACATATATCCCCCTCCCTCTTCAATCTCCCTCCCAACTCCCACCTTTTCTCACCCCTAGAGGCTGTCACAGAGCCCAGGTTTGAGTTCCCTGAGTCATAGAGAAAGTTCCCATTGGCTATCTACTTTACATATGGTAACATATATGTTTCCATGCTACTCTCTCTCACCATTCATCTCACCCTCTCCTTCCCCTCCTCTGTCCATGTCCATAAGTCTGTTCTCCATGTCTGTATCTCCACTGTGACCCTGCAAATAGGTTCATCAGTACCTCTTTCTAGATTCCATATATGTGAAGCATGAGAAATTTGAGAGGAAGATTTGGCTGCCCTGGCCATGATGCTGGTCCAAGAGAAGGGAATGAAACTGACCAGCTCATGGTGTTGGTGGACTTAATATCTACCTCCCTGAGCCACTGTAGGCAGAGTTCAGAGCTCTTTCCTCCTGGCTGGGTGATAGGTTAGGATAGAAGCAATGTTGGGGGAACCTGGCTCATCTGCCCTTTTCCCCAGGTGGCTCTTTTTTTTTTTTTTTTAAAGCATTTTATTTATTTATTCATTTTAACACCAAAACCATTTTGTATTGGGGTATAACTGATTAACAATGCTGTGGTAGTTTCAGGTGTGAAGGGATTTAGCCATACATATACATGTATCCATTCTCCCCAAATTCCCCTCCCATCCAGGGTGGCTCTTTTTTAAAATATTTATTTATTTATTTTTGGCTACACTGGGTCTTAGTGGTGGCATGTGGATCTTTCATTGCAGTGCACAGACTCTTCTCTAGTTGTGGCAGGCAGGCTCCAGAATGTATGGGCTCTATAGCTGTAGCATGTGGACTTAGTGGCTCCACAGCCTATGGGATCTTAGTTGCCCGATGAGGGATCGAATCCATGTCCCCTTCATTGGAAAGTGAATTCTTAACCACTTATGGAAGTTTCCCTCAGCCGGTTCTTTAAGCCCACGTTTCCCTGTGGGATTTCTGGGAAAATACCGGAAACAAAAGGAGGATGAGATAGGAAAGAGTAAGCACATAAAGAGTGTGGGTCCTGGAGGCACAGTGGGATAGAATATGGAAGAGTATTTGCTTTCAGGATGAGACCTCTGGTTTCTGGCTATGCCTGGTTACTCCCTTTGTGACCAGCCCCTGCCTAGCACACTACTAGTCCCTTACTCTGTGCTCTGTGGGCCCTGCCATGCTTCATTTCCCTTGGTCCCCTCTTGCTCCTTTGAACCACTCACTTCACATCAGTGGCACCTCAGCCTGGAAGGCTCCAGGCCTTCACCTCTTGGGCTAACTTCTATTCAGGAAGTAGACAGCCCACCTGGGAGAGTACCCAAAGAGAGCTTAGTGAAGGGACTTGGGACCCAGCTGAGGGCAGGCTCAGGGCACCAGTGAGGCATGGTGAAGCACCAGGAACCAGCAATGGGGAAGAATGTGTGTCCCACGGCTTAAAGCAGCAGCAGCAGGAGAAACAGATGTCAGTACCTGCTGAGAGCTGGGCTGTGGAGGGGGTCTCTGGGAGCAATGCGCACCCTGGGAGCAGCCTCTGGGCTCTGGGAAGTCAGAGAATAAACAAGCAGAGGCACCATTGCAGGAAAGCCATGACTTGCCCAAGAAGAGTGAGTCAGAAACCATGGGAAGAGATCACCATCTCACTTCCACCTTGCATGTCTTGTGCTAGTGGAGGTCACTGGTACAACCTAATTAGTTTTCAATATCATAGCTGCAAGGGATTCTGGGAATTTTTTTTTTTTTTTTAAGATTTCCAACCTCTGCAGATGGAAAGGGTATGAAAAGGGACATGAGAACACCCATCTAAGACCTGTGTTAGACCCATCCCTGTGGGGTGGGTCTAAGACCCAGACCCATCTGGGTCTGTGTTCTTTCTGTATACCTCCCTTCCAGGTAGTTAGTGTATGCTTCTCAGCCTCACCTAAGCAGGTCTCTCCTCCTGCTTCCTTCTCAGAGAAGCCTTCCTCCATGTATAATGCAGCACCCATTCCCTCTCATTCTCTTATCTTGCTTCAGAACCTTCATAGCTCTCATCACTCATGGTGTGTGTGTGTGTGTGTTAGTCATTCAGTTGTGTCTGACTCTGCAATCCCATGGAGTGTAGCCCACCAGGCTCCTCTGTCTATGGGATTCTCCAGGCAAGAATACTGGAATGAGATGCCATTCCCTTCTCTGGAAGATCTTGCCAACCTAGGGATCAAACCCAGGTCTTCTGCATTCCAGGCAGGTTCTTTACCATCTGTGCCACCAGGGAAGCCCCTCATCACTCACCATCTGAAATTAAAACCTATTCATTTAATTCTTTCTCTCCCCACCAGAGTGTAAGCCAATGTGGGCAAGCAGCTTTCCTATTTTTCTTGATCACCTGTGTCTACTTTTTTTCCTGTAACTAATTGTTTGAAAGAATATTGAATGAACAAATCAGAAGAGAAGGCACAGGCCTGATGCTGAAGGGCTATTTTGAGACACATGTTAGAGGTACTCTTTTGGGGAAGTTAGAGGTACTCTTTGACAGAGGTGATGCTGAGAAGGAATCATGGCAGAGAAGAAGTGTGATGCTGCCTGTCACTGAAAGGTAGTTATTCTGGAGGCAGATGAGAAGGAAGCCTGGAGAGGGACACAAAGGGAGATAGTGGTCACGAGGCAGTGGGACAGTCCACCAGCCATTTGACTGGGACTTGTGGACACAGAACACTCTTCCAGGGTTGCAGGAGGTGTGTCAGTGGCCTGGGGGTGGCTGTTAAGCTCTACCAGTATGAAAGAACTAATCCCCCTTCCCTGAGGAGCCAGAGATCTATTTGAGGAAATTGGAGCAGCAAGCATGAAATGTGTGGAGCACATTAAGATGTACAAATTATCACAGCATGAGAACACGGGGCCCTGGGGTACACTCAAGAAAGGAAGAGCTGGTTTTGCGCGTGCCTGATCCAGAAGACTTACTGGAAGTCTTGAGGTGAGTGATACACCAGAGGAATGTCTAGGGAAGCCAAAAATGCAAGAAATCTGCCTGGGAACTAGTTGGAGGGGCGCTGGCAGGGGACTGCTTGACATGCGGGACACCCCAAATACATTCTTTTGCAAGCTTGTTGAATAAATAACTAAAGGATCTAAACTCAGTGAAGTGTCTTATCCTCCTTTCTAGAGTAAATATTCTGGGACCACGTCTTCCTGCTTGCAATGATCTCTGCCCTCATCTTCAGTCTCCTACTCTGGCTTCTCTTCCCTCTCAGTAGGGAGCACATTCTCTGTCATCTTTTTCCTTCCTTCTCACTGCCTCTCCCTCCCAGAGTTGCTTCTAGAACAAGACCCCCAGATCCACCACCCAATTTCTGAACTTGAACCAGTTTTGTCAACATTTCCTCCAGGATGCCCCACTGTGAGAGATGATCTAGAATCAAATCATCTTTCTCCCACATGACAGTTAATTTTATGTACCTACTTGCCTAGGCTATGGTGTCCAATTGTTTGGTCAAACAGAAGTCTAGATATTTCTGTGAAGGTATTTTCTAGATGTGACTAGCATTTAAACCAGAGGACTTTGAATAAAGCAGTTTATCCTTTATAACATGGGTAAAACTTGTTCTAACCAATTGAGGGTTTAAAAAAAAATGTCTGAGGTCCCTGAGAAGGAAGGAATTCACCCTCCAGACTGTCTTTGGACACAAGACTGTGACATCAATTCTTCTCTAGTTTGCCAGCCTGCAACCTGCTCTGCAGGTTTCAGACTTGACAGCCCCCAAATTCCAAGAGCCAATCCCTTAAAATACATTTTTTCTCTCCCTCCCTCTCTCTCTCTCCATTTTTATATATGGTTTATCTAGAGAATCATAACTATTTCATCCCCCAACTGCTTCTGCCCGACCTTACTGTTCCTGCTTTGGCAGTGCCATATTCCTGGTGCCGTATTCCCTCCTACACAACCCAGCATCTAATCATCACCAAATCTTTTCAATTCATACCTTTGGTAATTAGGTTAAATCCATTCTTTTCTATTTCAATCACAGTGTCCCTCTAAAAGAGACTGTCTTCTCTAACCAGGTTTACAACTCTGTCTTCCTCTGGATGTCCTTCAATGTCTCTTGCCTCCTCCAATCCACATAGTGGTGGATTTTCTAAATAATAAATCTCATCTTATGATTTTTCTATCTAAAACTATTCAATGGCTCTCCTTGGTCCCTATGATAGAGATCCACTGATGCTGGTTCAAAGGCCCTACATGATCTAGCTCCTGCTACACATTTCATTCCCTCTTCTCTCTAATCAATTCCCACCAACATACTCTCCTTCTTGACAGGACTGTGACCTACATGCTCAGGGCATTTGCACAGGTCTGGAATACAAACTGCCCACATCTTTCCTCTGGCTAGCTTCTACTCATCATTTAGCTATCTTTTCCTTGGGGAAGTTTTTTCTGATCCCTCTAATCTAGGTTAGTTTCTGCTCCTACATGATTTTGTCACAGTTATCATTATATCATCATCACTATTATTTTTTATTTTGTGATTCCTTTTATAAGAAATTTTAAGAAAAGGCAAATCAAGCGACATAGAAAGAGGATTAATAGAGTAGAACAAAGGCTGGTGATAGGAACAAGGAATAAATGTAAATAAGCATGAGGGATCTTATGTAGGTGATTAAAATGGTCTAAAACTGGATTTTGGTGATATTTGCATAACTTGGTAAATTTACTAAGAAGAATATGTTTTTTAAATTTTTAAAATATTTTTATTGCAGTAGCATTGCTTTACAATGTTGTGTTAATTTCCATATATCGTTATTATTTTAATGGTGATATTTATCACTGCACTATGATTACTGACTCAATTTTGTATATAGCTTCCGGTAGACTGGGATTGGATCTTGCTCAGTAAGCATCGTATCCCTAGTGCCTTGTGTTTTAACATGTACACAACAGGTTTTAATGAATGAATACATATATAAACACATTCCACCTGTTGATTTTTAGTGCCCCTACCTGTACAAAACTCCTTGCTGGGTCGAGTCAGTGTCTTTCTGACTTCTTAGTCTCTACTCTGTCCTTCCTGTCATTATATTTTACCTGCTGCTGGTTCTGATACCACTCCTTTGATTGAAGCTCTCCATAGCTCTCCACGTCTTTTGTCATTTTAGACTTCCCATGAGATGAATATTCTTTCCTAGGGGCCTCCATTCTGGCCCAATGAATCTACTGGCCACTTCCAATCTTTCCTTCCTTGCAGTTTCCATCATGTTGCCTCTACTTGGAAACCAGAGTCTATCTAGCCTCTGAATTCCCTTCATCCTCTCCTTTGGATTGAAATTAATTTTTTGTTCCTCTAAACACCACTTCATTTACATAATGGAAAGAGTTAGCAGACATAAAATCTCGCCCAAGCTACTTCATTTTTGGAATCTTAGTATTTTTGCCCATAAGATGAGACTAATAATATCTATATCATCATAATAATAGCATTTACTCATCTAGTTCTTGCATGCGCTACATGCTGGGTAGGCTCCTAAGCACTCTGCATTTATTAACTTATTTAACCATTAACCCTGAATATTCATTGGAAGGATTGATGCTGAAGCTGAAGCTCCAATAATTTGGCCACCTGGTGCGAAGAGCTGACTCATTGGAAAAGACCCTGACACTGGAAAAGATTGAGGGCAGGAGGAGAAGGGGGTGACAGAGGATGAGATAGTTGGATGGCATCACCGACTCAATGGACATGACTTTGAGCAAATTCCAAGAGATAGTGAAGGACAGGGAAGTCTGGCATGTTGCAGTCCATGGGTCACAAAGAGTCGTACATGACTGAGTGACTGAACAACAACAACAACAAACCGTTATACAACTAACCTCTTTTAGAGATAGAATGGAGGCAGAGAGAAGTTAAGTAACTTCCCCAGTGCCACAGAACCGGGAGCACCAGTGCAGGGATTCAAGCCTGGCAGCCTGGTTCCAGGTCTGCCCTCAGTCACGTTGCCACACTGCCTGATGGAGAGTAAAAGTGGGTTAGTGGATAAAGATGCTTTAGCAGAGAATGCAGCTCTGGCAGGCACTGAGTAGGTGGTTCTACAGGTCCTGGAGTCAGGTGCATTTAGCATGATTCTGTCACTTAGGACCTGGCTGACCTTGAGCAGCTTATTTATCTAAGCCTTGGTCACCTCATCTGAAAAACTAGTGTATTGTTGTATTTATCTCATAGAATTGTTCTGCAGATTGATATATTATATATATATATATATATATAATGCGCTTAGAAGAGTACCTGGCAACAGTGGTTGTTGAGTACAGTACATATATAATGTACTTAGAATAGTACCTGGAACACAGTGGTTGTTCAGTTGTTGAGTTTTGTCCAACTCTTTGTGACCCCATGGACTATAGCACCCCAGGCTTCCTTGTCCTTCACCATCTCCCAGAGTTTGTTCAAATTCAAGTCTGTTGAGCCACCAATGCTATCTAACCATTTCATACTCTGCTGCCCTCTTCTCCTGCCCTTAGTATTTCCTAGCATCAGGGTCTTTCCAATGAGTCACACAACTGCACACAGTTAAATCTTCACCAATGTGTATTTTTATAATAGCTCATAATCATGATTATTTTATCACACTCTGCTTTGTATTATAGTAATTTGTGTGCTCAATGGTAATCCCTTCTGTAAGATTGCAATCTTTTTGTTCATGGCCTATGTCTTACACTCTTGCACATCAAAGGTACATGGTGTTTGTTAGATGAGTAGTAGATGATCCTTTCAATGTGATTCATTTAAAGGATTATGGCAGAGGGATTTCTGACCAAGAAGAAAGTTCCCTAAAGAGGCAGTAGCTGTGACGTCAATGGAAGATGTCAATTACATCTTTATTCACTGCTCTACCTGCCATTCCTGTTAAAAGAGTAAAAGGTTAGCAGGTTGGGACTTTTCCTCTTTCCATTCTGTTAAAGTACAATGTGTAGTATACATCATATAACTCTGGGTGAAGGAGCTGGCTTCTTCCCTGTAGTGAAGAAATCCCATTAATTTTTTTTTTCAACTCAAAAGGATCTCTTGGTATCTCATAGCCTGGTATGATGGGGGTATAGAAACAGTGAGAAATTCTGGAAAGAATCAGGGCTTTGGAGGAATGTTGTTAGAGCCCTGATTAATCATTTACAGAATGATTTTAGGCAAATCGTGTAAATTCAGAGGCGTCTCCTTTTTCTCTTTTGTACAATGGTGGAAATCAAATGGGAGATCATACATGAATGTACTGTGGGAACTTTCTAAGGCCCTCCTTTTGTTTTCACTGTTGTTCTTGTTCTAAATGAGGGTCTCCGAAGGTCTGACTCTTTCCAAACTAGAGACAAGCCATGGTGGGAATTGCACCCCCATCAGAAAGTGGAGGGAGAGTGTCAGAGAAAGAAACAACTGGAAAGAATTTTAGGGATCAGCTGGCCCAGCATTTCTCAAACTCCTGCCTTGATTTTTGCCATTATCTGTATAATCTCTGCACTATTATTGATATGATAGTTTCCTTTAATAGCACTCACCTTTTTATGTAAACATGTCCAGAAAGGAAACCATCATTACTGTAAATGGAAAAACCAATATTACTTCCCATAAGTGGAAGGCAGAAAAGAAATACAAGGAGAACTCGGCTAAGTCATTAAATTCTAGGTAGGCACTGCTGCTTGCCAAGGTTCTAAGCCAAAGGCCTACTCTCTCTTCTTTGGAAAGACAAATTAGCAGATATTAGAGAGGTGTTAACTGAAAATTCGAGCCAAGCTGAGACTTGAAGGATTGAAAGATAATTAAAAAGGAAATAAATTTCTCACCGATTAAATGTAGCTTCATGCTCTGCTCTTGCCCCACCTTGAGTCATTTTTCACTGCCCTGCATTTTTGAGAAAAAAAGGACTTTAGTTCTACCTTTGCTTTTGACCAATGAGGAAATTGAGGCCCAATGGATCACATCTATTTTCACAGAGGGGCTTCCTAGACCAGGTGTGTGGATCATCCACCAATGGCAAAGGACATGCATTCCATCAGTCAGAGGTAACTTTCACCATCCTGAGGGCATTTGCTTGTATTATTTATTCTGTCCATCTCCATAGCAGCCTGATGAGATGAACAGGTTCCATTGGATTTTGGCCATTTTTTAAATGAGGGAATTAAAGCTGAGAGAAGTTACCTGACATTTTAAGGTCCCTTGGGTGGCAGGTGGCAGAGCTAGGCCCCAGCACAGCCTCCTGGTTATGCTTCCTTTCTACCGGATCATTCACCTTGCCCATCAGAGAGGCCACCCTGACCTCGTTTCATCTCCAGCTCCAAGACTGAAATTTATAGAACATACACTGGTCAGAGGGGCTTCCCCCGTGGCTCAGAGGTAAAGAGTCCTCCTGCAATGCAGGAGATGCAAGGGGATGCAGTTTTGATCCCTGGGTCGGGAAGGTCCACTGGAGGAGGAAATGGTAACCGACTCCAGTATTCTTGCCTGGGAAATTCCATGAACAGAGGATCCTGGAATGCTACAGTCATGTGGTTGCAAAGAGTTGGACACGACTGAGCAATTGAGCATGCATGTATGTACACTGATTATAGTCTCTGTGAATAAGATACTATAGGTCTTTGACATGGTTTGAATTTTCCTTTCTGGAAAAGGAAAATAAGCTTTCCAAGGCAAACCCCATCTCTTCTATGTAGCATCAAGCATGAAGCAGGTGATATCATGGTGGCCAGTAAGTCAGCAAGTCTTGCTATGACCGGGCTGAGGAGTGGCCAAGCGACCTCGTTGCTGGGGAGTGAGGTTAGTGGGGCAGTCAGCTTGTGGGGTCACTCCCACATCTAGATACCCCTTCTTCCATGCACAGAATTTCTAGCAATATCTCTCAGTACCACTCACTTTTTGTAAAATGAATTACATGTGTTTTGAACTTCTTAATTTGTGGGTAAGTAGCTGCAATCTGTCTTCAGTGCTTTCCCTGTAAACTACAGGATCAAGTCTAAACAAATTAGCCTGGCATTCAAGTCCTCTCTTCATGTGGCTAAGTTATTGCTCCAGGCTGCCTGGGCTGCCCTCCCCAAACTCATCTGCCTACTCAGACCCTACTAAGCCTACCAGAGAAAACTCGAACTCCATTTCTTAAAGCCTGTCAGAGTACCTAGCTGGCAAGGAATCTTTCTGAACTTAACATTTGTTTCATAATTTATAAGGAAATGATTGTGCTGTGTCTCTTTGCATCTTTTTATTTCGATCTGTTATTTACTTCTTTTAGCCTTAAGGATTGGAAATATGGTTGCTTACCTAGGATCTTTGCAAAAGACTGTCACATCTTTTTTTTTTTTTTTACAGGTCAGGGTAAATGCTATTCTTTGTATCCCACTGCTGGATTACATATGAAATAGACACTTAGTACACATGTGGCCAGGGAATATCTTCCAAATCAAAGTTGTTGTTCAGTTGCTCAGTCGTGTCTGACTGTTTGTGACCCCCTGGACTGTAGCACACCAGTGCTTCAGTCCTTCACAATCTCCTTGAACTTGCTCAAACTCATGTCCATTGAGTCAGTGATGCCACCCAACCTTCTTGTCCTCTGTCAGCCCCTTCTCCTCCTTCCTTCAATCTTTTCCAGTATCAGGGTCTTTTCCAATGAGTCAGGTCTTCACATTAGGTGGCCAAAGGATTGGAGCTTCAGCTTCAGCATCAGCCCTTCCAATCAAGGTAGAATAATAAAATGTTAAGAGTCTCAAGAACCAGGCAAAGGAGTTTGGAGCTGTGTTTATTTCACTCTCATTTATTGGAAGAGAAATTTCTGCCACACACATTACTCTGGATGTTGTACTCCTTGTTCTTGTTTCTGACCCTAAGCTCCTTTCTACTGAGCCCTGCAGGATGGGAAAAGAGACACCCCAGTCTCTGTAACTCTCCTTCTTGCTGGCTGTGGTCCTTTTCTGTCCCAATCAGAGAGGAAGCAGAGAACTGAAACTCTGCTCTTCTTTCATTCTCTCCCATGTCCACTTCTTCTTTGATTTTCCCACTCTATGGTTGCTGGTGGACTTGCAAAACTGTGGAGAGGCTCATTCTCCACCTGAGCTAAGGAGTCAGGGAGTAGACTCCAGTAAGCATTGGAATCCCAGTTGGAAAGAGGCCATGTTCCCTGGGTTGTCATTGTCATGGAGGCCTGTTGTCATGGTGACTCTAGTATCAGGCAAGGCAATGTGGATGGGAGAGAAAGAGAAAGAGGCAGAGAGAGAAGATGGCAGAAAGAAAAGGGAAGGAGGAAGAGAAAGCAGAGAAGGGGGGATTCCTGGAAGATCAGAAGGTTTTTTTTTTTTTTTTTCACTTCACTGCACAGCACGTAGAATCTTAGTTCCCAGACCAGGGACTGAACCCATGCCCCATCCAGTGCATGCATGGATTCTTAATAAGTGAATTACCAAGGAAGTTCCAATTGAAGGATCTTTAATTTGGGAAAGACAGCAGGAGCTTAGGTGGGTGGGCGATTGTCATGACAAGAGGAGATGGCAAAGGTGGAAGGAGGTGAAATGGAGAGAAAAGAGGAAGGGAGGTTATGAGAAGCAGAGATGAACAAAAGAGACAAGGGAGGGTGGAGAAAATTAAGGAGAGGATGAAAGAAGGGCTGAGGAATGAATGGGGCTGGGTGCTGGGAGGGGAGGGGAGCCGGCACGGCTCTTGGCGTAATCCCTAATTATTGCCCCGATGTTTTCCATCTCTATCTGCTCTTTGATCTCCTGTGTTACACATTAAATATGAGCAACCAAATGCTTGCATCTCTTGTCTAAAAACTCGATGAGGCAAAACTTCAAAGCGAGGAGTGGAACAAAACAGGCAGCGCCTGGCTTTTTGTACTACAGGATTGCTGGCCCAATTAGGTTAAATGGAGCCCTGAAATCCTCTTCTGATCTGAGCTGGGCACCCATGCTGTGCCTGCTACTGGTTCCAGGCATAATGAGATCAGCATCCCTGGGCTCCCAGCTGACCCAAGGCCCTCAGAGGGACTACCCAGAAGCTAGCATCAGGGATGCAGGCCAACCCGGGCTGAGCTCTCCAGGGGGTGCCCCAGGCAGCAGATCCAAGGCTGGGCCAGGTTCTCTGCATGGCTGGGAAGCATCTAGTCACCTCATGTGCCTGAGTGCCAGGTTGTTGTTGGTGTTCAGTCGTTCAGTCGTGTCTGACTCTTTGCAGCCTCATGGACTGCAGCACACCAGGCTTCCCTGTCCTTCACCATCTCCCAGAGCTTGCTCAAACTCATGTCCATTGAGTCGGTGATGCCATCCAAACCATCTCATCCTCTGTTGCCCCCTTCTCCTCCTGCCCTCAGTCTTTCCCAGCATCAGGATCTTTTCCAATGAGTTGAATCTTCACATCAGGTAGCCAAAGTATTTCAGCATCAGTCCTTCTAATGAATATTCAGGGTTGATTTCCTCTTGGATTGACTGGTTTGATCTCCTTGCTGTCCAAGGGACTCTCAAGAGTCTTCTCTAGCACCACAATTTGAAAACATTAATTCTTCGGCACTCAGGTAGAACTGCTAAATCTGACCTTTGACCTGTCCCCTTGGGGTTTTCATCCAGGCGCCCTAGGTTCTGATGTATCTGCACCCACTGGTTCATGGAGTCAGAGCCTGAGTCTGGTCGGCCCAGAGCAGTGATCCAGTCGCCATCTCTGGGCCTGTTTCCCAGAGAGGAATGCAGAATGAAACTGGAGACTCCAGTGCTATGGTGTATGCTTGCCTTGTTCTGCACACCTTGCAAGGTGCCTCTGGGGGGCAGACCCTTTGATCCCTAGGGTCCCCGGAAGGAAGACTTTTTCCCATTCTGCACTGGAAGGCCCATGACCCATGTGGGCTTTTCTCCACTCACATCCCTTTCCCCTTGCACTTCACCAGCCGCTGTGACCTTCTCATACTGCCTGGCCATCCCTGTCTGTGAGAAGGGGGAAAACTGATAAGCTTATTTACCCTGAGTTAGGGGAGACCAAATGGGAGTATCAGGGCTTTCCAGCTGGCTCAGTGGTAAAGAATTTGCCTGCCAAACAGGAGACACAAGAAATGCAGGTTGGATCCCTGGGTTGGAAAGATCCTCTGAAGGAGGAAATGGCAACCCACTCTAGTATGCTTGCCTGGAAAATTCCATGGGCAGAGAAGCCTGGTGGGCTATATTCCATATGGTTGCAAAGAGTTGGACATGACTGAGCACCATCACCAAATAGGAGCATTTCCTTGTTGGAAAATACTGAAGAAAAGGCAACTATTTACTCAAAGAAGTGTCCCTAAGGACCAAGGCATTGAATTTTATGTTTAGGAGGCAGTGGGTCTGCTGCTGGCCTTCAAATTCTGCCCAAGAGGGAAATTCTTGCTCTTGACTATGGTCTTCTGGAGAGAGGGGCGTTAATCTGGGTAGTATGGGCTCAGGTTGTGAATTTTAGCTTATGACCTGAGGCATCTCTATCTTCCTCCTTTGTCATCTCCCATATCCCAGGAATGACCCCTGAGCTCAGTGGTAATTCATCTGGGTGGGCACAAGGGGCTGGCAAAGAAGGGCACAGGAAACCGTGTCTCGGAGGAGCTCACAGCCAGGGTGGACACAGCACGAGCCTTTTAGTCTGTTCTCCGGAGCAACACAGAACATAGAGAGGTCTCGTTTTCCACTTGGGCTCCCCCTCCTCATTTGTGAGGCTCTGGCCTTTAAGATCCTTTCACAGGCATCTCCTGGGCCCCCCAAACTTTCTGGAGCCCTGTCTTCTTGGCAGAAAGAGCCCCCAGTGCAAGGCCCTCAAGGGCGGCTGTCAGTGACAGACGTTATTTTATGGAAGATAGCCTCTGAGAAGTGAAACGCATGGTTCCTGAGTGTTGCAGGTAGAGAGCTGGAGGAGGAAGGGAGCCCCGCCCTTGGCTGTGTTTCTCCAAGTCAGACGAGAAGCTGACTGGGGTGAAGAGAAGGCTCGCACAGAGAAGTATTCTTTTTTTCTTGGAATTTGGGAGGTTCTGGGGTTCAGGCAGCCTGTGCCTTGGCCTCTGAGCTCATGAACAGAAAGATGAGGTCATACCAGACCTGATAGATCCCAGATACTTGTGTATGAGTGTGGGGTCCCAGGAGAAAGCAGTGATGCTCCTTTGACCTCCTGGAGGCCCCCGACAGGCCCCTGACAGTGAAGTCCGAGGCAGAAGTGTGGGTCAGTACTCAGGAAGGACGGCATTTGGAAGCTTATTGGGAACCTCCTATCAAGAGCAGGCTTTCCAGGTGGTGCTAGAGTAAGGAACCCAGCTGCCAGGGCAGGAGATATAAGAGCCATGGGTTCAATCCCTGGGTTGGGAAGATCCCCTGGAGGAGGAAATGGCTACCCACTCCAGTATTTCTTGCCTGGAAAATTCCATGGGCAGAGAAGCCTGGCAGGCTAAAGTCCATAGGGTGGCAAAGAGCTGGACATGACTGAAGTGACTTAGCACACAAGCCCAACACAGTGCTTAAGAGCCAGCTTTAGACTGGACTTCACGTACTACATCCTAGATTCTCCCTGCATAAGCTAGGATTAGTTACGCAGTCCTCTGTGTCTCAGCCTCCTCATTTGTGAAGCGGCTGATACTTGATCTATGCTATAGCCCTGCCATGAGGATTGGAGTGCTACAACAGTGCCTGGCACTGAGTATTCAACAAATGTTATCTGTTCTTTTCATCCAGTACTCACTGTTTATGTTATCCCTGAGGACAGTAGGAAAGGTAAGTCCTTTTAATAAGAATGGAAAGAAAAGACTCTGTCCAGAACCCTGCCCTTTGTCACTCTTTCCATAATGCCAGGTGTGGTGGGGACGAAGGATATTCAGCCTTGACACGCGGGTATAGTTGTTGATTTTACTCATAGCTATTTCCAGTTTTCTCTCTTTCTGAACATGCAGTAGGATTGTCATAAAAATTAGTTATGACCACAGGACGTGATTTGACTAATTAAATGTGAGCATAAATTATGTATGTCACTTCCAGTGAGGTTTTTTTTTTTTGGCTACACCACATAGCATATGGAATCTTTGTTCCATGACTAGGACTCAAACCTCTGTCCCCTGCTTTGGAAGCACAGAGTCTTAACCACTGGAGCACCAGGCAAGTCCCTCCCTCCAGTGAAGTTCCAAGATGCAGGGTACCACTTGCCACATCTGCTTCCTGCTATAGTGATTGTGTGAGTCTGTGTTGTGATGAAGCTCCTATCAATGTGGGTTGCTGAGTGGCCAGGATGAACAGAGTCCCACAGCCAGCTCTCCCTGGACACAGAGTATGAGCCAGAGTGACCTTTGATTCTGAAAGAGCTAGGGATCATTTGTTGCCTCCGAATAACCAAGCATATCCTGACTGATTGTCCATAGATTAAACTAAAGTATCTGGAACACTGAGTCTTCCTCCTGATGGAGTCTGCTTTCAGCTCTCAGAGGATCCCAAACAGAAGGAAGGGTGTAAACAATCAGACCACTGTTCTCTGCCTCTTCTTTCAGTCTTGAGCTATTTCCTAGATGCAGCATTCAGCTCAAGTGGTAAAGGTAGCAAAGAGAAGAAGGATTTTGTTTGTGTGTTTTTGTCTCACATTTTATTACCCCAGTAGAAAGACTGGGATCTTCATTCACCAAGTGCCTCCCGAGAGTCTCCTAACATCTTAGATAAAGTGCAGAGATTTCGATCACAGTAGGAGCACCAGCATGGATGGGTTCTGAATGGGGCTTTACTCACTCTTGTTTTGTTCTCAAGAACTGGATCTCCAGGTCTCAGACACTTAGTCTGGGACTGACATTCAAAGTATCCTTCCTGGGGCATCAGGCTTGGAAGAACACTTAGAACAAATGCTGACTCATGTTCTAGAAGAAAGGGAATTTCCAGGAGATAACTGATGAACCCAAAGTCAAGTTCTACCCAGTTTTTGAAAGCCAGACCAATGGCATAATTTACAGTACCTGTTCAAGATAAACATGCTGGTTCCCTGGTTCAAAAGTACTAGGAATTTCAAGCTGGTGAATCTAGGGTATTAAGCCAAGCACAAAGACCTTCTCAGATTGTACCTTCTCTGCCAAATAAGCCATTCCTTCACAAGGAGAGAAAAGGAAATCCACTTGGATCTTGGGACACACCCACCCCCTTGACACTCTTGGCCTGAATCCAAAAGGAGCTGAGTGAAAAGGCATCCAGGCTTAAGAAACAACTTCAAATCAAGGCTCTGCAGTGTGGGCCACAGGCAGCTTTTTAACGCTCTCCTTTGCAGGGCAGGCTGACTCTCCTGGTCCTGTTGTTGAGATACGGGGCAAGAGACAACAATTCAGAGATTAGATTTGGCCCTGTACCCTAGAAAGCTAGCTACCCATTCTGCTTGTGCTGTTTTAAATGTTCACGGGAGCTAAAGAAGAAATTCAGAATGCAGGAAGGAAAATGTATGTTTAAGGGCTTCTCTAGATCCCCAGTTGCCCTGTTCATTTCCTTGTTTATATTCTGACTTCCCCACAGGAGGGTTCATGCCATGAGAGCAGACCCCCTCCTGGCTCACCTTCCATCACCTGCATACACACGATGCCAAATTAGGTCATCCATTGACACTTGCAGTGTGAATGAGCTAGGGCCACGGGCTGCTGGTGGGTGTGTTTGCATGACCACAGTGTGGAGTCATGCATGTGTTTTGTGTGTGTGTGTGTGTGTGCACATTTCTTTCCCCTTCTCCACTCAAACCTGCACTTGAGTCATGATGGGACATATTTAGGCTTAAGTGACTACCTAGCACATTAGATGATTCCTTCCAGAGACTGTTGTCTTGTACAAGGGGATTCAAATGCCTTGCTTGATTGAATCAATCATCCATCACCAAATATTTACTAAACATCTAGAATTTATTCATTCGAACTAAATAAGCAGTTATTGAATGACTGTAATGGATCTAAGCTCCACCAGACTTAGGGTTAGAAAACTTCTGTGAACTCAGGCCCCAGCCCCTCTCCTTGGGGGTGGGGACCCGAAGGGGGTTCAGGCTTGACACCTTCCTATCTCCCTGGCATCACAGAACCCTCTGCAATGTGGTATGGATGTCTCTTTGGCTTTAGGCGAGGCTGGATCCTAATCTGAGTTTGAGAAGGGACAGGGCAGGATCTGAAGGTGTCGCTCCTGCACCTCTGAAGACCGAGCCTGTCTCCACCCTCCCCAGGGTGCCACAGAGGAAAAAGGAGCCAGAAAAGCCAACAATGTCCCCAAGTTAACAAACACAGCCTCTTCCTCTCCAATTCTCTCTCTCTCTCTCCATTTACTGAAATGGTAATTTTAAGTCTCTAATAGCTCCTCAGGGCACTGAGGTGAGGCAAGAGGGGGATGTATTTATGTTCACATCTGCCAGCCTGTCTTCTTGGGTGATGGCAAGGCTGATGGCACTGCTGCTGAAAGCTGCCTGCTCTGCTCCACTCGGTGAGGAGCAGAGCGGGCTTTGTTGCGTCTCCCTGGTGACCAGCCTGCCTGCCACTCTCAGCTGTGAGCCAGCCCACCGTGTCCCCTCTCCAGGCTTCAAGTAAGCCCAGGGGGTCCATGTATATTCATGCTGAGGAGACAGCACCCTCCCCAGAAGGGTAGAGGTCCTGGGTTTTTATTAATCACTGTTTCCAGTTCTCTCACGGCCACATGACTGGAGGCCCCTGCGTAGGAAGGTTGCAGTGTCACCACCAACAATGGACTCAGCAGAGTAGAAATGAACACTAAAGGCATTAATGAGGGGGTCTGGCTCCAGGGGCTGAGCCCTGGGGAAGGGACTCAGCCATCCTCAACTCCACCTGGGAGTGAGATTGCCATTGTGGTTGCCTGATGCGATCTTGGTTCGATGACAGCCTGGAAGCTCAGGGTAGTTACTGGGCACAGAATCTCTGCTGATCACCCAGGTGTGCATTTCCAGGGATGCTCTCCTATCAAATGTTTTCAACTTTGGAAACAGGTATCCATAGCCCCTTTTTCAGATGGAAAACTGGCATTTGGGGAACAGAAGTCACTTGTAAAGTCACACAGCCTGTGAAGTGATGGGATCCTATCCAAGACTCAGGACTTTTGTCCTGCAGCCTCACTGCTCTCATGCAATCCCACCCCACCCCCAACACTGCTGAGGGAGGATTATAATCAGAGGCTTTTCCAAGGAGTTTTCCAAGGAATCTGATCAGTCTCTCTCTTCTCCATTTTGCACATTAGAGTTCATAAAAACCGTGCTTCTGGAACAGTTCCCGGGTACACGAGTTCCCAGTTGAGTCTCTGAGAAATCGAGCTGAGAAGGGTGTGAGAGATCCTTGTTTTAATAAATTTGGAAGATCCCCCTGGAAAAGGAAATGGCTACCCATCCTTGCCAGGAAATCCCGTGAACAGAGGAGCCTGGTGGTTTACAGTCCGTGGGGTCACAAAGAGTTGGATACAATGAAGGTACTGAGAATGAGTGTGAAACTGAAGTGACAGCCCAGATCCCAACATAGTTCTTCCAGCATCTTGCTTTAGGTCTTTAACTTACCCCTGTACACCCAGACCCCCAGGGCCTGATGATTTAGACCCACCCTGATTTGCATCCCCAGCAAACCTGCTTATTTTTGCAGTCTCTGAGTTCTGATTCCATTCAGATTTCCCAGGTGGGCCCCCTCATTGACTCAAAGATGAGCTACACTGGGTTCTACCTTTCTGTCTTCGTGTAGGTTGTTTGCTCATCTTTTTCCAAAATAACATTTTCTTCTGGCTTCTGTCTGAAATTGTTAGGTGCCATCTTTGTTGTAGACCTATTTCCAGCTCGTTTATTCTTCTCTCTCAGAATTCTTACTGTGCACCCTGTTATACTTACTTCATCTCTACTTAGAAGTCCTTGATTAGATCAAGGGGTAGGGTATTTTATTTAACTCTTGAATTTTCTCCAATGTCTGACAGGACCAGACACAAAGAAGTTCCAGAGGAATCTGTGGTTGACGATGCTGCCCATTTATAACCCTGTATCTCCAATTTCACTGCCCCTGTCCACTCCCAGAGTAACACACAGCAACTCTTCTTCCTTGAATGCAGAACATATTTAATGAGGAACTACTGTGTGCTGGTTATAAGAGGTGCTGAGGGGACAATGGTGAGGAAGCATCTTACTTCATTAGATTACTGTCTACTGGAGAAGACAGAATCACAGGCTGGTGAGAACCAAGGAGAAAAGAAAACCTGTGGCTGAAAGATAAGCCTTTAGGGCCTTTGGCAACATTGGGAAGGTGCCCACTGCCCACTTCAGCCAGCTCTTCTCCACCTGCCATTTGCACAGAGTGACCTTGAGCTTTTAGTGCTGTCCTGTCTCATCTCTAGGTTGGCCAGCCTGTAGCAAGTAGCTCTTTCCTTCCTTTTATTAAGTCTTTTTAAAATAAAGCCCCATGCATTCTGTTTGGAATTACTATTGACTGGTAAATCAACTTTTATTCTTTCCACTGAAGACAATATTGAATGAGTGGCTCTATTAAGATAACCCCAGGTGTTGGATGCAAGTCACTGGGAGAGTGGTTTGCGACAGAGTTGGAGCTTTCTACATGCTCCTCAAAGTTGATAGCAACAACTGCTTATACACCATTCCATGGCTCTCAGCTTTTCTGCAAACAATTAATTCTCCATGCTGCTGCTGCTGCTAAGTTGCTTCAGTCATGTCTGACTCTGTGTGACCCCATAGATGGCAGCCCACCAGGCTCCTCTGTCCCTGGGATTCTCCAGGCAAGAATACTGGAGTGGGTTGCCATTTCCTTCTTCAATTCATGTATTCATGCTAAGTCTCTTCAGTCATGTCTGACTCTTTGTGACGCCATGGACAGCAGCCCACCAGGCCCCTCCATCCACAGGATTCTCCAGGCAAGAACATTGGAGTGGGTTGCAATTTAATTCTCCATAGTGAACTAATAAATGATGTAGGATTAACATCCGACTCTAAGCTGGAACCCAAAAATGTACTGAGAAGAACAATGAAAAGACATGTTGGGACGCAACCCTGATAGCACATCACCTAATTTTGGCCACTAGGCTAGATTTTCCATTGGGCATGCAGCCATGCAGCATAAAAAGTATGGGGTTCCAATATGTGGAAATAGTCTAGGAATCTAATAAAAAGAGAAAATAAAAGGAAGGCAAAGGGGTATGCCATCACTTAAACATTTTGTGTATATGAGTGCGGGGAATGAATGAGATCAGAACCACGCTTCTGTGGGTAGGTTTTATCAGCCTTGCAATAGAGAAGATGATTGGTGTTTCCAGTGGATTTTTCTAATGTGAGGGATGGATTTGATGGCATCTGTAGAGAATTTTGGAAGACCAGTTGAAAGGATATTGATATGGTTTTGGCCAATGATGATTACATCATAGAGAGGAAAGGAGTTGAGGTTTCCAAGATCTATTTTAGAAATAAACTTGAGAACACTTGGCTTCCCAGGTGGCACTAGCGGTAAAGAACCTGCCTGCCAATGAAGGAGACAAAAGAGACTTGGATTTTATCCGTGGGTTGGGAAGATGCCCTGGAGGAGGAAATGGCAACCCACTCCAGTATTCTTGCCTGGAAAATCCCATGGACAGAAAACCCTTGTGGGCTACAGTCCATGGGGTCTCAAAGAGTCAAATATGACTGAAATGACTTAGCATGCATGCATGCACATTGATGGATTACATCTGGGAGATAAGAAAGAGCAATCGAGACTGACCCTTATGTTTCTGGCATGGGGAGGACTGGAGAAGGAACTAGTAGAGAGGGTTATCAAGAGCTCAGTGTCAGACATGTTAAGCCTAAACAAGTCAAATATCCAAACAGTGATGTCATCACCAAAAAATCTGCAGATAACAAATGCCAGAGAGGATGTGGGACCACCACTACACTATTGGTGGGAATGTAAATTGGTGTGGCCACTATGGAAAGCTATATGGAGGCTCCTCAAAAATCTAAAATAGTTTCCATATAACCCAGCAATCCCACTCATGGACATATACCCAGACAAACTGTAATTAAAAAAGATATATGCACACCTATGTTCAGAGCAGCACTATGTATAATAGCCCAGACTTGGAAATAACCTAAATGCCCATTGACAGATAAACGGATAAAGAAGATATGGTACATACATGTGATGGAATACTACTTGGCCATAAAGAAGTGTGAAATAATGCAATTTACAGCAACATGGATGCAACTAGAGATTATCATACTGAGTGAAGTTAGAAAGTCAAATATCATGTGCTATCACTTGTATATGGAATCTAAAATATGACAAATGGACTTATCTATTCAACAGACCCATAGACATAGATAATAGATTTGTGGTTGGTTGCAATGGAGGAAAAGAGACATGAGGGGGATGGATTGAGAGTCTGTGATTATTAGATGCAAACTAGTGTATATAGAATAAATAAACAACAAGGCCCTACTGTATAGCACAGAGAAATATATTCAATATCTTGTGATAAACCAGAATGGAAAAAATATGATAAAGAATGTATATATATATAAATTTCTTTGCTGTACAGAAGAAACTAACGTAACATTGTAAATCAATTATACTTCAGTAAAATAATTTTTTAAGGTTTTAAATTAAAAAAAAACAAATAGAGATGTTAAGTAGACAATTAAATATACAAGACTGAAGCTCTGACATGTAGTTTACTTTGGAGATATGAATTTGGAAGTTGCCAGTACCCAGAGAAAAAGTCAGACATGACTGAGTAACTGAACTGAACTGAATACCCAGAAAGCATTTGCAACAGGGAGAACAGATGAGATAGGCAGGAAGAGAGAGAAAAGAAGGAGTCATAGCAGTTCTCCTCAAGGTCCTGGGAAGTCATGGCAGCAAAGGAGGCTGCAATTGAGTAAAAAAATGTGAAAGAAAAATCTAGGAGAGTATGGCATCCAAAGAGATCAAGAGAGGAGAGTTTTAAGGAAGAGGGGTCATCAACAGTGCTAAATGTTCCAGTAAAATCAAACAGGAAAGTCTCCAGCAGACTTGTCAACATGGAGGTCATTGGTGTCCTGGATTAGAGGAGAGTAAGTGAAAGGAATTGCAGAAACTCAGCTGAAGTGGGCTGATGTATGAATGGAAAATGAGCAGTCAGAGGCAGCTAATAAATATGAATTTTACAAAACTTTGTCACTGGAGTAAAGGAAAAGAACAGAGCAGTAGCTGGAGGGGGTTGTGGGATAAACAGAGGGAATTTTCCAGTGTGAGTGATACTCTGCTTTGGGAAAGGCTGATGGAGCAGTCAAGCAAGGTCAAGTTTGATGAGGATCACACTGACCTCTTTCCCAGCACAGCTCCTTAAGAGTTGGAGTGTGTTGCAGAAGAGGGTGAGCTGCAGAGGTATTAATAGAAAAGCTAAGAAATCTGTGGGGTGTAGGAGAGCCATATCAGAGAGGAAATGCTGAATAGCATCAGCAAATTAGACCAAATTAGAGCCTTAGCACTCTGTCTCAGCAATACTGGCCAGAAGAAATTGAAATGAGAAGCTTTGTTGAGGGACTGCTGTTGTGGTCCAGTGGTTAAGACTTCACCTTCCAATGCAGGGGATGTGGGTTTGAACCCTGGCTTGGAAATTAAGATTCCACATGGCTTGCAGCTACAAAACCAAAACATAAACCAGAAACAATATTGTAACAAATTCAATAAAGACTTTAAAAATGGTCCACATAAAACATTAAAAAAAAAGTATTGTTGAGTAGAGATTCCACTTGACAATGAGAAAACCAGTAAAACCAGTATAGGGCTGGAGGTCTGGAGGGTGTTGGCAGTTTTCCAGAGTAGAAACACACAAGGCAGAAGATGATGGCACTGAACAGCTGGGGATGGAGGTGGGAGGTGTGGTGCTTGGCCTGAAATGATAATCCTTCATTAACTCAGAACCGAGCTACCCACTACTGATGTAAAGGTCAGGAGACGGTGTTTGGCCTTGTTGATTGTTCCTGCACTGCTGTGTTCTTGTTTTCAATATAGAGACATCCTGCCTCCAGGGACAATTTGTAACATCTTCAGCACAAGGTGGGAACTGTGAGTTGGATCCTAAATCACATTCACTATGTCTGGGATCTTCAGTTTCTCAAAAGGCCAAGCTTGTATCAGAAAACCAGAGCCATGGAAATAAATATGAGATAGCTGTATTTGGGCAGCGGGGAGCCTTGGAGAAAGGATGGGACAGTCCTCATTGTCAGACACCCTTTCAACACCTGCCTTCTGCCACCCTTCCTAGAGGTGGTCTCTTATGGGCAAGGGAGCTCAAGGGAGCACCAACTCTGGTGACAGATGACAGAAATCAGTAGGTATCATGTTCCCCATAACTGGCCTCATGCAGCCTGTGAAGGATATCACACAGGATACATTTCCCACATATGTCCCTTCTCCTGCTGCCTTCCAGAAAGTGCTGCTTACATCAGATTTCCCTTCCAAAGTCAGGGCTGAATAGAATTTGACCAGCGAATAGCAATGAATCTGTCTTTTCTCAACTGTCTACCATAAGCTAGATAACATTCTAAGAGCTTTCAGTTTTTCAATCTGTGTTTAATTCTCACAACAATTCAAAATAGATACTGCTAGCATTCCCATTTAGAAATGGGAAAACCGAGGCTCAAAGATTTGTTTAGAGGGTCTGTGTTGATGTGAGTGGTAAGAGACAGAGAAACAGCAGAAACTCAGCCAGTCTGGGAGAGAACTCTGTTCTTAATCT
>NW_011494789.1:2436981-2440520 GCF_000754665.1 Bison bison bison
TTATTTTTTTAACTGAAGTTATAGTCAATTTAGTGATTCAGTTAACAAGTGATTGAGTTGATTTAAAATTCAGTGATTCATATATATATATAACTCTGTGTGACCCTATGGACTGTAGCCTGCCAGGCTCCTCTGTTCATGGGATTCTCCAGGCAAGAATATTGGGGTGGGATTCCATACCCTCCTCCAATTGATCTTCCCGACCCAGGGATCGAACCTGCATCTCTTATGTCTCCTGTTTTTACAAGCAGGTTCTTTACCACTAGCACTACCTGGGAAGCCCAATTATTAACCAGGCATCCTGTGAAAGACCTGAATTCCAGTCTCAGCATAGCTTCCCCAGGATCCTTGAGATAGAGGTGGGATCCCCAAGACTGTTCAGGGTCCATCCCTGCACACCCATTCTCCTTGTTCAGAGGCTCGCCAGTCATACCAAGGCAGCAATTCAATTGGAAATAGAGATGTTCATTGACTTTAGTTCAGATCATTCCTGAGGGCTACAAAATATAGCCCAAATATAAGCTGGGCCCTCCTGATTAAACTTGGCCTAGACAGAACAAGAGCCATGATTTCTGTAATTTCCTGCACTGGCTTCCTGCTGTTTACATGCCCACACCAGCCAGAAACCAGCATAATGACTGGCTCCACCTGTAGTCTGGTCTTCCTCTCCCAAACACAAAGGTGCTCTTGCTGGGGGTGGGGGCTGATATGGGGAGGCCTCCCTTCCACATGGCCCATATTCTGGCGGAGTATTGGAGTAGAAGGATGCACTGGAGGTGTTCTGCAGAGCTGGGACTGAGGACCAGTGAGTGGGGAACAGGAAACACAGAGGAAGAAGAGAGCAGATGAATGGCCTTCCAGAAGAAACAATCAGATTTATGATTTGCAATCTCCAGGTCACCCAGACCTAATACCCCTTTCACCTATTCCTGACATGACCTGTGACACATTACTGCCTGAAATCCAAGGCTTACCAGTGAACCTTCCCTATGTGATGGATGCTTATTTTTTCTTACTAAAGTCAGGTTATTGAGCTAAACTCAATAAAAAACCTGAACATCCAAACACAGAGAATGGATAAAGAAGATGTACATATATACAATGGCATTTACTCAGCCACTAAAAGGAATGAAATAAGGTCATTTGTATAGATGTGGATGGAACTAAAGTCTGTCATACAGACTGAAGTAAGTCAGAAAGAAAAGCAAATATTGTGTATTAATGCATATCTGTGGAACCTATTTGCAGGGCAGGAAAACAGAAGCAGAGGTAGATTACAGACATGTGGACATGGGGAGGGGAAGGAGAGGGTGGGATGAATCGGAAGATTGGAAATGACATATATACACTACCATGTGTAAAATAGATAGCTAGTGGGAAGCTGCTGCAGAGCACAGGGAGCTCAACTCAGTGCTCTGTGGTGATTCAGAAGGTGGGGAAGGCAGTGGGAAGAGAGAGGGGATATAGATATACACAGAGCTGATTCATGTCATGCTACAGCAGAAAGTGACATAACAATGTAAAGCAATTCAGTGCAGTTCGGTTGCTCAGTTGTGTCTGACTCTTTGAGACCCCATGGGTTGCAGCACACCAGGCCTTGATGTCCATCACCAACTCCTGGAGTTCACCCAAATGCATGGCCATTGAGTTGGTGATGCCATCCACCATCTCATCCTCTGTCGTCTCCTTCTCCTCCTGCCTTCAATCTTTCCCAACATCAGGGTCTTTTCAAATGAGTCAGTTCTTCACATGAGGTGGCCAAAGTATCGGAGTTTCAGCTTCAACATCAGTCCTTCCAATGAACACTCAGGACTGATCTCCTTTAGGATGGACTGGTTGTGTCTCCTTGCAGTCCAAGGGACTCTCAAGAGTCTTCTCCAACACAACAGTTGAAAAGCATCAATTCTTTGATGCTCAGCTTTCTTTATAGTCCAACTCTCATATCCATACATGAATACTGGAAAAACCATAGCCTTGACCAGACGGACCTTTGTTGGCAAAGTAATGTCTCTGCTTTTTAATATGCTGTCTCAGTTCAGATCATTTGTCACTCAGTCATGTCTAACTCTTTGCAATCCCATGAACCGCAGCACGCCAGGCCTCTCTGTCCATCACCAACTCCCGGAGTCCATCCAAACCCAGGTGCATTGAGTCGGTGATGCCATCCAACAATCTCATCCTCTGTCATCCCCTTCTCCTCCTGCCCCTAATCCCTGCCAGTATCAGGGTCTTTTCCAGTGAGTCAACTCTTTGCATGAGGTGGCCAAAGTATTGGAGTTTCAGCCTCAGCATCAGTCTTTCCAATGAACACCCAGGACTGGTCTCCTTTAGGATGGACTGGTTGGATCTCCTTGCAGTCCAAGGGACTTTCAAGAGTCTTCTTCACACCACAGTTCAAAAGCATCAGTTCTTCAGCATTCAGCTTTCTTCACAGTCTAACTCTCATATCCATACATGACCACCGGAAAAGAGATAACCTTGACTAGACGGACCTTCATTGGCAAAGTGATATCTCTGCTTTTTAGAGTGCTATCTAGGTTGGTCATAACTTTCCTTCCAAGTAGTAAGTGTCTTTTAATTTCATGGCTGCAATCACCATCTGCAGTGATTTTGGAGCCCCAAAAAATAAAGTCTGAGACTGTTTCCACTGTTTCCTCATCTATTTCCCATGAAGTGATAGGACCAGATGCCATGATCTTTGTTTTCTGAATGTTGAGCTTTAAGCCAACTTTTTCACTCTCCACTTTCACTTTCATCAAAACGTTCTTTAGTTCTTCTTCACTTTCTGCCATGAGGGTGGTGTCATCTGCATATCTGAGGTTATTGATATTTCTCCCAGAAATTTTGATTCCAGCTTGTGCTTCCTCCAGCACAATAATACTTGTGATGTACTCTGCATATAAGTTAAATAAGCAGGGTGACAATATACAGCCTTGCCGCACTCCTTTTCCTATTTGGAAACAGTCTGTTGTTCCATGTCCAGTTCTAACTGTTGCTTCCTGACATGCATACAGGTTTCTCAAGAATCAGGTCAGTTGGTCTGGTATTCCCACCTCTTTCAGAATTTTCCACAGTTTATTGTGATCCACACAGTCCAAGGCTTTGGCATAGTCAATAAAGCAGAAATAGATGTTTTCTGGAACTCTCTTGCTTTTTCAATGATCCATCAGATGTTGGCAATTTGATCTCTGGTTCCTCTGCCTTTTCTAAAATCATCATGAACATCTGGAAGTTCACGGTTCACATATCGCTGAAGCCTGGCTTGGAGAATTTTAAGCACTACTTTACTAGTGTGTGGAATGAGTGAAAATGTGTGGTAGTTTGAACATTCTTTATCATTGCCTTTCTTTGGGATTGGAATGAAAACTGACCTTTTCCAGTCCTGTGGCCACTGCTGAGTGTTCCAAATTTGCTGGCATATTGAGTGCAGCACTTTCACAGCATCATCTTTCAGGATTTGAAATAGCTCAACTGGAATTCCATCACCTCCACTAGCTTTGTTCATAGTGATGCTTCCTAAGGTCCACTTGACTTCACAT
>NW_011494789.1:2440620-2445446 GCF_000754665.1 Bison bison bison
GTCGGGCTCTAGGTGAGTGATCACACCATCATGATTATCTGGGTTGTGAAGATCTTTTTTGTACAGTTCTTCTGTGTTTTCTTGCCACCTCTTCTTAATATCTTCTGCTTCTGTTAGTTCCATACCATTTCTGTCCTTTATTGAGCCCATCTTTGCATGAAATGTTCCCTTGGTATCTCTAATTTTCTTGAAGAGATCTCTAGTCTTTGCCATTCTATTGTTTTCCTCTATTTCTTTGCACTGATCACTGAAGAAGGCTTTCTTATCTCTCCTTGCTCTTCTTTGGATCTTTGCATTCAAATGGCTATATCTTTCCTTTTCTCCTTTGATTTTGGCTTCTCCTCTTTTAATAGCTGTTTGTAAGGCCTCCTCAGACAGCCATTTTGTTTTTTTTTTCATTTCTTTTTCTTGGGGATAGTCTTGCTTCCTGTCTCCTGTACAATGTCATGAACCTCAATCCACAGTTCATCAGGCACTCTATCAGATCTAGTCCCTTAAATCTCTTTCTCACTTCCACTGTATAGTCATAAGGGGTTTGATTTAGGTCATACCTGAATGGTTTCGTGGTTTTCCCTACTTTCTTCAATTTCAGTCTGAATTTGGCAATAAGAATTTCATGATTGAGCCACAGTCAGTTCCTGGTCTTGTTTTTGCTGATTGTATAGAGCATCTCCATCTTTGGCTGCAAAGAATATAATCAATCTGATTTTGGTGTTGGCCATCTGGTGATGTCCATGTGTAGAGTCTTCTCTTGTGTTGTTGGAAGAGGGTGTTTTTACCAGTGTGTTCTCTTGGCAAAAGTCTATTAGCCTTTGCCCTGCTTCATTCTGGACTCCAGGGCCAAATTTGCCCCTTACTCCAAGTGTTTCTTGACTTCCTACTTTTGCATTCCAGTTCCCTATAATGAAATGGACATCTTTTTTGGGTGTTAGTTCTAGAACGTCTTGTAGGTCTTCATAGAACTGTTCAACTTCAGCTTCTTCAGCATTACTGGTTGGGGCATAGACTTGAATTACCATGATATTGAATGGTGAAGCAATTACATTCTGATAAAAAAAAAAATCACAGTTTGGGGGAGGAAGTAGTTATATGAGTTTGACAAATGCATACAGTTATGTTAACCACCACCACAGTCAAGAACTAAAACATTTCTGCCACTTTTTTTAATTATCCCTTCTTCGAACTGCAGTTCCTGGAAACTGCTGATCTAATTTCTGTCTCTGTAATTCTGCTTTTTCCAGGATGTCGTATAAATGAAATTATATAATATTCAGCCTGTTGAATATGATTTCTTTTACTTAGCAGAATGCATTTGTGTTTCATCCACATTATTGTGTTTTTTTTTTTTTTTTTTTGTTAACTAGTTTTCAGTTGTGTGGATATACCACAGTTTTATCCATTCACAAGTTGATAGACAGGCTATTTCTAGTTGGAGGCATTATGAAAAAAGTCACCACAACCATTCACATACTGATTTTTGTGGAAGCATAGGTTTTTATTTCTCAGGTACACATCTAGGGTATTTACTGGGTTATATGGTAAGTGTATGTTTAACTTTGGGATTCCCAGGTGGCTCAGTGGTAAAGAATCCTCTTGCTGATACGGGAGATGTAGGTTTGATCCCTGGGTCAGGGAAAATCCCCTGGAGGAGGAAATGCCAATCCACTCCAGTATTCTTGCTGTGAAAATGTCATGGACAGAGGAGCCTGGCAGACTACAGACCATAGGGTCTCGCAAAGAGTCAGACACTACTGAGTGACTGAGCACAGACATGCACATGTTTAGCTTAGAAATTGGCAAACTATTTTCCAAAATGGCTGTACCATTTTCCAATCCCATCAGCAAGGTTGTGGGAGCTTCAGTTCTCAGATTTTTAACAGTTGATAATGTTTGCTTTTTTGGCTCAGTTTTGTGTGTTTGTTTTGAATTTTAGCTATTCTGATCAAGGTGTGTCAGTATCTCATTGAGATTTCTATCTGCATTCCTCTAAGATTTATGACATTGAACACCTTTTCATGTGCTTCTTTATATCTTATTTGATGATGTGTTTGTTCAAATATTTTGCCTACTTTTTAAATTCTTTTCTTTTTATTGTTTTGAGAGTCCTTTATATATGACTAAAGAACATTTGTTTTTCACTAAGACTTTATCTGGAGGACATAACTAAATTGTGCCACCACCTCCACCTCAGTTTGAAGAAGGGTTAGTACAGTGAATGTTATAAAGCAAGTATGAACAGTTTGAGAGACTGGAGCCAACATTAACTGACAAAAACCAATTTCCATCTGAATCATCATAAAAATGTTTAAGTAAAAAGAAGGGGGGAAGGGGGAAAAAGTGGTTTCAGATTGAACAAGATCATCACATTTTATCTAATAAATTCAATCCTAGCTAAGGTTTACCAAGATTGAAACAGGATTGCATCTGTGCTAAGTCGCTTCAGTTGTGTCCAACTCCTTCTGACCCTACAGGCTGTAGACCGCCAGGGTATCCTGTCCGTGGGATTCTCCAGGCAAGAATACTGGAGTGGGTTGCCATGCCCTCCTCCAGGGAAATCTTCCTAACCAAGGGTTGAACCCATGTCTCTTGTGTCTCCTGCATTGGCAGGCAGGTTCTTTACAGTTAGTGCCACCTGGGAAGACCTAGGAAACAGGATTACTATAATACAAAACTTCCACTACAGCACGCTGCACACACCTGTGCTCCAAGCCCCCCCCCCCTTCTCCCTAATGCTTCCATATTCAAACTATTCCCCAGCCTGTTTGGCCTGTCCACAAAGGAGCAGGTAGATCTCTTTGATCCAGTCTTTGTTATAAGGCTGGTATATCTGGGTATCAGCTCGGTAAACAAGGCAGCTGAGGTCTGCCAGGTCATCAATAAAATCAAACAACTGACTGATATCATATGGGATAGAGGGGCTGTTTCAGATGCTCTTCATATATTTTACAAACACCTTCCAGGCACTTATTCACAGATTCACAGTCAGCGGAAGTTCTGCCTTCTGGCCTCTTGGTAGGCCGTACCCACACAATGGCATGAGACGTCGCGACAAAGTTTCCTGCTGTCTCCACACAGGAGCTTATCTGCAGCACCACCCGCAGCCAATCCCCCGAGAGTTCTTTACAAAACCTAGATATAGAGCTTTTATCAGATATATATTTTGTAAATGATTTCACAACTGATTTTTTAAAATACAGGTTTTTTTCCTTCTCTCTTTGTTCTAATACTATTACCACTTCCTGGTATAATCATTACCACTGACTGGATTATAAAACATAAAGAAAACATTTATCACCATTTTATGGAAGAGAAAAACTGAGGCACAGTTTTTTTTTTTTTTTTTTAACAGACCTGCTGCTTCCACTGTAATGGACAGCTGGAGCCAGCTGTGAGATTTGATGACTAAGGAGAAAGTCTTAGCAGGTTTTTGAAACCATCATTCCCTTTAAAGGGGTGCCATTCTGTTAAGTAGGATCCAGTCAGCTTACTTCATGGAGGAGGAAACAGGTATTTGTTAAAAATCTATGATGCACCTGTGAATGATTTAGGTCAGGTGCCAGTAAACCACGGCCAGTGACCCAAATCTGGTCCTTTTTTTTTTTCTTTTTTACAGCCTGTAAACTAAAGGTTTTTGTTTTTGTCTTTCCTCCCACAAATGAACATTTGCAACTAATTTGATGACAGAAAAAGCTAATTTTGAACCCCCAAATGAGGGAAATGCAATCCCTCCCCACCCTAATTCCATTTTATTAGTTGACATGTATTTAAACAAACAAACAAAAAAAACTGGGGCTTCCCAGGTGGTGCTAGTGGTAAAGAAGTTGCCTGCCAATGCAGAAGATGTAAGAGACGAGGGTTTGATCCCTGGGTTGGGAAGATCCTCTGAAGGCGGGCATGGCAACCCACTCCAGTATTCTTCCCTGTAGAATCCCATGGACAGAGGAGCCTGCTGGGCTATAGTCTATAGAGTCACAAAGAGTCAGACACGACTGAAGCAACTTAGCAGGCACACATGCACATTGTAAAAAGCTATATTCAAAATGTGCTATGAGAGAACCAGTGTTCTCACCACAAACACATACATATACATATACACAAATTATACAAGGTTATGGACATGCTAATTAGCTTGATTGTGGTAATGATTCTTTAATGTGTACATATACCAAAACATTACTTTGTTTGCTTTACATATACACAATTTTTATTTGTCAATTATGCCTTAATAAAGTTGGAAATACTGACCTCAATTTTTATTAATTACATAGTATTAATTATTATTATCATATTTAAAATTTTGTCAACAACAAATTTGAAGAAATTTATTTTCTCTCTTCTTGTTTAAGAACCTACATAATATCCTCAATTTTATCTCTTTGCCTGCAGAGCTTCAAATATTTGGTATTTCCCTGGTGGCTCAGATGGTAAAGAATCTGCCTGCAGTGCAGGAGACCAAGTTTCAATCCCTGGGTTAGAAGGGAATGGAAACCCACACCAATATGGTCACCTGGAGAAGTCCATGGACAGAAGCCAAAACATCCTCAATCTATCTCTTTGTTTGCAGAACCTCAAATATTTACTATCTGGCCATTTATAGAAAACATTTGCCAGATCAGATCAGATCAGATCAGTCGCTCAGTCCTGTCCGACTCTTTGCGACCCCATGAATTGCAGCAGGCCAGGCCTCCCTGTCCATCACCAGCTCCCGGAGTTCACCCAGACTCACGTCCATCGAGTCAGTGATGCCATCCAGCCATCTCATCCTCTGTCGTCCCCTTCTCCTCTTGCCCCCAATCCCTCCCAGCATCAGAGTCTTTTCCAATGAG
>NW_011494789.1:2446089-2447196 GCF_000754665.1 Bison bison bison
TTCTCAAGAGGCAGATCAGGTGGTCTGGTATTCCCATCTCTTTCAGAATTTTCCACAGTTTATTGTGATCCACATGGCACCCCACTCCAGTACTTTTGCCTGGAAAATCCCATGAACGGAGGAGCTTGGTAGGCTGCAGTCCATGGGGTCGCTAGAGTTGGACACGACTGAGCGACTTCACTTTCACTTTTCACTTTCATGCATTGGAGAAGGAAATGGCAGCCCACTCCAGTGTTCTTGCCTGGAGAATCCCAGGGACGGGGAAGCCTGGTGGGCTGTCGTCTATGGGGTCCCACAGAGTCGGACACGACTGAAGTGACTTAGCAGCAGCATTGTGATCCACACAGTCAAAGGCTTTGGCATAGTCAATAAAGCAGAAATACATGTTTTTCTGGAACTCTATTGCTTTTTCCATGATCCAGCAGATGTTGGCAATTTGATCTCTGGTTCCTCTGCCTTTTCTAAAACCAGCTTGAACATCACGAAGTTCACGGTTCATATATTGCTGAAGCCTGGCTTGGAGAATTTTGAGCATTACTTTACTAGCGTGTGAGATGAGTGCAATTGTGTGGTAGTTTGAGCATTCTTTGGCATTGCCTTTCTTTGGGATTGGAATGAAAACTGACCTTTTCCAGTCCTGTGGCCACTGCTGAGTTTTCCAAATTTGCTGGCATATTGAGTGCAGCACTTTCACAGCACCATCTTTCAGGATTTGGAATAGCTCAACTGGAATTCCATCACCTCCACTAGCTTTGTTCATAGTGATGCTCTCCAAGGCCCACTTGACTTCACATTTCAGGATGTCTGGCTCTAGGTCAGCGATCACACCATTCTGGGTCGTGAAGATTATCTGGGTCGTGAAGATCTTTATTGTACAGTTCTTCTGTGTATTCTTGCCACCTCTTCTTAATATCTTCTGCTTCTGTTAGGTCCATACCATTTCTGTCCTTTATCGAGCTCATCTTTGCATGAAATGTTCCTTTGGTATCTCTGATTTTCTTGAAGAGATCCCTAGTCTTTCCCATTCTGTTGTTTTCCTCTATTTCTTTGCATTGATTGCTGAAGAAGGCTTTCTTACCTCTTCTTGCTATTCTTTGGAACCTGCAT
>NW_011494789.1:2447608-2475093 GCF_000754665.1 Bison bison bison
ATTTGCCTGTTACTACAGGTGTTTCTTGACTTCCTACTTTTGCATTCCATTCCCCTATAATGAAAAGGACATCTTTTTTGGGTGTTAGTTCTAAAAGGTCTTTTAGGTCTTCATAGAACCGTTCAACTTCAGCTTCTTCAGCGTTACTGGTTGGGGCATAGACTTGGATTACTGTGATATTGAATGGTTTGCCTTGGAAACCAACAGAGATCATTCTGTCGTTTTTGAGATTGCATCCAAGTACTGCATTTTGGACTCTTTTGTTGACTATGATGGCCACTCCATTTCTTCTGAGGAATTCCTGCCCACAGTAGTAGGTATAATGGTCATCTGAGTTAAATTCACCCATTCCAGTCCATTTCAGTTCGCTGATTCCTAGAATGTTGACATTCACTTTTGCCATCTCTTGTTTGACCACTTCCAATTTGCCTTGATTCGTGGATCTGACATTCCAGGTTCCTATGCAATATTTGCCAACCTCTGATTTAAGTAGTGATAAGTTATCTTTTCTTTAACCATTACAAATGTGGCAACCTATTGGGTTGGCCAAAAATTTCGATTGGATTTGCCTATACTATCATATCAATACCCAAATGGACTTTTTGGCAAACATGATTATTTTTACAGATGAGAAAAGTGAAGACCTCTGAAAAAAATAAGTGACTTGCTAAAAGTCACCCAGCTAATAGCAATGAAACAGAGATACGTGTCTTATTTCAAAACCTGGTGTTCTTTCCAGAAGCAAATTTGTAGCAGCAATTTAGCAGAAAATGAAAAAGAACAAAAAACAATTTCTGGCAGTGAGTGGTGGGCAGGGGTGTAGTTCTTGGATCAAGACACATCTGCCCCGGCTTCCTGAACCTGCTGTTGGCCAAGCCACAGGTCTGTCCACTGGGACTAGGAACCCACCAGAATGACCTCAAGACCCTGTGGGATTCTCAAGTCACCCCAGGGAAATTCTATTTTCTTCACTCCACTTCACTTGCTGAAGTGTACATAAAAATTTTAAAGCTTTTCAGTGACAAGGTTTTATACCAAAACAAAACATGTTAGGTAAAGCCTAGAGAAGCTGATAAGCTCATGGATATGGAACTGGACATGCTGAGTTCATCTCCTATAAATAGAGGCAACTTGGGTTTTTTTAAATTTTTTTAAACAGGCTATATTGGGATCCACTATTAAATCTTCCATGAGTATTAAATGAGTTAGTATTTGCAAGATGATTAATGCATCACCTGACAAGGAGCAAGCAGTATATCAGTGTATATTAAAATTAAAATAAAAGGTTGAATAATCATGAAATCAGATCTCTACAAAAGGATTTCAAAAAAGAATAAACACACACACATATGTATAAATATATGTATATATATGTGTATGTGTGTATTGGAAACAGTGTCAGACTTTATTTTTTGGGGCTCCAAAATCACTGCAGATGGTGATTGCAGCCATGAAATTAAAAGACGCTTACTCTTTGGAAGGAAAGTTATGACCAACCTAGATAGCATATTGAAAAGCAGAGACATTACTTTTCCAACAAAGGTTCGTGTAGTCAAGGCTATGGTTTTTCCAGTGGTCATGTATGGATGTGAGAGTTGGACTGTGAAAAAAGCTGAGTGCCGAAGAATGATGCTTTTGAACTGTGGTGTTGGAGAAGACTCTTGAAAGTTCCTTGGACTGCAAGGAGATCCAACCAGTCCATCCTAAAGGAGACCAGTCCTGGGTGTTCATTGAAGGACTGATGTTGACGCTGAAACTCCAATATTTTGGCCACCTCATGCAAAGAATTGACTCATTGGAAAAGACCCTGATGCTGGGAGGGATTGGGGGCAGAAGTAGAAGGGGATGACAGAGGATGAGATGGCTGAATGGCATCACTGACTTGATGCACATGAGTTTGGCTGAACTCCGGGAGTTGGTGATGGACAGGGAGTGCTCTGGGGATGAATCAGGGCGTGCTCTGATTCATGGGGTCACAAAGAGTCAGACATGACTGAGTGACTGAACTGAACTGAACTGATTGTTATTATTTAGTTGCTATTTCATGTCCAACTCTTTTGTGACCCTACGAACTGTAGCCCACCAGGCTCCTTCTTTCCATGAGATTTTCCAGGCAAGAATACTGGAGTAGGTTACCATTTCCTTCTCTAGAGGATCTTCCTGACCTAGGGATCAAATTCGAGTCTCTTGCATTGGTAAGTGGGTTCTTTACCACTGAGCCACCAGGGAAGCCCCTATGTATATGTATATATTTGTGTAACCAATTACCTTTGCTGTACACCCCAAACTAACACAATATTGTAAATCAACTACACTTCAATTAGAAAAAAAGAATAAAAGAAGGAAATAAAATCTCCAGAAAACATGCCTCTTCACTTTCTGCTTGAGGGTTTTCCTGTATTAAAATGGGATCTGCAAGACAGAGGCAGAGGAAAAGAAACTGATAGCAACTGTACTGCTTCAAAGCCCGGAAGTTCTCTGGGGAAACAGAAGCATAAGGAGAATGTATCCTCCCACCTCCAGCTGACGATGAACTCTCCAGCTATCAGTTCCAGGAGAATGGCCTTCACACCCTTTCATGTCAGAAGAATCAGTTTCCACATCTCTCCAGTTTCAGAAAGACTACTCCCAAGAGTGTTTCCTGCTGGTAATATTACTAAGATTTACCCTCCACCCTTCCTCTGTCTCTCTCTCACACACAGACATGTACACACACACACATATACACATACAGGGTACTCAGAACTGGGAAAGGTGTGAGGCAGACAGATGCTGTCATGTACTGTTGGTGATTAGGTATACCTGTGGCAGATTCATTTTGATATATGGCAAAACCAATACAATATTGTAAAGTTAAATAAAATAAAATTAAAAAAAACAATTTAGAAATTTCTATCAAGACTTCAAATACACTCTTAATCAGGATCTTCACTTTCAAATAATTGAGACAAAAAGGCTGTGTGAAGCAGAGTAGTGAGTGGGAGCTGTAGGATTTAAGGAAGAGTTTAGTCTGATATACTGATACACATGCTCAAGTTGCCTGGGACGGGTGTAGGTGCCTAGAGCCTGCAGGAAGTTTGTGGTTATGTTGAGGATCCTTCATGGGCATAGCTAGCTTCACCACGGCCTGAGATGAGATAGCAGTGATGCAGTGTGAGATGCTGCAGAGCATGGGTGGTAGGTGGTACTGACCAGGCCAACACAGTGACCTATGCTGTGACCGCTTGCTGGTCACAGGGCCAGTCTCCTGGAGTCAGGGCCAGTCTGGAGGCTGAGAGCTGGGGCTGACTCTGTCCTGGTCCATACATCATTTGACAGGCTCTGCAGCCTTCCCACTCACTGGCAGGTCAGCTCTGAAGCTTGGCTGCCTCCATGATCTCCATCGTTCCATTCATCACTGTGTGTTTTGAGGACCTAATACATGAGGTGGCTTGTGAGCGTAGTTGTTTCCAATGCTTTGTGATCTCATGAACTGTAGCCCGCCAGCCTCCTTTGTCCATGGGAATTCCCAGGCAAGAATATTGGAGTGGGTTGCAATTTCCTCCTCCAGGGGATTTTCTTGACCCAAGGATCGAACCCTCGTCTTCTGTGTCTCCTGCATTGCAGGCACATTCTTTACTGCTTGAGCCATCAGGGAAGCCCCCTACTACATGAGAGATGATCTTAAAAGTAAGATTCCTGTATGAATATTATGGGTTATCATCCACAGGATTTGAATCGTTTAATCTTCTTAGGTTAAATTCTCAGATGTCCTAGGGTGTCTTTAATTTTTTGGTCAGAATTCAAGATAATTCATCTTAAATCATTTTAATTTAAACAAATAAGTAATTGAAAGTTCCATTTTTAAGGAGGACTGCTGAAATAAAATATAGAACTCTGAGACCATACATTAATATTCAGAGACACACTAGGGAAATGTTTAGAATATTCATTTGTTTAACACCAAAAGGACATTCATCTACTTAACAAATAAGAGACACTTCAATCAATGAAAATTACCTCACTAAGGCTCACAGAGTCCAGCTAGCTAAACCCTTATTCTTATCTTCCGGGGTGAGGGAACTGAGGCCAATCAGCTTGCCTAAGGCCCGGCAACAGAAGTGGCAGAGCCAGGATTTGAACTCAGGTCACCCAGCATCAGTCAGCTTGCTTACCTGCCCAGCGTGGCAGGCAGTCACGGCTCAGCCTGGCACAGCATGCTGTGAATTCTCAGCTGTGCAAATGTTCCCAATCACACATGAGGACATTTAATCTCTTCTGTGATCTTCGGAGCCACTTGGGAAATGGAAGCAGAATTACAGAGATGAGTCATTCCATGTCAGCAGACAAACTGTAACGGAGTTTTTATTACTATTTTATTATTTATGTATTTGTCCAAAAAAAAAAAAAAAGTCAGTGGGAAGAATAAGGCAGCAGAGCCCCCTGATGGCTGTTTCCTCATCTGGATCTTTGTGTATATGTGTGTGTGTGTCTGTGTGTTTGTGTGTGCGCCCAGCAGTGTGTTGTGAGCATGTGTATTTGTGCACTGGTCTCCCATTCTCTTATAGACACTTATGCTCTCTGAGAGTAGGGGTTGGACATAGTTTGTGTGGAATTATATTTTAGGAGTCTAGAGTCTTTATTTGTGGCGTGTGTACGTTAGTTAGTGTGTGTGTGAGAGAAAGAAGACATTGTGTGTGCTATTGAGAACGTGCCGACTAAAATAACTCTTCTGTAACCCCTGAGACCCTCAACTTCTTCATCCTACCCTTTACATTCTTCCCCCACCTCTTTTGTGTGTGTGTGTGTGTGTGAGATCTTAGTTCCCTAACCCGGGATCTAACCCAGGCCCTCGGTAATGAAAGCTTAGGATTCTAACCACTGGGAAACCAGGAAGTCTTCCTTTACAGTCTTTCCTTTACCAAAGGAAATGCACAATGGCCTGGACCTCTCTTTAGTCCTTAGATTCCAAAACAGGAGCCTAGTTTTGACCTTAGCCAAGGACCTCTGTGGTGCCCAAACACCCTGCCTTCAAGGTCCCTCTCCCTACCCAGTTCAAGGCTGATGATGGCATCCCCCCAGCGCTTGGTTGTTGAGGAAATTAATAAGTATCTCTCAGGGAATCTCTCTGATTGAGGTATGTAGCATACATAGCTGCAGAGAGCTCAAAGGCTCTCAGACCCGTGCAGCTCAAGCTCTTCTTCCAACATGATGGGTTCCTAAGTTTGAAAATATAAACTTTGACGTCTGTCTTGCTCCCATCTGAAAGAAGAGAGAATAGGGTATTTCTGGATCTTGGGCTGGCCCCCATCTTCTCATATTCTTGCCCCTTCTCTAAAGGTGGTAGGGTCCTTTCTGGAACCCTTTCCTTGGGTTAGCATCATGGTATTACATGTAGTGGTATTACATCATGTATTACAAGTAGATTGGAGGCTCAAAGTGGTGATGCCAAGGGGTATAAGACATGGTTCCTACCCTATGGGGTCAACAAGAAGAGGTAGCAATTAGGCAAAGTCCAATAAAAATATAAGGTACTGAGTAGTTTTATTTTGGGACATATTCGCCCTCTAGAATGTGAGGTCCTATTAGTATTTATGTCTTTCTGCTACATCCTCGGTTACTGCAATGCCTGGATTACAATAGATACTAAGTAAATATTCAAAGAAAAAAAATGAATGAACCTAGAAACACCACACCTCAGTCACACTGATCCCATTAAAATTCAACTAACATATGTTGAAAACTTCAGTTCAGTTCAGTTCAGTTGCTCAGTCGTGTCCGACTCTTTGCGACCCCATGAATTGCAGCATGCCAGGCCTCCCTGTCCATCGCCAAAAAAATTAAGTCTGCCACTGTTTCCACTTTTTCCCCATCTATTTCCCATGAAGTGATGGGATCAGATGCCATGATCTTCGTTTTCTGAATGTTGAGCTTTAAGCCAGCTTTTTCACTCTCTACAAGTTAAATATTATATTGGGGAAGTTTTCAAATTGAGAGCTCCTTCTAGCACATTGCCTTGCTTTTCTTTCCATTTCACTCATTATTTTGTCTTTATCTCTTTTGTGCCGCTTCACCTTCTCCCCGCTTTCTCTCCTTAGGAGATGGCCCTCTCTCAGCCCTGTGGGCTCTACACTCAATTTTCTGGACCATCCAGAAAGGTCACTGCCTCTTAGCCCCAGATTCTAAATAGACATGCTAAGCCCAATGCTGCTTGACAGTAAGGGCCAAACAAATGTGAGCGGAACATAGCTCTATTGCTTTCCCCTTACCAAAAATGCATTAATAAAGTTAATTAGCATTGACCTGAAAAAAAAATCTGAACAATAACCTTCTGGCATTAGGATCAAATGCAATGAAGCACAAGCAATAAAAACTCCATTACTGTTCCCCTCTGAGCAACTGTCACTGATCCTTGGGCCGAGAGGGAGGGGACAGGCTCACATCTATCCAGGGATCTGCCTGCCTCCTCTAAGCCTCTCTGTAAGACTCTGAGCTCCAGCTGGTGTGTCAAAATGCAAGCAGGTGTGAAGGTGAGCCAAGCTGGGCCCCGGGTAGGATTGTTGTTGTTGTTCAGTCGCTAAGTCGTGTCAGACTGTTTTGTGATCCCAGGGCCTGTAGCCCTCCAGGCTTCTCTGTCCATGGAATTTCCCAGGCAAGAATACTGAGTGGGTTTCTATTTCCTTCTCCAGGGGATCTTTCCGACCAAGGGATAGAATCCCTGTCTCTTGCTTGGCAGGTGAATTCTTTACCATTAGTGCCACCTGGGAAGCCCTACAGTTAATATAGAAAATATAAGACACACAGAAATCTAGAGCTAACACAGGCTTGGTTTGGGCTATAGTCAATATATAAAAGGTCCAGAGTATGGGGAAGGCAGCAGGTCATCAAGGATGGCAGTCACATCTCTACTAGTTGAGGCTGGAGGTTGGCAGATGCTCAGGGAGTTGAGTAAGCAGGTGCCCAGGACTCTTGCCAGATACAGCAGAAACCTGGCCCAGGGGAATAAGGGTAATTCTAGACTGCATCCTCTGGCAGGCCAAGGTGACTAACTCATTGTTTCCTCTAATCAGAGTTGGTTTGGAAATTGGGCCAGGATATGTCTGTTATTGACCCCAGTTGCAAGGCAGTGACTCTCTGCCCTCCAGTGCCCTCACCCGACACTTCCAGTGATCTCATTTTATCACTGAATTTCTATACTATGCCAGGCATTGAGGATCTGGGATGTGGAGACACAAATATAAGACCCACTACTCGACTTTTAATGGTCCTCAATCTAGTGGGATTTAGTCAAGAACCCACTGGATTTCTGTCCCCTTTTTATACTTCCCTCTGCCCCTATTCTTCATAAAACTATGAAATATCAGAGGGAGCGTTCCATGTTGATATTAGGCTACCTGAATCTCTCCAATTCATCATTCCATTCCCGAGGGCATGACTGGGAGTCGGAATGGAGGTGCTGCTGGATCAAATCCCATTCATGCCCCTCAGTTATATATACCATGTGGGGTGCCCATGACTCACAGGGCCCTGCGTGAGCCCACAGACTCAGAAAAGTAACAAGAGCTGATGCACTTGCCCTTTTGGAGTAGGTCCAGAAGGTCACTCTTTTTCAGAAGTTGCCTCAAACTCTAGAGGAAGATTTGCTCAGATGGAAGGAGGGCATGGGGAGTATGAAGGAACACAGTCAGAGAAAGTATCTTCTCTATGCAGCTCTTGAAAAAAATACATATATTGGTCCAAAAGTCACTGTAGGGAGATACCCAGAAATGACAGGAAAGATGAAGATTTAAAAGGAGAAAGACAATGCAAGGTATCTTTGATGTTGAGAGAGAGTGGGAACTTCCTGAGAACACAGGCAAATCCTTAAAATATTTAAAATAGAAATATAGTAAGTGCCCTACATACGAATGGGTTCTGTTCCAAGAGCAAGATCCTAAGCCCAATTATTTGTAAGGCTGACAGCCTGGGTACCCCACTAACACAATTGGCTATTTAGTACTATACTCTAACAGGTTTATACTTTATACACAATAATACATAACAAACACTAAAAATAAAGAAATCTTTCAGTACAGCACTTGAAAAGTACAGTAGTCCAGTACAACAGCTAGCATACAGGGGCTGGCATCGAGTGAACAGGCAAGAAGAGTTACTGACTGGAGGAGGGAGAGGAGGTGGGAGATGATAGAGCTGAAGATTCATCAGCAATAGCAGATGGAGGGCAAGCTGCGATTTTACTCACACCTGATGTTGATGGAACAACATTTCAAAGTTTCACATCTTTGAAAGTTCACAACTAGAAGATTCATATGTGGGGGCTTACTGTATTTTGCTTATGAACTGATACTCAGTGCCACCAAAATGAAATCTGAGTACCCACAAATGCACCTTTGGAATGTGTCAACCAACAGTATGAGAAAGAGAGATCTTGGGAAACCTATTGCCTCCTCGTCTGCATCCATCTACGGTCTCAGGTCTGATCTGCCTCATTTGCAAATAGCCACCTAAGTGCTCTCTTCGCTTCTTATCCGCCTCCTACCTGGCCAGAATTGTCTTCTCAAAGCACAGATGGGGCGTCTGTTTAAGAAGACAGTAAATGTTCCCTGACATGCAAGGGTCTGCAAAAATGACCTCCACCTTGCTTTCTGCCTCCGATCCACAGACACCAGACTGGCTGTTTCTTGGTTGCTCCCTTCTCTGCCCCTCCTGAGAATGAGCTGCTCCAGCAGGACGACTCTTTTCCATTAGCCTGGAAGAATGAGAGAAAATTCCTATGGGCTTTGGAGTTATTTGCATAACGCTCTGCTTCTGGGCTACAGGCTCCTGGAATCTATAGATACTCATATTATGATAATAATATAAAATATTTACCAAGCAATTATTATTTAACTTTGCATGCAGCATCTCATTCTAATCCTTAAGTTAGGCAATATGATTATCTTTTTTTTTTTTAATAGAGAAAGAGTCTGAAGGAGGGACACACAGCAGCAGGAGCAGAGTCTAGGCAAGTTGACTTTTGGGTCTAACCTATTTCTGATCTTTGGAACTGCCGAGTTCACAGGGGGTCTCCAGGCACAAAGCAGGCCAGTCAGAGTTTGCAGACTGAAACAATAGGTGAACAAGAGAATAAGGGCAGGGTAAAGGAGTAAGCAATTCCAGGAAGGTAAGCCTACAGATTGGGCTGGGAATGAAACTTCAGAAAGTGTGCTCACTCCTGCTCTCTTGATGAACTGGTCGACCTTGGAGGAGGTAGCATCTAACAGGAGAGCCCCAGAGGTGCCAGGGAGACCCCCTATCCCCCCAAAACCTCCCTTAGCTGCTTGATGGTGCCTGAAATTGTACCATTACAGCCTAATTCCTTTAGCTTAGGCTGCAATTCCCCTGTTAAAATGCAAATACTCCTGGGAGAGGCATGTTATTAAACTTTATTAGTGTTTTATATCCCATGGTGGATTTATTGATCAGATCCTTTTCTTTAGAAATGGCTGGGGTAAGGGAGAAAGATGGAGACCATATAAATGTCCCAGGTTCCAGGGAATGGGGTCACTTGGAAGGTGAGGGGTGGGGGAAGCAGGGATTGAAGGAGGAATCATGAGAGCTGGGAAACCTAGAAGCAAACTTTTGTCCTACGCATGGCAATAAAAGGCCAGTAGCTTGTGTCTTTGAATGCACTGGGTGGGGAAAGGCTCACAGGCTCCATCATCAGAAGGGCCAAGTTAGTGCGTCAAGATGCAGTTCTAACTCATTGTAGGAGCCTTCCCAGCCTCTGTCTTATCTGAGAGAATAGCATCACTGGCAGCGCTGTAACCACTGCCAACAGTTTTTGCAAGTGCCCTGTGGACATCCTGATGACTTCCTGTGTGGTGTTCCTGGAAGTCCTTCCCACCCATTCAGTCCAGTGGCAGAGCCCTGAGCCACTCCCCTTCCAGTGTGATGCTGCTCACTTGCAGCATTACTCTGGCTCCTTTGGCCTGGAGGTATGCCTCAGCTTCATCCTCTACCCTGCACAGACCTTTCTCTGAAGCCCTTCATCTTCTACCCACTGCCTAGACTGCAGTCAGAAATGGAGTATAAAAGAGACAGAGACAGGGAGACACAGAGAGAGAGAGACAAAGGGAGAGACAGAGAGAGACAGAGACAGACTGAGAGGGAGAGACAGAGAGAGAGAGAGAGAGACCTAGAGAGAGACAGATACAGAGACAGAGAGACTGAGAGACAGAGCAACCGAGAGTGAGAGAGAGAAAGAGACAGAGAGAGAGACAAAGACAGAGAGAGACACACACAGATATAGAGTCACAGACAGAGAGAGACAGAGATGGGGGAAACAGAGACAGAGAGACTGAGAGAGAGAGAAGTAGACAGAGGGACAGAGAGAGAGAGAGACAGACAGAGAGGCACACACACACACACACAGAGACCAAGACAGAGAGACTGAGAGAGAGAGAGAGACCAAGAGAGAGAGAAACAGAGAGACAGAGAGACTCAGAGAGAGGGAGACAAAGAAGGAGAGAGACAGAGACCCTTTCTTAAAGACTTGTCAGGGTTTCTAGAACAGTATTATTTTACATGTTTTCAAAATCCTTTTTTTCTGCCTTCAGATTCATGAGATGCCCTTTATCACTTCAGTGAAATATTTAAAACAAAAATAAGAGAGGAAGCCTGAAGATTTCGGCCTCCAGTTCTCTGGAATCAGCCCACACAGGCAGACTCCCTAATCTTCACCCACCTCCTTGTCTTGGAGACCCCAGCAGCTGTAGTCTGCCACACAATTCTGATATTTAAAAATTAGGCAAAACTGTACCTGGGACTGTATTTCTATTCGATATATCGTGTTTATCCACCTGATGGAAAATCAGCCTGGAAATCTACCACATGGAATACATTTTTTGTTGTTCAGTGATTCATTGCAGTTCAGTGATTCAATGATTCATATGCCTTACTTTTGAAATGGAAGTAGCACACATCGGCATTTTAAACAGAAAAGAATGTGGGTGTGATACTTAGTAGTTGCAATGAGACAGAAGTTGCCATGAGGGGTGGGTGATTTAGTAAATTTGACTGGGGGACAGGAGACCTGGCTTCTGAATGAGGTCTGACTCTAATAAACTGTGCAGCCTCAGGCTTCAACAATTCCTTCTGTTATTCATTCAACAATTATTTATTGTGTCGGCTCTGTTATGAGACTTCATGCCAATCTAAAAAGGGAGGCGATGCATTAAATGCCTTCTTCCCAGTCTAAGATTCTGGGGAACTTTTAATAAGCAATGAAAATCTTGGATGTTCACTAAGAATGATGGACAAGGATTTTCTTCTCACTTCTCGAAGATCTAATGAATTTTCCAAATGTGAAGGTCATAAGAACCTCAAGCAGGTGGCAGGGTGGTAAATCTTGCCCTCCTCATTTTGCAGTGTGGGAGTGCCAGAGGGTCTGGGTTCTTTATAATTCACCTGATAGAGTCAAATAAATTTTACTTCTTTCCCAGTGGATTTTATTTTTCTTGATCTGAAGGCAAATGATTCTGTCACAGGGATTGGTCCTAGAAAGAAAAGCCCAGGTGGCACCCTGTCAAGCCCATTCTTCCAGACCCTTTTCTCTCCTCCTTTGCTACTTCTTCCTTGGGAAGGTTGGAATCTCTACACTAGCAGGCACTGCCCTAGGTTTTAGGGCTATTATAGCCTCTGTCCTTGAGAAAAGTGAACATGTTAGTTGCTCAGTCATGTCTGACTCTTTGCGACCCCATGGACTGTAGCCCGCCAGGTTCCTCTTTCCATGGAATTCTCCAGGCAAGAATACTGAAGTGGCTAGCCATTTGCTTCTCCTGGGGATCTTCCCGACCCAGGGATTGAACAAGGGTCTCCTGCAATGCAGGCAGATTCTTTACCATCTGAGACACCAGGGACTCATAGCCTAAGTTGGAGAACTGTAAATGATAGACAGATAGAGTGGGAAGAGGAATACTTTGGAACTTGAAAGGATTCAAGAAAGCTTTTTCTTAGAAACAGCACTTGAGTTTAACCCTGAGAAATAAATGTGATATATAGGCAGATAAGGTAAAAATGGTGCTCTAGGGTGATGAAATAGCACAAGCAAAGGCCCTGGGGTGGCAGCGTATGAGAGGCAGTATGGAAGGAGGCCAGTTACATGGGATGGAGCATCACACAACGAGGCAGGGCCCCTGGCCAGGATAACCTCCAGGAGGCTTGGAGATGCCAATGAGACTCTAAAGCAGGGATATGGCTTGGTCCTCCCTCTATTCTCCCTAAATGTTCTTCTGTCACCAGCAGCCTCCCATGCATTGATACCAGAACTAGCTCTCATCTGTCCCCACCCCCTCATCAAATCTGCACCCTTTGTCCCATTCCTTTATGGAAATTCTCTCCTTTTGCTTCCTTCATTGCCTTTCAAGAGGACTCACTAATCCAACTTGATAATAGTTTAATGAACAAACTCTCCATTTAACAGAAAAAAATACAAAATCAAAAGGAACCTAAAATGAACAGTGGACTTTCAGACACTGAGATCATTTAGAGAAGGATATATATATATATATTTTTTTTTTTTTTTTTTTTTTAGGAAGGGGCACCTACACAATATCTAGAGTGCGTGTAGGCCTGCAGTGGTGGTCATGTGTGCATGCTCAGTTGTTCAGTAATGTCTGACTCTTGTGATCCTGTGGACTGTAGCCTGCCAGGCTCCTCTGTCTGTGGGATTTCCCAGGCAAGAACACTGGAGTGGGTTGCCATCTTCCTTCTCCAGGGGGTCTTTCCCACCCAGAGTTTGAACCTGAGTCTCATGCATTGCAAGCAGATTCTTTACCACTGAGCCACCTGAAAAGCCCACAGTGGTGGTCACTATCCACCCATCTGCTTCCTGCAGGACCACTATAAACCAATGCCTTGCTCTAATTCAGTGTGACAGGGGCTGATGGGTCTGAAATGACATTAAGCTGAGTTGGCAACATTTCTGGATTTCTCCTCCATTGAACTACCTGGCTCTCACCATTATTCTAGCTACAGGGCCTCTGTTTATGAAAAGAGCTCACAGCAGCCATCATCACAAAGAATGGCAAATAGTGTGGCTTGAGGAAACAAGTCTGCTATTCAAATGCCAGAGGATTTTAAAAATATAGTAATAGGCATCTTTGGGGCTGAGGTTTGTGTTTCTCTAAATCTGAGGGGATTTACAGAAAAAATAGGTATTTCAGCTTTTCTGAGAAATGGGTAGAATGCCTTGGGAAAATGGTCCAATACAAAAAAATAAGACAATCACAGAGTAGATGGCTCAAGGACGGACTTTGTTTGGATCCAATTCTAAGTGTCACAGGTGTTGAGAGGGGCAAAGAGGCGGTACTGGTGCAGTCTAGGAAGGTTACCTGGAGAAAATGTGCTTTAAGCTGCGTTGAAACTGTGAGATCTTTCTTTATTCATGCTTGTGTGCATTTCTGTGCCTGCTGGTTTGGACCTGCTTCCTGCTCTCAGGGGGCTGGAGTCTTAACTGCTGCAGAACTGCCAATATGTAGATTATGGAGTCAGATAGAGTTTGCTCACTGTGACCTCAGGCAAAGTACACTAACCTATAAAATCAGTCTCTTCCTCCAGAAAATAAAATTGACAAACTATTTACCTTATTTACCTCATGTAAAGATGAAAAAGAGGTAAATATATTTATAAATAACATTGAGAATGTTGAAAGTGAAAGTGTCAGCTGCTTAGTTGTCCCCGACTCTTTGCAACCCCATGGACTGTAGCCCACCAGACTCCTCCGTCTATAGGATTCTCCAGGCAAGAGTATTGGAGTAGGTAGCCATTCCCTTCTCCAGGGGATCTTCAAAACCCAGGGATTATGCCTGGATTCTTTAACATCTAAGCTACCAGGGAAGCCCAAAAATGTTGAAACCTCTTACTAAAAACACTGAATTCCATACCAATGATGCTGGTCCATCTACTAGAATGACTCAAGCCTGAGTGGTCTTGCAGAGACCTGAGTGTGGGGATCCACTTACCAAGACTGTCTCTGCCTTAGCCCACAGGGTTTTCTGGGACCCTCTTTGCCTCTCTGTATCCCAATTACCACAGCCACCTTGGCACCCTCTGCTGCTGATGCTGGTGGAAACTTCATTCTCTAACCCCATTCCTTAGGCACTATGAAAATGAAAATGGCAACATTAATTCCCAAATGACCAATAAAGCTACAGCTGTGGTCTCTGTTCCCGTTTTAGGAGGCTAAACCTTCAGCTGTACAACCCCCATATATCCAGACTTTCAAAAGTCCCATCCCTGTGAACATTGAGAGTATCCATACTCAGCATCCCCATTACATGAAATGAAACTAACTTATTGAAAAGTTGCTTGCCAAGTACAAGTATATTATCTCTGATATTCATCACCACAATCCTCCGAGGCAAGGGTCATTAACCCCACTTTTATAGATGAAAAATGGATACTGTAAAAGATTAAGTGACTTCCCCAAGTTCACATTGAAACCAGCAGAGCCAGGAACTCATTCTGATCTGAAGTGGTACAAGCATTATTTTTCCGATGGTGTGTCTGACTTGGAGTTGCAGAAACATGCTCACAATAGTCAGTTGGGAGAGAATGCTGTTAACCTGAAACAGAAACATGCTCATGCACATCAAATCTTCATGGAAGGTGGGTTATTCTAAGCGTGTGTACAGATGAGCAAATGGATAGCTATTTTATCATAATTGCATATATATAATCCCTTGCATATGCATTATTCCACCTGGTCACTTGTCACATGCCCACCCACAGATGTCTATTAGAGAAAATGTGCCAGTAATAATATGGAAAATATTCCCCAGACACTGAGCTTTGCTCAGTGGTTTAGGGTAGGAATTAGTGGGAGAGGAGATTCTGCCACTTAAGATTGTACCAAACTGTAATTCCCTTGAAACTGGTTGTTCCAGCAGCCCTTAAAGACTTGTGGCTGTCCTTTGGCTCTGCCTTAGGCTGTCCACTTTAAAAAAATCACTTTATCATATCTCCTTGTAATTGTATTTGCCTAAGCACTGCACTTGAAAGTCCTCTTAAATTAAAAGCTTTAAAAATGACCTCTCTGAACAGCAGAACACTGGGGAGGAGGGATGGGGAGCCCCGCAAGGGTTTCCTGGCCTCTGGGTTATAGATCACTAGTTTTACTTTTTTAGCTGGAGATGTGGGTCACAGCCAGTGATGGGGATGAACTCAGCTTATCTTCCACAGAAGGTCAACATCCAGTGTTTCTCGTGATTTCCAAAGCATGACATGCACATCCCAGTCAGATGACTTTTCTGAGATCGGGTGCTGGGGATGTTAATCCTCTGGTTTCATTTCTAGACCCAACTATGTCATGGCTCCCTGTAGTCAATCTCTAGACACAAGAAATATGCTCTTGGTGTGTGTTTGTGTGCATGTTACTTCATCATGTCTGACTCTTTTGTGACCCTATGGACTGTAGCCCACCAGGCTCCTCTGTCCAAGGGGATTCTCCAGGAAAGAATACTGGAGTGATGCTCTTGGTACATTATCTGAAAGAGATAAAAAAGGCTGGTATTCTCCCAACAATTCCTATGAATGGGGAATACAGGATGAGCAGAATGGCAGAGTATTAACAATGTCTGAGAATTCGGAAGAACCATGATAGATTAGATTGTTGGTCCCAATTCTTCACCCTTCCTGGGAACCACACTCTTGCCTCATTGTGGGAAAGACACACTTCCTTATCCTTTGACTTGTGGTACAATCAAGGGATTTGCATTGAACAAAAGTCAGTAGATATGAACAGGGTCTTGGAATGTACTTGAGCAGTGGGGCTTGCTTTCTGCCACCTCCTTAAGAAAAGCATGCCCTGGCTAGCTCACTAGCAGGGAAAGGGTCAGTGATGCATGGATCAGAGCCACTCAAGCCCACCTTACTAAGGGGAGCTGCCCAGTGAGCCTGAAGACCCATAAGTGAGAGATGGTTGCTGCTGCTGCTGCTGCTAAGTCACTTCAGTCGTGTCCGACTCTGTGCAACCCCATAGACTCCAGCCCACCAGGCTCCCCTGTCCCTGGGATTCTCCAGGCAAGAGTACTGGAGTGGGTTGCCATTGCCTTCTCCAATGCATGAAAGTGAAAAGTGAAAGTGAAGTGGCTCAGTCGTGTCTGACTCTTAGCGACCCCATGGACTGCAGCCCACAAGGCTCCCCCATCCATGGGATTTTCCAGGCAAGAGTACTGGAGTGGGGTGCCATTGCCTTCTCCTGAGAGATGGTTACTTACTGTTATTTGACGCTGATATTTTGTGGCTGGTTGTTATAGCATCATTGTGGCAATGCCAAACTAATATAAGAACTTATTTTCATGGCCATTAAATTCTCCCTCTGCAGGTCCCTCCCTCACTCACAGAGGATTTATAAGATCTGCTACCAGTCAGCACATTGGTAGGCTCTGTGGAGATGCAGGAGAAGTGGAAAATAACCCCCCTGCCTGCCCTCAGAGATATCACTGTTTACATAGGGGTGATAAAACAAATATCACAGCTCAAGATGGCATTGCACTGTAGCTAAATCGTAGTCATTACAATGGGGAGAACCAAACCAGTTGCCAAGTGATCTTGTCAGGGGTTTAGATTTCTATGCCCCACCTTTTGTGTCCTGCACAAGTGTGTGCATGTGTGCTGTTGTTCAGTTGTGATCCAAGGACTGTAGCCCCCCCCCCATGGGCCCCCTGGACTGTAGCCTACCAGGCTCCTCTGTCCATGGGATTTTCCAGGCAAGAATATGGGAATGGGTTGTCATGCCTTCCTCCAGGGGATCTTCCCTATCCAGGGTTTAAACTGACATCTCTTGTGCCTCCTGCATTGGCAGGCAGATTCTTTACCACTGAGCCACCCGGGAAGCAACATTTGCATATATGCTGACTCTGAAAAGATGTGGTAAATAATAATATAACTCAATATTTGCCATAGACTCTCATACCCATTCACATTTGTGTATGACATGCAGAATGGCCACGAGGAAGGGGCGTGTTGTTTATTGTTAGCCATGATTTTTTATTGCAGGTCTTATAAACAAAAATGAGATATCTGAAACAGAGAGATGTTCACCATTGTCATGGTCATGGTCAAGCTGTGATGGAAGGAGCTGGAGTTGGTGTGGCTCTGGAAGCCATGTTCCTTTTTGTCCACTATCTGGCCACCCTTCCTCTGTCCAGAGGCCACATGGCATGGCTGTAGTGGCTCAGCATTGGAGAGATGAGACTGGTGTGCCTTCCATCTCTGTTGCTTACTAGCTATGTGACTTCAGGTGTGTTTTCCATTCTCTCTTATGTTCCAGGTTCACAGCTTTAAAATGGGGATACTTACAATGACTGAAAGGTATCATCAAGATTAGACATAATTCATCTTTCATGGGCTGAAGTGTGTCTTCTCCAAATTTGTATGTTAAAGTCCTAACCCCCCCCTTCCCCGCCCCAATCCAGTATCTTAAAATGTTACTTTTGAGAGATCCTTCTAAGAGGTGATTCAGTTAAAATGAGGTCCGTCATGGGTCCTAGTCCACACAACTCACATCCTTATAAGAGGAAGTTTGGACATAGACAGCAGAAAGAGGACCACGCGAGGACACAGGGAGAAGTCAGCCAGCTGTAAGTCAACAAGAGAGGCCTCAGGAGCAACCAACCCTTAGCACCCCTTGACCTCCCAGCCTGCAGAATTGTAAGAAAATACATTTCTGTTGTTGAAGCCACCTAGCCTGTGCTACTTTGTCAGGGCAGCCCTACTGAACTAACACAGTATCTGAGAGTCAGAGACAAGATGGCGGAATAGAGGACCTTGAGCTCACCTTCTCTGACTAGAACTCAAAATTCACAACTAATTGCTGAACAAACAATAATAAAAAAATTACTAGACCCTAGAAAAAAGATATTCTACATCCAAAGACGTAAAAACCTTGACAAGATGGTAGGAGGGGTACACTCATGATGTAATACAATGTCTGAAACTCCAACATACTTGGAATCAACACCCAGTCGAGAGTGATCTCTGCAGATTCAGCAAACTGACCTCCTCTCCTCTTGTTTTTCTCTATTGTCTTTTCCTCCTTTCCTCCTCTCCCTTCTCTCTCTCCTTTCTTCCATTTATCCTTCTCCTTATTTCTTTGCTTCACTTAAAATACACAGACTGCTAGCCTCTCAGTTTGAAGAAGGAGGCTCGGTGGTAGGGAAGCAGTCCAAGCAGAATTTATGTTCATGTAAAAATTCCATGAACAGAGGATCCTGGTGGGCTACAGTCCATGAGGTCACACAGAGTCAGACATGGCTGCACGCTTCACTGGGGCTTTCCTGAGGGCTCAGACAGTAAAGAATCTGTCTACAAGGCAGTAGGGCTGGGTTTGATCCCTGGGTCAGGAAGACCCCCTGGAGAAGAAAATGGCAACCCACTGCAGTATTCTTGCCTGGAGAATCCCATGAACAGAGGAGCCTGGCGGGCTACAGTCCATGGGGTCACAAAGAGTTGGACATGACTGAGCGACTAACACTTTCAAAAGGGAAAAGAAAGAATCTGGCATTTTCCTGGGCTGGCTCGACTCACAGAAGAGTAGCAATCAGGTGAGATACCCAGATACTCATGGCACAGTCTGCTTTTAGGATTATGGAGTTTAATGAATTGGATATCACAAAAATAGGGGCCCTGGAGATTGCAATAGCTCATGATTATCTTCTACTTAACCAAAAAGCAAGGAGTTGATATGGAGGGAGATACTTCATCCTAATTTATCCCACAGTTTTAGGGCTGGATTTCTGTTCTGGAAATGTCTTTTGGGCTGTGGTCCCCATGATCTAAATCTATCCATCCAAAGCTAGGGAGGACCAGCAGGCAGCCCAGGACGCCAGTGGGAGAGCTGCCCAGTCATCCTGTAGCTTTTCCCAGGGGTAGTTAGAACAGTCTTTGGCAACCGACTTCCCTTCCCAAAAAGATGTTTTCCCTGTCCAGAATAATGAGTGTAATCAGACTTGCTGGCAAAACCGTTCTGAGATTTCTTGGATGAGAGGCTCTGTGTAAACCCAGGGCACGGTTGTTTTCATACCTGGCTGGTGGGCCATGGGAGAAGAGAAATGGAAAGCAAAGCAAGAATGCCTCCCTGGCAGCTTGTCCCCGAGCCTCTCAATCACACCCTGACGTTGCAAAGCCGCTCACAAACCGAGAAGTCACGGAGATTGGTGTGAAAACAGAGGACCAGGCAAGCAGGCTGCAGAGAGAGGATGTGGGAAATAAGTAGGGGGTTGGAAGATCAGGCGAGAGGACATTCACACGAAGGAGAGTGGACCCAGTGGAGGGTCCTCTGCTGAACTCCTCTGCTGCTCATTTCTTCACCTTCAAAATGAGCAAATGAGCCTGCCTGTCATTTCTGGGACTCGGACTACAGACTTTCCAGAATTCTCATTAACAAATACAGATGGAGTCCAGGTCAGAAGTCAGGAGAAGGGATAACAGGATGAGGGTGAGAGAGTCTAAATGGAGGTGAGGATGCATGCGGGAGATGAGGACAGGAAAGGAGGGAGGAAGGGGAAGCAGAGAGAAAGGCAAGCAAGGGGTTTCCCTGGCCCCAGAGTCAGAGCTCGATCCGGCGATCAGCAAAGGGCAACTTCCTAATGAGGCTTTGTCACCTTCCGGATGACTTTTAAGCAAGAAGTTATAGCAACCTTCCCTACACACAGGCACTCTCACCTCCAACAGCAGGAGAAAAGGGCTTTGAAAAGGACACCTGAACTTTCTAGGTAATATGCAGCCCAGGGTCTTATTAAGAGAACAAGCAAATATAGCAGCTGAGAAGCTGGTTATCCCTCTGCATAGGGGTGGCAAGAAGTCTAGACCCCAATCCATTTTTTCCCCCACTCTAACAAAAGAAGAGCAGTTTTGAAATGCGAAGAATCCTATTGCCTTCAAAGGCTACCTGGCCTGACATGAAAGACCCTTTTCTCCTCAAGGCAGGACTCTAAATAACACTGTGGGCTTGCACAGACCACTGTCAAGAGGAGGCTGCCTGTGTCAGCTGCTTAATATGCAGATGGAAGGAGTCATAAAGTCAAGTGCTTGTAACATTTAATGTGGATGATAAAGGAGCGAAAACACCCCGAACAGAAGGCAAATCTGTGTGTTTCATTATATGTGAATGGCAGGGGCTCCACCTGGCACTGCAGCTGAGAGCATCCACCATGTGGGCACAGATGCGTATGTGTGTCAGGAGGCACATGTGTGGGCATCTATAGGTGCATACTTGAGCATGCATGCACACACAAGCCACACACGTGGCTTCATAGGTGACGACCAGCAGGAGAACTGGAACTATTGGACTTTTGGAACTCTTGGAACCATAGGAAATGCACATATGTATATATGTCTTTGCATTATATTGTATCTACAAATTCAAAATACCTTTGTGGAAATATACCACCTACAAAAGGTGATTCATGGGGCTGCATTAGCTCAGTGACTTCTCTGCCCTGGGGAAAGCTATCTTCTCAGGGCAAAAAAGAGGAGCTGAGTAGACTCCTAGAATTACCCATTTGCTTCACTTCTCCAGAGTCCTTACAGGAATAGTCAATATGATAGTGCTAACCATTGGTGACCCCGGCCTCTAGATTCTTTGATGGTGATCATCATGGTGGCTTCTGGTTCTGGTACATGCCTGAACATCCCTGCTCTTTATCACAGACAGCACTTTTGCTCTCACTTGCGAGGGAAACCAGTCTCCCCATGGCTACCATTTGCCTTCTGATCAGAGATACTGGCTCTCTATTCTCTAACAGATGCCTCTTTTCTTAAGAAATCTGGGGTGTCCTGCCCTGGGTGGGGACAGAGGACCCCACAGGGAGGCACAGCACAGCATCTACAGTCTGTAGCCTAAGAACAGCAAACACAGGTATACTGGCCTTGGTATCAACCAAGGCTCTTTTGAATTATGTTCCGATAAAGGCTCAATTCCAGGGACTTGTTTCCATCTCCCAGCTACGAATCCTCATTCCCCTTTCAAGGTTCCAGGCGACGATCAACATGTGTCAGTTGCAGTGACTGACATGCTGGTGTTCCCTCAGGGAGTGTGCAGAAAATCTCAGAGTCTCTGTATCACACACACACACACACACCCCCACCCCGTAGGATTTTCTAGAAGGAAAATTCTCTTTAGTAATTAAAATTAATATGGTGACCTCTGAGACAAACATTGGAAGAATATTCCTTTTGGAAGGAGGATAGTTTTGCTTAAGGCAGCTGAATTTCACCTTCTTAGAGTGTCTCACTGATTATGACCTGATCTCAGATGGGGATATAGATGGTAGGATCAGAATTTCCCTCTGACTACGCACCACATGGGTTTCCTCGGTGGCTCAGCAGTAAAGAATCCACCTGTAATGAAGGAGACATGGGTTTGATCCCTCAGTCAGGAAGATCCCCTGAAGGTGGACATGGCAACCCACTACAGCATATTGCCTGGAGAATCCCATGGACAGAGGAGCCTGGTAGGCTACAGTCTTAAGGGTTGCAAAGAGTCAGACATGACCGAAGTGACTGAGCATGCAGACACGCACATGCACCATGTCTTAGACAAAACATGACCCAAACCACAATACTTTATAGCACAATTGCAACCATGCTGAAATGTTTACACAAGACTTCACCAAAGGGGATGGGAAAACAGAAGGGAAATGAAAACAAAAAGCAATGGGTTTCAGACAACCTGATCTTAAAAGGATGGCCCAATGCCCTGAAGTTTTTCTTATTCCGCAGAAACCCTAGAAAGAAAACAATGGTGCCCCAGGAAATTCTAGCCTTTAAAACTGCTGCTTTTCTTTCTCTTACTTCTCTACTAGATGAGGACACCTAGAGAGTATAAACCTCTTGGTTTTGAGAAATATTTCCTTACATCTCTTCTCCACATATAGTGTAAGGCCAGAGGAATTTCAAGGCTTGTGCAGTGGAATAATGTATACAACAGAATCACTAGAATAATCTGAGCAGCTTGTTATGAAGGCAGATTCCTGGACCATAGCCCCAGACATTTTCATTCCATGTGTCCAAAGAGGACACTGGGAATGTGCCTTTTTTTAACAAGTCCCTTAGGTTGATGCATCTTGATATTTCAAAGATCAGAAAACTACGGTCATAGATGGTAACATGGATGTTGAGCAAGAACATTTTTTGCTAATGTTTCTCCCCATTAGCCAACCTTGTGCCCTAATCAACAGACTTCAGCCGAACCTATGAGAGAAGACTCTCGAGAGTCCCTTGGACTACAAGAAGATACAACCAGTTGATCCTAAAGGAAATCAACTCTGAATATTCACTGGAAGGACTGATGCTGAAGCAGAAGCTCTAATACTTTGACCACCTGATGTGAAGAGCTGACTCATTGGAAAAGATCCTGATGCTGGGAAAGATTGAAAGCAAAAGGAAAAGGGGATGGCAGAGGATGAGATGGTTAGATAGAACCACCGATTCAATGAACATGAATTTTAACAAACTCCAGGAGATAGTGGAGGACAGAGGAAGCTGGTGTGCTATAGTCCATGGGGTTGCAAAGAGTTGGATGCAACTTAGTGACTGAACAACAACAACATGGGAGAAATAAGAATCCTCACATTTGGTGGCTGAACTCAAGTCCACATGCCTGATTCCCAGTGAGGCCAAACAAACCAAAGCAGCAGAGTCTAGAGCAGAGAAAGGTTTATTGCAGGGCATCAGCCAAGGAGAATGGGCAGCTCATGCTCAAAAGACCTAAACTCTCTGATGGCTTTCAAGGTAGGATTTTTAAAGGTGACACTTGGGGCAAGGGCTGCAGGGGACATACTTTTCTTCTGATGGGTTGATGGTGAGGGAAGAGGGTGATGAGAAATCTTCATCATCTACTTCCTGGTTCCATCCAGTCTGGGATCTCTGCGCGTGTGCTCAGATCAAGTCAACATCCTTCACTGGGCTGGGACCTTTGTTCCTGGAGAACAACTTGAAGGCATGTTTCAGATCACTATGCTTGTCCCTTGAGGAAGAAGTAGGATTCTGTTTTATCACTGCACTTTGTTTCTTGACCACTTTTAATTCATTTCTGCATTCTCTCACTTTCCTAATTAGTAACTGCTTGAAGCTGCTCTTTGTAACTCAAGGAAAGCCTAGGAGACCAAAGCCTTTTTGTAAAAGCAAGAGATGGGGACACAGAACAACTTTTGTACCCAGGAGGGTCCAACAGAGTCCTTGATTTCAATGCCCACCATACCCTGTTTTTCTTTGATTTTTCCTTTTAGTCCTGAGGGGAAAAGGTCCAGGACAAGAAAGGAAATAAAGTTTTGGATAGAGAGGTTAATCAGAAGCTCAGCAGAGGAATTTGATTCTACAGGGACTCAGTTTCAATTCCAAAGGAAAATTTCTCTGTTTGACTTTCTACTAAGGAGCTCATCTCTAGGGTCAGAAAAGAAAAAAAATGCCCCTGATGTGACAGAGAACTAGCTAGTGCACCATTTAGAAGCGGTGTGGCCAAAGTAGTTACGTACTGATGTGAGAATTGGACCATATAGAAAGGCTGAGCACTAAAGAACTGATGCTTTCGAATTGTGGTACTGAAAAAGACTCTTGAGAGTCCCTTGGTCTGCAAGGATATCAAATCAGTCAATCCTAAAGGAAATCAACCCTGAATATTCATTGGAAGGATTGATGCTGAAGCTGAAGCTCTAATGGTTTAGACACCAGATGCGAAGAGCCAACGCATTAGAAAAGACCCTGATGCTTGGAAGAATTGAGAGGAGGAGGAGAATGGGGTGGCAGAGGATGAGATGGTTAGATAGCATCACCAACTCAATGTCCATGAGTTTGAGCAAACTCCAGGAGACAGTGAGGAACAGGGGTGTCTGGTGTGCTGCAGTCCATGGGGTCTCAAAGAATCAGACATGACCTAGTGACTAAATAAGAAAAAGGTCACACTCCCTTAACCTTTATCATTCAGACCCAGTGAAATCTCAACTCCATGAAGTATTTAGTAAGCCCCTACCTACTGCCAAGGGTCTTGGAACCCAGACTTTCTGCAGGATGGATATTAAAGGACCTGAGTTCTAAACCCAGCTTTCTGCAATTTGTCTAACTAGCTAGGTGATGTGGGGCAAATTATTTTTCCCTTCCAAGTATCAATCTTTTTTCTCAGAAACTCTAAGGTCTCTTTCCAAGTTTGGAACCCTGCTGACAAGCAAGTACCCAATTTTGAGCAATGTGCTAATACTGAAATCAGGGCAAATGACAACAATGGCTACTATATGTTAGGGGCTTTGTATAGGAGAAGTAGGGAGAAAGGAAGGCTCAGCCCCATTGTTGGTCATTAATAGGACTGAGGCTTGATACAAGCAAGTACACACCTGCAGTTTCTTGACACTATTGACAAGGATATGGGACAGGGAAGGGGTGCCTAGAAACTTTCCCTATTTTGGCAAAAACCATCACAGCTCTCTTCTCTGCTGCACACATCTCCTCTCTCCCAAGCCTCAGCCAAGACCACTTGTCACTGGGAATGAACCTCAAGTTTGCTGGTGCAGGTGCAAAGAAGAGGTTCAGGGGGCAAGGGACGGTGAGTGATGCGTGAAAGTCCATGGGCAGACCTTCAGATTCAGAAGCACACTGGGTGTGGTCTCATCTTTGACCCATAGCATGTGAAGTCTGGCGCTAGAAGTCCTCTAGTGATCCTGCCTTCCCATTAACAGAGGATGAACCTGAAGTTCAGAAAGGTGAGTTCTTACTCAGTGCCACATCACTAAAACTCACCTTTTCTCCTTAAGGCTATTCCAATGTCTCTTTTTCTCTTTCTAGCTCACTCCATCTCTCCTCTGTGAGCTCATGTAAACTCACTCTGTAATATTCTTGCCGCCGTGAAGTTCATTACATGTTGCATTCTTATTCCTTTCCTTTGTGTCCCTATGACTAGACTCTCAACAAGGCAGGGGCTGTGCCTTTTGTGTGTCCTCCATGTACGAGACTATACCCAGAATAGATATTCAGCAAAGATACATTAACTTGATCAGGGTAGTGATAACCATCACTTAGAAAAGAAGGGAAAATGCTACAGCAAGGATGCAGAGCACTAGGACGTGTATCAAACCTGACTCTTCACTGCAAGGACTTTCCAGTGGTGCTAGTGGTAAAGAACTCACCTGCCAATGCAGGAGACTTGGGTTCAATCCCTGGGTCAGGAAGATCCCCTGGAGGAGGGCATGGCAACCCACTCCAGTATTCTTACCTGGAAAATCCCAAGGACAGAGGAGCCTGGCAGGCCACAGTCCATACGGTTTAAAAGACTGGGACATGATTGAAGCGATTTAACACATATTCATTGGAAGTTCTGATGAAGCTCCAATACTTTGGCCACCTGATGCAAAGAATCAGCTCACTGGAAAAGACCCTGATGCTAGGAAAGATTGAGGGCAGGGGGAGAAGGGGACGACAGAGGATGGGATGGTTGGATGGTATCAGCGACTCAATGGACATGAGTTTAAGCAAGTCTGGGAAATGGTGAAAGACAGGGAAGCCTACCGTGCTGCAGTCCATCAGGTTGCAAAGAGTCGGACACGACTGAGCAACTGAACTGTATAGTATGACACGTATGTCTCTGCATTAATTTCTTTAGATAAACTCAGCATGCTCTTACCCCACCTCACCTACCCCTGTTAGCCCTTGGATATCGCCCTCTCCCCTCATTCGACTGCACAGATCATTAATCAGCCCTTACTCACCCTTCCATCTCTCACTCCATCTTGACCCTGAGTCTTGCTTTCTGCTCTTCACCACCCTGGGAATGCTTTCCTCCTACAGAAGAGGATTCCTGAGGTCTGTCCATTCCTTTACCCCCATCTGCATCTTCAGTTCATTCTCATCCTTGGTCTGGCACTTTCTGCATCTTTGCACATTATTTCAATCATATCCACCTTTCCCTTGGTCTTTTTATCCCCAAGCACAGTCTCTTAGACAAGATGGAACGTAGAGATTGAATTAAAGGATTCTAGCACAAGTGAAGCCTGGACATAAGAATGGGGGGCAGGGAAACTGTCATTTCCCAAGGGTATGCCTGAGAACCCAATAAAATGATGGCCTCTGCAAACTCTAAGTACCATTTCTATCTCCTTGATGTATTTATGCACAGAGACTATAATTCTTCACTTTGCCTTGACATTTGTGGAAGGGTTCTATTTGTTTTTCCTTTTTCTCTCTCCTCATCCCCTTCACATGCATTCACCATCCACACAGGCACACACACTCACCAGCACTTTTTCTCTTAAGAATACAGATCACAGGTACGGGTGATGATTCATGCGGGAGAAGGATAGGAATTATTTTTTCCTGAAGATCCTGGTATATTTCTCTTGACTCACTCCTATCCTGGTATGAAGACAGCCCCAGAGCTGTGTTCACTGGATGATTTTGTTTCATTCCTTATTATCTAGTTCTTTATCACTGCTAAACCAGCAATAAAAATAAAAAAAAATCAGGTCTTTTTTCTTTTAAAACAACCCGCTACTCCTGCCACCACCAAGGCCACTCAAAAGGAGATTGTGAAAGTTGGTTCTGGCCCAGTGCTTCTCTGAACAGGGGTATTCACTGCATAGCTTACATGCATAAGTAGTCAAAGGCAAAGGCCAGTAGTCATTGAGAGGTGTATCCAAGCAACCTTGGTGCTAAGCAACAGATTGGAACTCAATGTGTCTTGGTCCACTCCAGTCAGAGCAGGCTGCTCAAAACTTGGCCTTGAATGAAGGGAGAAGTTTATTTAGGTGAATGAAGGGCTAGAGGTGGGAGAAGGAGAAAAGAGAGAAGATGGGGACAGAAGAACAGATAGAAGAAGGGAAAAGAAGAGGAGAAAGAAAAGGTGGCACAGAGGAAGATGGTTGGGTTCAATTCCATTTCTGACAGTCATTAAGACTGATATTTAAAGAATGGCCTACGGTTTTTGCAGAGTAGATGGCCACAGTTAAGATTTTTGAAACTGTTTTTTTTTTTTTGGCATGTGCTATGTGGTTGGTGAAAGCATCTCCCAGGGTGTAAAAATATTCCCTCTCAAGTACCCTTGTGACCTGGATCATCCATTGTCCAGAAATTAGTATCGCCTCACTTCCTGGCTTCCTCTTATAGAACTAAAATGCAGGCATGCACCAGGGGGTTAATTTCTGTTGGGAGGTGTTGGGCCTGACAATGAGAATGGAATCAATGAAAAAAAAAAAGAAAGGGGGAAGGTTCAGGTTAAAGAGAGAGGTCAGATTAACAATCTCACTCTGATAGAGTAGGATTGAGCAAAGCTGTTGGGTCAATATGAACTCCCTCCTTGCTTTCTACTGTTCTGCAAGTATTCTTAGGAAAGAGGCCAAGAACTGTCTGTAAATTTCTTCTATATGGTGAGACATTGTAGTGCTCAAATGATCCTGCCAAGCCCGTCTTGGGTCACACAGATCGGGGAAAACAGCTTGACAACCACATTATAATTAGGCTGGGAAATCTTCCCAGAGGGT
>NW_011494789.1:2475193-2476264 GCF_000754665.1 Bison bison bison
ATTTAAACCTCAATCCCGGTGACTCTTCTACTCCCATCCCACCCACCCACTTCTCCACATGCTTCTCATTCACCGTCTGTTCTGAACAAGCCTCTCCCACTCTCTCCGCCTCCATTGGTTGAGAGCAGTTGCAGTGTGGCCCAGACTGCATGGGCCACTTAGTAAAGCCTCTTCACGCAGACTAGCAGGATGATGAGGTGCCATTTTATCAAGGCTCTGGAATGGGGTCATTAGATGTCATTCCCTTTCTCTAAGCCAATTTGTCTGTATCAGCTGTTGTAGGCCGTCAGAATCTCTCAGACTCATGGAGAGACGTCTGAACCCTGCAAATGCTTGGCATATGGCAAGCATAGCATGTGCTTATGAGCTGTGTCTCGTCCCTGATTGAGATCTATCATCACCAGCCAAGCCTCCAAACTCAGCTATTTATAAATTCCAGGGTTTTGTGGTTTGCCTCCTCCCCAGGGTGATTCCTAGGCCCAGCTTTGCCTGGAAAGTACCAGGTGCATTTGGTCTAGGGTTGATGAGATGTCTCTTTTTGTTTGGCTTTTAAAAGCCAGACAAGAAGAACATTAGAAATATCAAACTTATTGTGGCACCAGATGAAGGTAGTCTGAAATAGTTAAACAGTGCATGTATGTGTGTGTATGTGTATGTGATAGAAACTATTGAGAGGTAGGTTTCCAGGGGTTTTACATCTCACTCATGTGCACGCACACATCACACATAAACACACAAATATACTGGCAAAGGAACAGAATTTTTTTGAGAAAAAAAAAAACATTATCCAAAACTCATGCAAACAACCAGATAAAATATTTTTCTTTCGTAGAACACTAATGTCTTAGTGTCATTGGCATGTTTTTAGCCATATAATAACTGATCCCCTTATGCATTGGAGGAATTTCCCATCTTCTGAGTCAGAAACTGACTGCCATTATATAATGAATATCCTATTCAGACAGATCAGATCAGTCACTCAGTTGTGTCATACTCTCTGCGACCCCATGAATCGCAGCACGCCAGGCCTCCCTGTCCATCACTAACTCCCGGAGTTCACTCAGACTCAGG
>NW_011494789.1:2476652-2476888 GCF_000754665.1 Bison bison bison
TATGGAACCTTTGTTGGCAAAGTAATGTCTCTGCTTTTGAATATGCTATCTAGGTTGGTCATAACTTTCCTTCCAAGGAGTAAGCACCTTTTAATTTCATGGCTGCAGTCACCATCTGCAGTGATTCTGGAGCCCAGAAAAATAAACTCTGACACTGTTTCTACTGTTTCCCCATCTATTTCCCATGAAGTGATGGGACCAGATGTCATGATCTTTGTTTTCTGAATGTTGAGCCT
>NW_011494789.1:2476988-2485401 GCF_000754665.1 Bison bison bison
CAGATGGTCTGATATTCCCATCTCTTTAAGAATTTTCCACAGTTTATTGTGATCTGCACAGTCAAAGGCTTTGGCATAGTCAATAAAGCAGAAATAGATGTTTCTCTGGAACTCTATTGCTTTTTCCATGATCCAGCAGATGTTGGCAATTTGATCTCTGGTTCCTCTGCCTTTTCTAAAACCAGCTTGAACATCACGAATTCACGGTTCACATATTGCTGAAGCCTGGCTTGGAGAATTTTGAGCATTACTTTACTAGCGTGTGAGATGAGTGCAATTGTGTGGTAGTTTGAGCATTCTTTGGCATTGCCTTTCTTTGGGATTGGAATGAAAACTGACCTTTTCCAGTCCTGTGGCCACTGCTGAGTTTTCCAAATTTGCTGGCATATTGAGTGCAGCACTTTCACAGCATCATCTTTCAGGATTTGGAATAGCTCAACTGGAATTCCATCACCTCCACTAGCTTTGTTCGTAGTGATGCTTTCTAAGGCCCACTTGACTTCACATTCCAGGATGTCTGGCTCTAGGTCAGTGATCACACCATCATAATTATCTGGGATGTGAAGATCTTTTTTGTACAGTTTTTCTGTGTATTCTTGCCATCTCTTCTTAATATCTTCTGCTTCTGTTAGGTCCATACCATTTCTATCCTTTATCGAGCCCATCTTTGCATGAAATGTTCCTTTGGTATCTCTGATTTTCTTGAAGAGATCTCTAGTCTTTCCCATTCTGTTGTTTTCCTCTGTTTCTTTGCATTGATTGCTGAAGAAGGCTTTCTTATCTCTTCTTGCTATTCTTTGGAACTCTGCATTCAGATGTTTATATCTTTCCTTTTCTCCTTTGCTTTTCACTTCTTTTCTTTTCACAGCTATTTGTAAGGCCTCCCCAGACAGCCTTTTTGCTTTTTTTCATTTCTTTTCCATGGGGATGGTCTTGATCCCTTTCTCCTGTACAATGTCACGAACCTCATTCCATAGTTCATCAGGCATTCTTTCTATCAGATCTAGGCCCTTAAATCTATTTCTCACTTATTCTGTATAATCATAAGGGATTTGAATATCCTATTATACGTTATCAAAAGCCATTATATAATCACTAGCCACTATATAATCATTATATAATCCTAGATTGCCTTTCAAGTTCAGTAAAGATACATGATCTGGCTCAATCAACTAGACACACAGACTCAAAAATTAGCAACAAAGAAAAAAAGAGCCGCACAAAATCTATTTTTGTTAGAGAGTGGTGACAATAGGAGATCAACAGCAGCCACGTCTGCACCCCAGGGCAGTAGTGGCATCTGTGATTTGTGTCCAGTTTCTGTGGTAAACCACAAGGCAACCTGTGGATCACTGGTTTTTCCTCTCATTAGTTCTGTGATGTGATCTGGGGCTGCGTTCCTGGCTTTCTAGCCATCAACTCTCATTCTCTGATCTTCCTGAAGATTTTGTGAGTCACCCAATTTCCTTTGGAAAAAAAAATTATTCTTCTGTAAACCCAACTAAAGTTGATTACTGTTGGTTGCAATTAAGAACTAACTGCTGCAGAAATTGGCATGAAGTGTAGTCAAAGACAACAGACCCTCAAGTCTGGAATTGATAATCAGTTCTTATTAATTTGGGGGGAAGTCAATATCCAAATTCCACTATAGGACAGAATTCTGACAGTGGCCTGCAGTGGTGAAACTGCTTAGCAAATGATCACCTGTCGTCTTCCGTAACATGGCTATTGAAGGCAAAACTTTGTGAAATCAAGTGATAAGTTACATTAAACAGTGTGAATGGCAAGAGGAAATCAATCGCTGTTGGGTGGGAAGGATTTTTCAATTATTTCAATTATTTTTCAATATATTTCAATTATTATTATCTTTTATTTAGTGCTTCAAAATAAAAGAAAGTGAATGGATCAACCTTCTAAATTCTTCTAATCAAGCTTCTAATTTATAAACAGGAAAAGCAGGCACTTTCTATAAGTGTACTAAGAGACACCAATTTCTTCCATATTAAAGATTAAGAAGTACTTCCCTGGCGATCGATCCCTGGTTGGAGACCTAAGATCTCATATGCCTTACGGCCAAAAAATGAAAACACAAAAAAATAGAAGTGATATTACAACAAATTCAATAAAGACTTTAAAAAAATGGTCCACATTAAAAAAAAAATCAAAAAAGTAAATAAATAAACGTTGAGACCATCAACACCAAGCTTAAAATTTGATCTTGTAAGTATCAGGTATAATATCCATTGTATTCATAGCTTCACTATGTTTCTCAGGTTAAAGCTAATATATTTGTGGGGGAAGAGTGGCACTCCAAAACTTGCAATGAGATATTTAGCATAAATCAGAAAACTAAAAATATGATGCCCTCCAAGCCCATCTGAAGCATAATTTAATAGTCAAAACAGCATCCTTTTTTTCTTGTCTAATTAGGATGTTCCTGTCTTGACTGAAGATCCTGTAAGGATCTCACTTAAAAGAATTACCTTGCAAGAAGAAGCTAATTTTCTAATAGCCCATCCCCACTTTTTCTCCTAATCTCAAAACCTCTAATTTAAGTCACTTTGCAGTATGTCCTGGGAAGTCATGAAGTAAGGGTGATTATAGAAAAAGCTTTTTAGTTCTCCAAATAAGCAAACAATAAATAAGGCCGCAATCCTGCAGAAATTACAAAAAGTAGTAGCACCATCAATGTTTAGAATATGCAGGGGTGATGTAATAGACTTGATAATTGTTCAGCAAATATTCCCTACACTACTTTTCCCCTTTGGAAGGATAATAACTCCCTGAATTACTATGTTTAGGTTTGATAGAACTTACAGAATTAAAAGTAGTATGTAACCAAAAAGGACATATGTATTTTATTTTAATTTTTTTTTTTACCATTTAACTGCATCACATTTTTAAATTAATTTTTATTGGAGTATAGTTGCTTTACAAAGTGTATTAGTTTCTACTGTACAGAAAAATGAATGAGGCATACATATACCTATATCCCTTCCCTTTTGGACTTCCTTCCCATCCAGGTCACCACAGTGCATTAAGTAGAGTTCTCTGTGCCATACAGTATGTTCTCATTAGTATCTATTTTATACACAGTATCAATAGCATATAATTGTCAATCCCAATCTCCCAATTCCTTCCCCCATGTCCCCTTGGTATCCATATATTTGTTCTCTACACCTGTCTCTCCTTCTGCTTTACAAATAAGATCATCTGTACCATTTTTCTAGATGCTACATAAAGGTATTGATATATGACATTTGCTGTTCTCTTTCTGACTTCACTCTGTATGATGCTCTCTAGGTTTGTCCATGGCTCTACAAATGACCCAATTTTGTTCCTTTTTACGGTTGAGTAATGTTCCACTGTATATATACCACGTCTTTATAAGATAGTATACTACAGCTTCTTCATCCATTCCTCTGTTGATGGACAGCTAGTTTGCTTCCATGTTCCTGGGTATTGTAAACAGTGCCACTATGAACACTCGGGCGCATGCATCTTTTTGGATTATGGTTTTCTTTGGGTGTATGTACAGTAGTGGGATTCCTAGGTCATAAGGCAGCTCTTTTTTTAACTTTTTATGGAACCTCCATAATATTCTCCATAGTGGCTGTATCAATTTACACTCCCACCAAGAGTGCATAAGTGTTCCCCTTCCTTCACACCCACTCCATCTTTCACTGTTTGTAGATTTTATGATGATGGCCATTCTTACCAGTGTGAGGTAAATACTACATTGTAGTTTTGATTTGCATTTCTCTAATAATTAGTGATGTTGAGAACCTTTTTATGTGTTTGTTGGACATCTATAAGAACATATGCATTTTAGATAGAGGTAAACAATTTCCATGATAATGTAGGCATCTTCCATCTCATCCAGGTACATGTGAACTGTCTCTCCAAAGTGAAGAAAATTTGCTGTTGTTGCTTCCCCTATCTTTCAGAGAGATGCTAAATGCTTGGAGGGTCTCTGTGGATTTTAGAGATAATATACACATTACTTGGATATACATATTGCTCTCTTTCATATATTAAACAACAATCCCAAGGTTATCAGTTTTGAGTTATAGTTTAAGTAGCACTCTTGCTTGACTGTTGCTTGAAGATCCTGCATATCCAAGAAGATTAAAATCCATGGGATTTCCCAGGCAAGAATACTGGAGTGGGCTGCCATTCTCTTCTCCAGAGAATTTTCCCAATCCAGCAATTGAACTTGGGTCTCCTGCATTGCAGGTGGATTCTTTACCATCTGAACCACCAGAGAAGCCTGCATTTATCTATACAGGGAATACATTTTCAATGTATTCTCAAAGGGTACATGAGAAATGTGTGCTCCCTTACATTTAAGAGATGCAGACTCGATCCCTAGGTTGGGAAGATCCCCTGGAGGAGGGCATGGCAACCCACTCCAGTATTCTTGCCTGGAAAATCCCGTGGACAGAGGAGCCTCATGGGCTACAGACCACAGAGTCACAAAGAACCGAACATAGCTGAAGTGACTTAGCATGCATATATGTAAAGTAATCAACCAGGACCTACTGTATAATACAGGGAACTCTACTCAATGTTTTATAATAACCTATAAGGGAAAAGAATCTGAAAAAATAGATACATATGCATGTATAACTGAATCACTTTGCTATACATCTGAAACTAACAACATTGTAAAGCAACTATACTTCAATAAAATGAATTAATTAAAAACCAACTGGTGGACACAACAGTGTTGTATCTGACTATGAGAAAGAGCATAATGTAGAATATAACTTATATACCATATATTCAGAAGCACACATACATATATTAAATCTGTATATGCATATACGTGTGTGTTTTCATAAACACTTTATCTGGAAAGGATTCAAGGTGACTCTATAAATATATACAAAAAGTTAAAAGAAAGTTCAGAATATTCAAATGAAGAAAGTGGGGAAAAGAAAAATTAGAATAGCAAAGATAAGATGTTTTAAGCGCTTAGTATACATGATAGATATTGTATGTTTGTTTAGTAAAGGGGTAGATAAATTTGTCTCTAAACTCTCCAGCACCCAACTCAAGATGGAAAACAAAGAAAGACTGCTATAATTTTTTAAGGAAAGTTCTAATAATAGGCTGAGGGAAGAGAAGCTAATATTTATTCAGCAACTGTCCCATTTATTTCCAAAATAAACGCTATGCAAAATACATTGGCTCTTATTTTAGATAATAGGAAACTGAAGGTCCAAGATGTTTTAAAAATATTTAAAAATTTTCTCAGCTGTCAAGTATAAACCCAGGTCTCCAACTCCAAAGACCATTCTATTTCCATTACAACATGCCACTTGTAAGTCTTGTTTAAGAAAGAGCCCTGGATTAAAAAAAAATAATAAGTGAAAACATGGGTGATCAGAGCAAGATATTCCTATCTATTTCTCTTAGTGAATCCCTTCCAATAGAAGAGACTGGATATATTCATAAGCCCCACTGTGTTGACCACAGGATCTAAAGCTGCTTCAGCTTCCCATAGTGGTAGGAGGTATAGATAGATAAGCCCCAGTTACTCTTGCTCTAGGGGCTTCCCTCATATCTCGACTGGTAAAGAGTCTGCCTGCAATGCAGGAGACCTGGGTTCAATCTCTAGCCTGGGAAGATCCCTTGGAGAAGGGAAAGGCTATCCACTCCAGTGTTCTGGCCTGGAGAATCCCATGGACTATGAGTCCATGGGGTCGCAAAGCACTGGACATGACTGAGCGACTTTCATTTCACTTTACTCTTGCTCCACAAGTATGCAGTCATCCTGATGGAGGGAAGGAAAGGAAATAAATGATAGAACTCAAGAGTATTTCTGCAGACAGTTTAAAGCAAGCAAATACAAACATGATAGATACTCAGGAAAGAGGATAGTGAATTTTATTTTTCTCTTCTAAAGATATCATGAAGAAATATATACAATGCAATACTACTCAGCCATTAAAAAAATGAAATGATAGCATTTGCAGCAACATGGTTAGACCTAGAGATTGTCATGCTGAGTGAAGTAAGTCAGACAGAGAAGGAAAAATATCGTATTCTCTTACATGTGGAATCTAAAAAGAAATGATACAGATCAACTTACTAACAAAACGGAAACAAACTCACAGACTTAGAGAATTAACTTATGGTTGCCAGGGGGAAAGATGAGGGGAAGGGATAGTCAGGGAATTTGGGATCGACATGTACATACTGCTATATTTAAAATAGATAATCAAGAAGGACCTCCTGTATAGCATCGGGAACTCAGCTCAATGTTATGTGGCAGCCTAGATGATAGGGGAATTTGGGAGAAAATGGATACATATTTATTTATGGCTGAGATTCTTTGCAGTCCACCTGAAACCATCACAAAATGTTAAGTGGCTATACTCCTATAGAAAATAAAAAGTTAAAAAAAATAAAGGTATCATGAAGAAAACTTGTCTCCAATTTCCTGGTAATTACTAACTTTCCTGGCAGTGAGTTACCTTCAATTAATTACCTTTATTTATTGCTGTTGGCAGAATGATTATTGCAGTAAATCAAGCAATTAGCAGTTTCCCATATTATACTCAGAAGAGAGGTAACAAGATGCCAAGCAGATTAACTTTCTGCTTTATTTTTCATTCAACATTTCTCTTTTCAGGGTTTTAACCTTTATACTACTATTATCATGGGAATTTGGTGAGTTTAGGTGGAATTCTGAGGTCCTTTCAGCGGGTGGGACATGGGCCTCACAGCTGGGGCCCATGAACAGAATCAGTTATGAGTCACTAAACGATTTCTTTACTCAGACATTGGTGATAAGAAGCACAAAACAGCAGGTTGCAGCAGGAGATAGAGAATAATGTTGACTGGTCCTGTTTGTTTTGTATAGAACTTAAACTCATGGATACCTATCTATGGCAGGAAGGCCTATTCAGGAAGGATAAAATTGCTAATAGAAATTGGGGTATTCAGAAATATTTTGCTGTGCAGTAAGTCCTCTACATATGAATGAGTTCTGTTCCAAGAATGCATTTGTAAGGTCAATTTGTTCTTAAGTCCAATAAAATTAGCCTATTGTGTCACTCAGTCAAGTCTGATGCTTGGCGACCCCATGAAATATAGTCCTCCAGCTTCCTCTGTCCATGGAATTCTCCAGGCAAGAATATTGGAGTGGGCTGCCATTCCCAGCCTAGGTATTCAGCAAATACAATTGACTATATAGTACTGTATAACACTGTACTGTAATAGCTTTATAATACTGTTCACACAAAAGTGTGAATACATAAAAAACAAGCACAATGTGAATACACAGAAAAAGCATAAAAATAATTCATCTTACAGTACAGTGCCTTGAAAAGCACAATAGGACAGTATAACAACTGGTGCTTCTTAGCAATACCAACTACATTGCTGCTGCTTTTACACTTGCTTCCAGACATCCTGGGCTTGAAATAAAGATACTGTATGACTATAATCTGTACGGTACTTTGCAGTAAAGTACACAGAAGACAACTTGTAGAGGATGCACACACATGACAATGTATGCCAGACTTGAACTAACTTACATGTAAGACGTGAACTAACTTACATGACTGGACATGCAAACACACTTTCGCATATTTGAAAGTTCACACCTTAAAGGTTCATATGTAAGGGACTTACTGTGTCTCTTAAAAGTTGTAGAGTAACCAGGTCCTGTTGAAGGCATATGTGACTAAGAAGAAAGCAATTGCCCTTCCTCTGGAAAAACCTTTCCCAGTTGGAGGCATCCGGTCTCCATGGTCTTCTCCTCATTAATTGAGGTCCCTGGGTCACCCACTGAGGTCCTCAGTTCTGCACCATTCTACTTGAATGTTCATCACATCACTCTAGGCACTACTTGGTGTTTTCAAAGAAGACTTTTAAAGCTCCTCCTGATTTATCCAGTGTCAGATCCTGCCTTTCTTGTCCTCACTGCCTTTGTTGCATGGTTCAATATAGCCCTCCATCTTTTGATTTCATTCATTATCAGCAAATTTATAAATTTATTCTGATTAGCACAAGAAAGTGAAGAGGAACTAAAAAGCCTCTTGATGAAAGTGAAAGTGGAGAGTGAAAAAGTTGGCTTAAAGCTCAACATTCAGAAAATGAAGATCATGGCATCTGGTCCCATCACTTCATGGGAAATAGATGGGGAAACAGTGGAACAGTGTCAGACTTTATTTTCTGGGGCTCCAAAATCACTGCAGATGGTGACTGCAGCCATGAAATTAAAAGACGCTTACTCCTTGGAAGAAAAGTTATGACCAACCTAGATAGCATATTGAAAAGCAGAGACATTACTTTGCCAACAAAGGTCCATCTAGTCAAGGCTATGGATTTTCCAGTGGTCATGTATGGATGTGAGAGTTGGACTGTGAAGAAAGCTGAGTGCCGAAGAATTGATGCTTTT
>NW_011494789.1:2485501-2497640 GCF_000754665.1 Bison bison bison
GACAGGACTGCAAGGAGATCCAACCAGTCCATTCTGAAGGAGATCAGCCCTGGGATTTCTTTGGAAGGAATGATGCTAAAGCTGAAACTCCAGTACTTTGGCCACCTCATGCGAAGAGTTGACTCATTGGAAAAGACTCTGATGCTGGGAGGGATTGGGGGCAGGAGGAGAAGGGGACGACAGAGGATGAGATGGCTGGATGGCATCACTGACTTGATGGATGTTGAGTCTGAGTGAACTCCGGGAGCTGGTGACGGACAGAGAGGCCTGGTGTGCTGTGATTCATGGGGTCGCAAAGAGTCGGACACGACTGAGCGACTGAACTGAACTGAGCACAAGAGAAAAAATAAACCAGAATTCTGTCTTTTGCAAATGAGGTCTGAAATTAATCTGCTGGTATGGATTTGAAAACTGGTGTTTCCAAATCAGTGGGTATTTTCCTGCCTACCAAGCCATAGCCTTCACAGGTCCTAGGAGTTTGTTTCATCATGACCAAGGAGGAAAGTGGGCAGAGAAGGAGGTGGTGCAGAGGAGGATTTTTAGTATTTATTAAGCCACCATGCGAAGAAGGCAATGGCACCCCACTCCAGTATTCTTGCCTAGAAAATCCCATGGATGGAGGAGCCTGGTAGGCTGCAGTTCATGGGGTCGCTAGAGTCGGACACGACTGAGCGACTTCACTTTCACTTTTCACTTTCCTGCATTGGAGAAGGAAATGGCAACCCACTCCAGTGTTCTTGCCTGGAGAATCCCAGGGAGGGGAAGCCTGGTTGGCTGCCGTCTATGGGGTCACACAGAGTCGGACACGACTGAAGTGACACAGCAGCAGCAGCAGCAGCAGCAGCAAGCCACCATGAGACTCTCTCTGCATTCCTTGTCTCATTTAATCATAATAACAAACCTATGATATCATTGTTCCTGAATTACAAATGAAGAACTGAAGCTTAGAAAGGCTGACTCACTTGCACATGGTCACACACGGTTGTACATGGTCGTAAACAATAGAACTGAGATCTGTGCTCAGGTCTGTCATTTTCTAAAATCTATACTTTTCTTATGCCACCATTCTATCACCTCAATAACTTCTGTGGCAAGCTACTTTGCAGATCCCAAAGAGGCTCAAAAATTGCCTGGCCATGTTCTATTAGTGTCTTGGACTTCTGAGTCCCTGCAAACCTCATTCTTGTTCTTCTCTCCTTTGCCCATCTTCCTGATATATCATCATTTTTTTTGGCAGAATCTGTTTATCTAGAATTTGAATCCTTATCTTTGGAAAGTTTCATTCTGGCTCATTTCTACCTTGATCTATTCTCCCTCCTTACATGTATGCCCAGTTCCTCTGCTGTTTCTGAAGCCAAAGCCCTGCCACCCAAAAGCTCTCCTATGGAACCTCTATCTCAAACTCATCATTACCTTCTATTTTAATGCCTTTTCCCATGTTTGCTTCCTATCCCTGGCATATCCTGACCAAATCACCTGTAACAGTCAGCTCCTGCTAATGTGTGCTGTTTTTTCCGGGAGAAGGAATTCTGGCCCTGAGCTTTTCCCATCTTGTTACTTGCATCTTCTAAAACACAGAGTGGCTTCTGAACAAACAGAATGCATAGCATTGATTTTGTAAGTTGGCCTCTCCCTGACTGGGTATTTTATTCCTAGGCCCTCTGGTACTCCTTGCTAAATATATATCTAGTCATTTCAGTGTACCCCGAAAAGAGGAAGCTACTGGCTATCTGAGCCCCAGTAATTAAGAGATCCTATCTTTCCTTTTGTGCTGAGAGAACATAGCTTACCTCCTAAATTAATAAAGCCTAATTCTTGAATTCCATCTTTGTCTAAAGTTGTGAACTGGATTTGCACTGTAGATGCTAGCCCTCTCTCTCCTGGGCCTATTCAATTCCAAACTCCAGACAAGATAGCTTATCTAGTCTCAGAAGTCTAATACCAGAAAGCTCACTAATCCAACTAGAACTCTCATTCCCACAACAGGTAATCATCCTGAAAGATGTAGATGAAATGCTGAGCAGGTGCCTTTGGCTTGAAATCTTTGCAGCCTGCACAGAATAATTTAATTGCATCTTAGGGCCTTTGCTCCATTTCCAGGACATAGGGTAACAGGGATTTCTCTATATTGATGGTGTAAAGTGCTACAACCATTTAAGAAAACTGTTAAGTGTTAATATGCCAACTTTGAAAATAGGCATACCTGTGCCTAAACAATTCTATTTGGGGTATTATATTATGTCCTGTTCTGCTGTAACCACAAAATTATCACAAACTTGATTGTTCAGTCACCAAGTCCAGTCCAGCTCTTCTCCACCCCATGGACTGCAGCACCATGCCAGACTTCCCTGTCCCTCACCATCTCCCAGAGTTTGCCCAAGTTCATGTCCATTGCATCAGTGATGCCATCCAATCATGCCATCCTCTGTCACCCTCTTCTCCTTCTGCCTTCAATCTTTCCCAGCATCAGGGTCTTTTCCAATAAGTCGGCTGTTTTTATCAGGTGGCCAAAGTATTGGAGCTTCAGCTTCAGCATCAATTCTCCCATTGAATATTCAGGGTTGATTTCCTTTTATTTTTTATTTATTTTTTAATGAATTTTTATTTTTTATTTATTATTATTATTTTACTTTACACTATTGTATTGGTTTTGCCATACATCAACATGCATCCACCATGGGTGTACATGTGTTCCCCATCCTGAACCCCCCTCCCAGCTCCCTCCCCATACCATCCCTCTGGGTCATCCCAGTGCACCAGCCCCAAGCTTCCTGTGTCCTGCATCGAACTTGGACTGGCAATTCGTTTCTTATATGATATTATACATGTTTTAATGCCATTCTCCCAAATCATCCCCCCGCTCCCTCTCCCACAGAGTCCAAAAGACTGTTCTATACATCTGTGTCTCTTTTGCTGTCTCGCATATATATGGAATTCAGAATGATTTCCTTTTAAATTGACTGGTTTGATCTCCGTTCAGTCCAAGGCACTCTCAGGAGTCTTCTCCAGCACCACAATTCACAGTCATCAGTTCTTCAGTGCTCTACCTTCTTTATGGTCCAACTCTCACAACTGTACGTGACTACTGGAAAGACCATAGCCTTGACCATAAGGACCTTTGTTGGCAAATTTGGTGGATTAATATGAAATAAGTTTATTCTCTCATATTTCAAAAAGTCAGAAATCAGTATTACATAGCCAAAATCAAGAGGACAACAAGACACATTCCCTCTGGAAGCTCTAGGAGATAATTGGTCCCTTGACTTTGTCAGCTTCTGGTGCTGTTGGCATTCCTTGACTTCCAGCTGCATCACTCAAGTTTCCACCTACATGGTCATATTGCCTCTTCCTCTTCTGTCTGTGTCAACCTCACTCATCCCTCCTTTCTAAGGACACTTGTGGTTGATTGTTTTCAAGGTCTATGTAGACATTTCAGAATGACTTCCTCATCTCAAGACCTTTAACATAAAGACATTTACCCAAATAAAATAACATGTATTTGGGAATGCTAATCCTAATGACAAGAATTAAGACTTGATATCTTTGAGAGTTATTTTCAGCCTACTACAGGCATGCATGCTCAGTCACTTCAGTCATGTCAAACTTTTTGCAACCCTATGGACTGTTAGCCCACCAGACTCCCCTGTCCATGGAATTCTCCAGGCAAGAATACTAGAGTGGGTTGCCATGCCCTCCTCCAGGGGATCATCCCAACCCAGGGATCAAACCAGCATCTCCTACATTGCACGTGGATTCTGTACTTCTGAGCCACTGAGGAAGACCACTACAAGTATATATTCAACATATATGCATAGACATATTTACCTGGAGGCATGGACAAGAATGTATGTAGCACATACTGATAATAAACCCAAACTTGAAAAACATAAATAGCTATTAGGAGTAAAACTGATAAATAAGGGATAGTCATATAATGGAATATCATGCAGCAATGAAAATGAATATACTTTGTTTATATGTTCTATTAGAGATAAATATAACTATAACAGCACATATAATAACCATCACCAGGTGGTCAAAACTGAAATCAGGTTGATTATATTTGCAGCCAAAGATGGAGAAGCTCTAAACAGACAAAAAAAAAAAAAAAAAACTGGAAGCTGACTGTGGCTTAGACCATGAACTCTTTATTGCAAAATTCAGACTAAAATTGAAGAAAGTAGAGAAAGCCACGAGGCCATTCAGGTATGACCTAAATCAAATCCCTTATGATTATATAGTGGAAGTGACAAATAGATTCAAGGGATTAGATCTGATAGACAGAGTGCCTAAAGAGCTATGAACAGAGATTTGCAATATTATATAGGAGGCACTGATCAAAACCATCCCCAAGAAAAAAAATGCAAAAAGGCAAAGTGGTTATCTGAGACCTTACAAAATAGCTGAGAAGAGAAGTGAAAGGTAAAGGAGAAAAGGAAAGATATATCCATCTGAATGCAGAGCTCTCCAGGTTCGATGCAGGATACTGGATGCTTGGGGCTAGTGCACTGGGACGACCCAGAGGGATGGTATGCGGAGGGAGGAGGGAGGAGGGTTCAGGATGGGGAACACATGTATACCTGTTGTGGATTCATTTTGATATTTGGCAAAACTAATACAATTATGTAAAGTTTAAAAATAAAATAAAATTAAAAAAACAAAAACAAAATAAAATAAAGAATAGCAAGGAGAGATAAGAAAGCCTACCAAAGTGAAAAATGCAAAGAAATAGAGGAAAACAATAGAAGAGGTAAGACTAGAGAACTCTTCAATAAAACTAGAGATACCAAAGGGAACATTTCATGCAAAGATGGGCACAATAAAGGACAGAAATAGTATGGACCTAACAGAAGCAGAAGATATTAAGAAGAGGTAGAAAGAATACACAGAAAAGTGTGAGCCACTCAGACGTGTCCTACTCTTTGTGACCCCATGGACTGTAGCCTTTACCATTTTCTTCTCCAGGGGATCTTCCTGACCCAGGGATTGAACCCGGGTCTCCCACATTGCAGGCATATTCCTTACCATCCGAGTCACGGGAGAAGCCCTGTAAGAATACACTACGGAAGCCCTATAAGAATACACAGAAGAACTATACAAAAAAGTTCTTAATCTGGCTCACTCACCTAGAGCAGATGTCCTGGACTGCAAAATCAAGTGGGCCTTAGAAGACATCACTATGAACAAAGCTAGTGGAGGTGATGAAATTCCAGCTGAGCTACTTCAAATCCTAAAAGATGATGCTGTTAAAGTGCTACAGTCAATATGCCAGGAAATTTGGAAAGATCAGAAGTGGCCACAGGACTTAAAAATGTCGGTTTTCATTCCAATCCCAAAGAAGGGCAATGCTAAAGAATGTTCAAACTATAGCACAATTCACTCATTTCACATGCCAGCAAGGTAATGCTCAAAATCCTCTAGCTAGGCTTCAACAGTATGTGAAACAAGAACTTCCAGGTGTACAACCTGGATTTAGAAAAGGCAGAGGAATGAGAGATCAAATTGCAGATATCCTTTGGATCATAGATAAAGCAAAAGAATTCCAGAAAAATATTTACAGCTGCTTCATTGACTATGTTAAAGCCTTTGACTGTGTGGATCACAACAAACTGGAAAATTCTTCAAGAGATGGGCGTACCAGACCACCTGACCTGCCTCCTGAGAAATCTGTATGCAGGTCAAGAAGCCACAGTTAGAACCGAACTTGGAACAATAGAATGCTTCCAAATTGGGAAAGGAGTATGTCAAGGCTGTATATTGTTACCCTGCTTATTTAACTTATATGAGGAGAACATCATGTTAAATGCCAGGCTGGATGAAGCACTAGCTGGAATCAAGATTGCCAGGAGAAATATCAATAACCTCAGATATGCAGATGACACCACCCTTATGGAAGAAAGTGAAGAGGAACTAAAAAGCCTCTTGATGAATGTGCTGCTGCTGCTAAGTCACGTCAGTCGTGTCCGACTCTGTGCGACCCCATAGACGGCAGCCCACCAGGCTCCCCCGTCCCTGGGATTCTCCAGACAAGAACACTGGAGTGGGTTGCCATTTCCTTCTCCAATGCAGGAAAGTGAAAAGTGAAAGTGAAGTCGTTCAGTCATGTTGGACTTTTAGCGACTCCATGGACTGTAGCCTACCAGGCTCCTCCATGGGATTTTCTAGGCAAGAGTACTGGAGTGGGGTGCCATTGCCTTCTCCGTGATGAATGTGAGGAGAGTGAAAAAGCTAGTTTAAGACTCAGCATTCAAAAAGCTAAGATTATAGCATCTGGTCTCATCACTTCATGGCAAATAGATGGGGAAACAATGGAAACAGTGAGAGACTTTATTTGGGCTCCAAAATCACTGCAGGTCATAATTGCAGCCACAAAATTAAAAGACACTTGCTCCTTGAAAGAAAAGCTATGACAAGCCTAGATAGCATATTAAAAAGCAGAGACATCACTTTGCCAACAAAGGTCTGTATAGTCAGAGCTGTGGTTTTTCCGGTAGTCATGTATGGATGTGAAAGTTGGACCATAAAGAAGGCGAAATACCAAAGAATTGATGCTTTCGAACTGTGGTGTTGGAGAAGACTCTTGAGAGTCTCTTGGACAGCAAGGAGACCCAACCAGTTCATCCTAAAGGAAATCACTACTGAATATTCATTGGAAGGACTGATGCTGAAGCTGAAGCTCCAATACTTTGGGCACCAGATGTGAAGAACCAACTTATTAGGAAAGACCTTGATGCTGGGAAAGATTGAAGGCAGGAGGAGAAGGGGATGACAGAGGACAAGATGGCTGAATGGCATAACCGACTCAATGGACATAAGTTTGAGCAAGCTCTGGGAGATGGTGAAGGACAGGGAGGCCTGGTGTGCTGCAGTGCATGGGGTTGCAAAGAGCCAGACATGACTGAACAACTGAACTGATACTGACAGTTAAATAACATAAACTTAATGTTGATTGAAAGAAAACAGGTGCAAAAGAATATATACTGTATGATATTATTTTTTAAATTTTCATTTCATTATTTTTTATAAATGTGTTTTAAAAATAATTTTATTTATTTATGTATTTAGGTCTATGCCTGACCTTCACTGATATATGGGCCTTTCTCTCGTTGCAGGGGAGTGGAATTACTCTCTAGTTCTGGTGAATGGGCTTTTCATTGCAGCGGCTTCTCTTGTTGTGGAGTACAGGCTCTGGAGCACACGGGCCTCAGTAGTAGCAGTGCTGCTGCTGCTGCTAAGTCTCTTCAGTCGTGTCCAACTCTGTGCGACCCCACAGACAGCAGCCCACCAGGCTCCCCCGTCCCTGGGATTCTCCAGGCAAGAACGCTGGAGTGGGTTGCCATTTCCTTCTCCATTGCATGAAAGTGAAAAGTCAAAGTGAAGTTGCTCAGTCGTGTCCGACTCTTGGCAATCCCATGGACTGCAGCCTACCAGGCTCCTCCATCCATGGGATTTTCCAGGCAAGAGTACTGGAGTGGGGTGCCATTGCCTTCTCCAGTAGTAGCAGTACCTGGGCTCAATAACTGGGGTTCTGGACTCTAGAGCACAGGCTCAATAGTTGTGGTGTTTGGGCTTAGTTGCTTCTAGACATGTGGGATCTTCCTGGACCAGGGATCAAATTTGTGTCTCTTGCAGTGACAGGTGAGTTCTTTACCACTGAAACACTAGGAAACCCCACTCCCATTTTTCTAATTAAACTTGTAAAGTCCACAATAATTTATAATGTCCTTACATATACATTTCTTCATTAGAGTCTCAAAAACTGGGTAGCATAATTAACATATTTTCCCATTTACAAATGTGGAAATTTAAGTTTTTAAAGGCCTACCTATCTCTTATTAGGGCTTCCCTGGTGGTTCAGCTGGTAAAGAATCCACCTGCTTGTGGGAGAACTGGGTTCAATCCTTGGTTTTCGAAGATCCCCTGGAGAAGGAAAAGGCTGTCTACTTCAGTATTCTGGTCCAGAGAATTCCATGGACTGTATAGCTCATGGGGTTGCAAAGAGTCGGACGACAACTGTAAAGATTCAGCAATATCGCAATATATATATGTATATATAATTAACAAAAATACTGACGGAATGAATGAGGTCCTCTTATTGAGGTCTTATGTTTCTTACTAATCTGTGCTTTATTAAATTGAAATATATTTGATCTACAGTATTGAATTAGTTTCAGGTGTGCAGCACTGTGATTTAGTTATATATATTATTTTTCAGATTCTTTTTCCTTCTAGGTTATTATAAAAATTTGAGTGTAGTTCTCTGTGCTATCCAGTAGGTCCTTGTTGGTTATCTATTTGATATATAATAGTGTGTATATGTTACGCCATTTAATAAAGTTCAAAATCAGGGAACATGAAGCTAGAGTACTTTGGAATGCATGTATTTAAGTGCTAAGAATATGTACTGGGTTGAATAGTGATGTCCCAGAAGTCATGTTCTCCTGACACCTGGAAATGTCACAATTTTTTTTTGAAACAGAGTCTTTGAAGATGTAATTAAGATAAGATGAGATCATCCTTCACTAGGGCAAGCCCAAATTCAGTGATGAATGTCCTTATAAGAAGGCCAAGTGGAGACACATTGGGAAGATGCCATGTGCAGACAGGCAGAAATTAAAGTGATATGTCTACAATCCAAGGAATGCCAAAATTGCCTGGAGCCACCAGATGCTAGGAACAGTAAAGGAAAAAAATTTCCCTGGAGTTTTTAGAAAGAGTATGACCCTGCCAACACCTTGACTTCAAACTTCTAGTCCTCAGATCTGTGAGAAAATAAATTTCTCTTGTTTTAAGCCATCCAGTTGGCAGTAATTTGTTATGACAGCTCTAGGAAACTAATATAGAATATAAAGGAAAGCAAAGAAGTGATTATCATAAGAGTTGGGATAATGGCTGCCTTTAGCGGGGTGGATGGATTATGTTACGAGGAAGTGAAGTGAAGTGAAGTCATTCAGTCGTGTCCGACTCTTTGCAACCCCATGGACTGTAGTCTACCGGGCTTCTCCATCCATGGGATTTTCCAGGCAAGAATACCGGAGTGGGTTGCCATTTCCTTCTCCAGGGGAACCTCCCGACCCAGGGATCAAACCGGGGTCTCCCGCATTGTAGGCAGACGCTTTACCGTCTGAGCTGTTATGAGGAAGGGGCCTGATAATATTCTATTTCTCGATATGGCTACTATTAATAATAGGTGTTGATAATGATTTACTAAATTCCACACTTTGTTTTCCCTTTTATCTTTCTGTCTTCTATTTTTCAATGTAAAATATACACAATTTTCTAAGAGATTCCTAAGCCTCCATATAGGAACACTTGCCCACTGAGGTTGAGTTTGCCAAGAAAACCTCAAGGAAGCAGGTTTGTGGCATCAGTGAACAGAACAATGGAGTTTGGCTGTATCCATCAAGGAGATTCAGATACACAAGGGCCTATCAGAAATCTATTTCTCATCTTGGCAGAAAACTCATCACAATAGAAAAGGCCCAAGCCTGCTTGCTCCAAAAAGGAAAATTCTAGGCAAATTCTGGGATTTGTCAACCAGCCTTGTCCCCTTTCTAATATCCACCATATATACTTCTCTGAATCTATGGATATTGAGAATTGAGAGAGTTGAAAGTAGAAAACAAATTTTTTTACAAAAATGTCATCTAAAAATTTTTGGAGAGGTATCATAAGAGCATCTTTCAGATATTTTCGATAGCTAGAAACTTTCAAAAGGGAGGAAGTGTTTTCATTTTGAAAAACATTGAATGGCTTTAATGATTTAAGGGTCTCATGCTCTGGGAGAGGCTGGAATGTCCTCTGGATGGCAGACGTGTTGATTGACCTAAACTGTCTGTGAGGCTGAGGGACTTGTGGTCCAGGAGCACTTAGGAGGTGAGAAGGGAAGAAGCAACAGGTGAAAGTTGCGTATTGCTGGCTGTTGTAAGGGGCAGAAGACAAAGGATATGCCAGAAATTACCCTTGTTAATTGAAGTTTGGGGAGACTCCATATTTTTATTCTCAGGGGCTTCCTTTGTGACAAAGGTGGTAAAGAATCTGCCTGCAAAGCAGGAGATCTGAGTTTGATCCCTGGGTTGGGAGTATCCCTGGAGAGGGGAATGGCAACCCACTCCAGTATTCTTGCCTTGAGAATTCCCATGGACAGGGGGTGGCTACAGTCCATGGTATCACAAAGAGTTGGACATGACTGGACATGACTACTACTACTAAATCTTTATACTCACTAGAACTTTACAGGAGTAAGTCCTCTGCTGGGTCATTAGAGCTGACAAAAACAGAAAGAAGCGGAAAAAGGTGAGTGAAGCATGGTAAGAAAACAGTGTTCTTAGTTTTGTGGGAAGTATCGAGGCTGGTTAAGAACTCCTTATCCTTGGGAGCATGGTCCTTATCTTTCCCACAAAATGAGGGGCATGCTTAGCACACAGAAGGTTGCACCCATCAACGGAAAAGAAATGAATATGTACCAGATTCCTGCTCTCTACCAAGCACTTTATATTAATTGTTTCACTAAACTCTCATAGGAAAACTACGCCTGTTTGCTGTTGAGAATATCAGCTAAAGACCCCATTTAATCAAGAGGAAACATTGCCAAAGTCACACAACTTGAAATTGGTGGAGCTAGGATGTAAAGCCAGAGTTCTGTGCCTCCAGAGAACCTATCATCTTTGCTACATGGAATGATGTGAGATAAAGCTTATGGAGAGAGCCCAGTGAAAATCTTTAGGTGTCCTAGGAACCAAAACCATCCTGTAATTCAGTAAAGCCAATACTAAACTAATATAAGTCCAAGGAAGCCCAACACAAATCTGAGGACTACTTTGATAACCGAAATGTCAAATGTCTAAATCTTCACCAACCAATGATTTTGTGTGCCCTTCCTTTGCTCTTGTTCTATGAATATTCTCAACCTGTTTTTCAGGTGACCCAGTATTGTACATGGCAGCAAGTAAGGTAAAATATAAATTGGCGAAAAGAAGGCACAGTAACTGTTTTATCACCATGATTATACTGTGTATAATTGCTTGCTGTAGTATTATTTTTATTTGACAAGGTTGCTTGTTAAGACCAAGTAGCAGAGAGGTAAGGCTGGGAGGTGACAGCATGTACATTCATTTGGGGATCCTAGACCAGTTTCCAACAACACAAGAGAAGACTCTATACATGGACATCACCAGACAGTCAACACCGAAATCAGATTGATTATGTTCTTTGCAGCCAAAGATGGAGAAGCTCTATACAGTCAATAAAAACAAGACCAGGAGCTGACTGTGGCTCAGATCATGAACTCCTTAGTAACAAATTCAGACTTAAATTGAAGAAAGTAGGGAAAACCACTAGACCATTCAGGTATGACCTAAATCAAATCCCTTATGATTATACAGTGGAAGTGAGAAATAGATTTAAGGGCCTAGATCTGATAGAGTACCTGATGTACTATGGAATGAGGTTTGTGACATTGTACAGGAGACAGGGATCAAGACCATCCCCATGGAAAAGAAATGAAAAAAAGCAAAATGGCTGTCTGGGGAGGCCTTACAAATAGCTGTGAAAAGAAGAAAAACGAAAAGCAAAGGAGAAAAGGAAAGATATAAACATCTGAATGCAGAGTTCCAGAGAATAGCAAGAAGAGATAAGAAAGCCTTCCTCAGTGATCAATGCAAAGAAATAGAGGAAAACAACAGAATGGGAAAGACTAGAGATCTCTTCAAGAAAATTAGAGATACCAAGGGAACATTTCATGCAAAGATGGGCTCGATAAAGGACAGAAATGGTATGGACCTAACAGAAGCAGAAGATATTAAGAAGAGGTGGCAAGAATACACAGAAGAACTGTACAAAAAAGATCTTCATGACCCAGATAATCACGATGGTGTGATCACTGACCTAGAGCCAGACATCCTGGAATGTGAAGTCAAGTGGGCCTTAGAAAGCATCACTACGAACAAAGCTAGTGGAGGTGATGGAATTCCAGTTGAGCTATTTCAAATCCTGAAAGATGATGCTGTGAAAGTGCTGCACTCAATATGCCAGCAAATTTGGAAAACTCAGCAGTGGCCACAGGACTGGAAAAGGTCAGTTTTCATTCCAATCCCAAAGAAAGGCAATGCCCAAGAATGCTCAAACTACCACACAATTG
>NW_011494789.1:2497756-2498370 GCF_000754665.1 Bison bison bison
TCACATGCTAGTAAAGTAATGCTCAAAATTCTCCAAGCCAGGCTTCAGCAATACGTGAACTGTGAACTTCCTGATGTTCAAGCTGGTTTTAGCAAAGGCAGAGGAACCAGAGATCAAATTGCCAACATCCGCTGGATCATGGAAAAAGCAATAGAGTTCCAGAGAAACATCTATTTATTGACTATGCCAAAGCCTTTGACTGTGTGGATCACAATAAATTGTGGAAAATTCTGAAAGAGATGGGAATATCAGACCACCTGACCTGCCTCTTGAGAAATTTGTATGCAGGTCAGGAAGCAACAGTTAGAACTGGACATGGAACAGACAGGTTCCAAATAGGAAAAGGAGTTCGTCAAGGCTGTTTATTGTCACCCTGCTTATTTAACTTCTATGCAGAGTACATCATGAGAAACGCTGGGCTGGAAGAAGCACAAGCTGGAATCAAGATTTCCGGGAGAAATATCAATAACCTCAGATATGCAGATGACACCACCCTTATGGCAGAAAGTGAAGAGGAACTAAAGAGCCTCTTAATGAAAGTGAAAGTGGAGAGTGAAAAAGTTGGCTTAAAGCTCAACATTCAGAAAATGAAGATCATGGCATCCAGTCCTATC
>NW_011494789.1:2498470-2499917 GCF_000754665.1 Bison bison bison
AATAGATGGGGAAACAGTGAAAACAGTGTCAGACTTTATTTTTTTGGGCTCCAAAATCACTGCAGATGGTGACTGCAGCCATGAAACTAAAAGATGCTTACTCCTTGGAAGGAAAGTTATGACCAACCTAGATAGCATATCGAAAAGCAGAGACATTACTTTGCCAACAAAGGTCCATCTAGTCAAGGCTATGGTTTTTCCTGTGGTCATGTATGGATGTGAGAGTTGGACTGTGAAGAAGGCTGAGCGCCAAAGAATTGATGTTTTTGAACTGTGGTGTTGGCGAAGACTCTTGAGAGTCCCTTGGACTGCAAGGAGATCCAACCAGTCCATTCTGAAGGAGATCAGCCCTGGGATTTCTTTGGAAGGACTGATGCTAAAGCTGAAACTCCAGTACTTTGGCCACCTCATGTGAAAAGTTGGCTCATTGGAAAAGATTCCGATGCTGGGAGGGATTGGGGGCAGGAGGAAAAGGGGACGACAGAGGATGAGATGACTGGATGGCATCACTGACTCGATGGACGTGAGTCTGAGTGAACTTCGGGAGTTGTGATGGACAGGGAGGCCTGGTGTGCTGTGATTCATGGGGTCGCAAAGAGTCAGACACGACTGAGCGACTGAACTGAACTAAACTGAGACCGGTGTTCTGTTGCACTGCAAATAGTATGGTGGATTCCGGTTTACTTTTGTCCAAACTGTGTTTCTTAAATTCCTAGTGGAAGCTCACCCTTCTGACAGGTAAATTAAATGTCTAGTTCAGGCTTCAGAGACAAAGCAGAGGAGGCCTCTCACCTTGCTTCTAACCTGCCTGGACATTGCCCTGGTTGTGAGTGACAACCTGCTGTGAGTGCAAGCCTTGGGGCACTGGAATCTTAGATTAGATGGGGGACAAATGTTGAGATTGTTGAGCCCGTGGAAGGAGTCTAGCCAACAAAGACCCAGATTTAACAACATTCCAAGTTTTACACAACAAAACCAACAGCATTAATGTGAAACTAGAGCTGCAATTCTCTCTCACAGATTTATGATGATACCAGTTTGTGTCCTGGGATTATAGTTGGGAACCCCAAACTGCAATCTTCAAAGTCTCACCCATGGTGTGGACATGCTGCCAGGGACCTTTTCCCAACTGGGACTCCAGATATCCTGTGACATGGGACTTCCCAGCGTTGTTTGAGTCTGGATATTGGTCAAAACCCAATTTAGTGACGTATCCTCTGCTCTTTCTATTTCTCTTTTCTTTTAATGTTAGTACACTGAAAATAAGCTAGATAATTCTCTAGTAAATATTTGTATTATTTATTTGTATAGAAGCAATATGATGTAAAGAAAAGAGGATACCCTATTATATTGAATTCTTCCTCTGTTTTTTTGAATTCAGTACTTTAAACAAATCTTTATTCCTTTGGATATCTTCTTATATGATTATCTGTTGATGGTCATTTAG
>NW_011494789.1:2500017-2512574 GCF_000754665.1 Bison bison bison
TGAAAAAGATATGGAATATATCTATATATATTCCATATATATAATTTTATATATATATATATATATATTGGGGCTTCCATGGTGGCTCAGATGGTAAAGCATCTGCCTGCAATGAGGGAGACTCGGGTTCCATCCCTGGGTTGGAAAGATCCCCTGGAGAAGGAAATGGCAACCCACTCCAGTACTCTTGCCTGAAAAATTCCATGGACAGAGGAGCCTGGTGGGTTATAGTCCATGGGGTCACAAAGAGTTGGACACGACTGAGTGACTTCACACTCATATATAAATTCATATTGAGTCACTTTGCTCTACAGAAGAAATTGACACAATATTGTAAGTCAACTATACTTCAATACAATTTTAAAAATAAATAAAATAAAACTTTATTAATTCCTTCTCAATTTTCATATGAAATGTTCTTCCTCTAACTTCTTTAGTTGAATATTCAACTTATTTTCATCATTTCAAACTAAAAAAATATAAACATTTAAGGTTAATAATTTCATTTTAAATACAGTTTGGGCTATATCCCATAGTTTGACATGAAATGTTTACTTTGTTATTCTTTTGTACATAGTTTCTAATCACATGGTTTTCTTTCTCTTTGAACAAAGAGGTAATTAGGAATTTTTCATGGCTTTTAACTATGAGTGACTATGGATTTAAAAATATAAACTTGTTATTATTTTCTAGAATTACTATATATTATTATTAATAAAGAATATCACCTATAGGAATTGTTGAAATTTATTGATTTTTTTGCCTATTAAATGATAAAAGTTTATAAAGTTTCATAAGCACTAAAAATAAAAGACTTGTTTTACATATACTAATATGCTGAAAAGCTTGAAATTTATGTGCAGAATTCCATTTCTATATAATATGCTTTTTTGCCTTGAATTTTCATTTGTCTAATATTAAAGCTGTCTTTTGAAAAAAATTTCCTTTGGTATATGTTTATTCATTTCTTTTCATTATTCATACTTAGTTTTGTCATAGTTTTGTCTTGTTTAGTCTTCTCTTAGTGAAACAATTTACTTTACTGTTTGGGCCAATCTCCAACTCTTTGACTTAATTGAAGAGTTTAATGTATTTAATACACATGTATGGATATGAGAGTTGGACCATAAAGGAGGCTGAGCACTGAAAAATTGATGCTTTCAAATTGTGGTGCTGGAGAAGACTCTTGAGAGTCCCTTGGACTGCAAGGACATTAAACTAGTCAATCCTAAAGGAAATCAACCCTGAATATTCATTGGAAGGACTGGTCCTGAAGCTGAAGCTCAAATACTTTGGCCACCCTGATGCTGGGAAAGATTGAAGGCAAAAGAAAGGGACTGCAGAGGATGAGATGGTTAAATAGCATCACTAACTCAATGAGCATGAATGTGAGGAAACCCCAGGAGATAGTGAAAGACAGAGGAGCCTGGGGCATGCTGCAATCCATGAGATCTCAGAGAGTTGGACACAACTCAGCAACTGAACAGCAGCAACAAATACAGTTAAACTATCATTTACAGTTTCAGCCACTGCCGTAATTAAAAGTTCGGTCTTACTTTTAAAATCTTATCATTTGGAGTTTTCTATGTTGTTTCTTTTCTTTTTTTTTTAATTAATGTCTTTGATTATGTGATTTATATTTAGCTTGGTTTTTATCATGCCTATTATTCTTAAATTATATAACTTATTACATTGATGATTTGTTTGTGATGTTTCTCAAAAGCATTTTCTAAATCTATTTATCTGTAATTATCAAAGTGAAAAATGAATCAGCATTATATTTGTATATCCCTCAGGCAAGAGTTTGGGAACATTTTTTATTTATTCCATTCTTTCCCTTTCACCTTTGCACGTTTTTATTAATATAATTTTGTTAGTATAATGTAATATAATCTGTTAATAAAACTGCAGCTACTTTATCAGTTTCAAATTATTAAATCTTACAATATAAATTTTCCCTTTCAAGAGATACTTTAATGCATGCATTCCTTTTGAACCAGATTTGAAATTTTAAGGCTTAATTCTATGTGTTATTGGTTGCATGACATCACTATTTCTTCTATACTGTGTGTGTGTGTGTGCTCAGTTATTCAGTCATGTCCAACTCTCTGCAGCCCCGTAAACTATAGCTCACTAGGCTCCTCTGTCCATGGAATTTTCCAGGCAAGAATATTGGAGTAGTTTTCCCATTCTTTCACTCTTATTTTGTCCAGGATAGTAATGTATTTTCAAGTAATTTTTTGCTAGAAGTATATCTGGGTGCTATATTATCTTGGCAGGTGTATATCTGCCAAGAAAAAAGAAATTATTGAAGCATAGTTGACTCACTATATTTCAGGTGTATAGCAAAGTGATTCAGTCATACATACGTATATATATGAATATATATATGTGAATATATATTCTTTTTCAGATTCTTTTCCATTACATGTTATTGCAAGACATTGAATATAGTTCCCTGTGCTATACAGTAGGCCCTAGTCGGTTATCTATTTTATATATAGTAGTGTATGTCTGTTAATCCCAATTCCAAATTTATCCCCCCTCCCACCTTTCCCCTTTGGTAACCATCAGTTCAGTTCAGTCGCTTAGTCATGTCTGACTCTTTACAACCCCATGGACTGCAGCACGCTAGGCTTCACTGTCCATCACCAACTCCCAGAGCCTGCTCAAACTCATGTCCATTGATTCAGTGATGCCATCCAACCATCTCATTCTCTGTTGTCCCCTTCTCCTCCTGCCTTCAATCTTGCCCAGCATCAGGGTCTTTTCTAATGAGTCAGTTTTTTGCATCAGGTGACTGAAGTATTGGAGATTCAGCTTCAGCATCTGTCCTTACAATGAACATTCAGGACTGATCTCCTCTAGGATTGACTGGTAACCATAAGTTTGTTTACTATGTGCGTGAGTCTTTTTCTGTTTTATAAATAAGTTCATGTGTGTCACTTTTTTAGATCCCACATATAAATGATATATGATATGCGTCTTTCTCTGCCAAGAAAATTTTAATAACTATAAAATTATTGCAAAATAGGCTCCCTCTCTTTATAATTTCATGTAAGGTTGCTCCATTACTTTCTGATTTTCAATGTTACAGAGGAGAATTCTGAGGCCAGTATGATCTCACTCTTTTATAACTGTATAATTAAAGTCATTTTTGGCTGTAAGAAAAGGAAAATGACTGATTAACTACTATGGTCTAAATACTTGTACCCCACACCCTGCAAAAAAATTCATATGTTAACATTTTAATGCCCCGTGTGATGGTATTGTTGTTGTTTGTTGTTCAGTTGCTAAGTTATATCGGACTCTTTACGACCCATTGACTACACCATCCCAGACTTTCCTCTCTTTCACTCTCTCCCCAAGTCTGCTCAAATTCATGTCCATTGTGACAGTATTAGGAGGTGCTTAAGTCAAGAAGATGGAGCCTTCACAAATGAGATTATTTTTTAAAAAAGAGAGCCCAGAGTGATTTGTCTACCCTTCTTCCATGTGAAGCCAGACAAGAAGTCACCAGCAATGAACCAGAATGTGGACCATCACCAGGGGGTGATTATTCTGGCACCTTGATCTTGAACTTCCCAGTCTACAACTGTGAGAAATAAATTTGTTTTTATAAGTATTTAGTTATAATAGCCCAAGTGGACTAAGACTTAAGAAAACAAGGTATTTATTGAAAGGATTATTTTACAGAATTGAAGGAAGAGCTGAAATCCTAAATTTGGGAAACTCAGGAAAGAAGGTAATTACAAGTTCTTCACGGGTGGCACTAGTGGTAAAGAATTTGCCTGCCGATGCATGAGACGCAAGAGACTCAGCTTTGATCCCTGCATTGGGAAGTAGATCCCCTGGAGTAGATCCAGTATTCCTGCCTGGAAAATCTCATGGACAGAAAGGAGCTTGACAAGCTACAATCCATAGAGTTGCAAAGAGTCGACATGATTGAGCCACTGAGCACAAACACACACACAGATTCATAGATCTTTGTAGGGTGATGTTATTAAGGTAATTTAACTTGAATACTTTCAACAATTCATTGATTCAAAGTTTCCCATTTCTGGGAGAAAAAAATCAGACTGGTCCAGCTTAAGCCAGCTATATCATAATATCAAACAGCCTTGGAATGACATGGAATGCCATTTGGCAGGGGACCTAGCATGGTACCCTAAGGACATGCTCAGCAAGAGGAAATCATTTAGATCTAGGAGTCAACTTGACTGGTGCCCGCCACAGTAACTAGCTTTTCTGTGTGACGTTTTATAGGATTTTTTCTTCCTTTCTGTTATTTAAGGAGAAAGAAAGCCAGATAGGATTAGAATCTCAGATTTTTCTTTAGTCTGAAATATCTTCTTCTAGCACAGTAAGTCTATTGTTTCTATTTTTTTGTCATTCTGATATCTTCTTCCAAAACACCCATTGTCCAAATGCAATCTCCACATCTGTAATTTATTGGTGACCATTTCTATGTGTTTTTCTTTTGTAGTCCAAGCGGGACTCAGAGTTGATCTCTACACTAATTAAGTGATTTTCTTTCAGGGTTTATTTCTGTTCTTTAGGGCTCCAAAAAAGAAGTTTTTAAATGAGCTTTTCTTTTGAAATAATTTTAAATTTTAGAAAAGTTGCAAAGATAATACAAATAATTCCTATATGCCTTCACCCAGTTCCTCAAAAAGTTAACATTGTACATTATGGTGGAACATTTGTCACACTGGGAAGTTGACACTAGTAAGTGTACCAGTTTCTTACTTCTGTGGAAACAGACTGTCAGGAACTCTTTCCTCTGAGTTCAGATGTTTAAATTCAAGGTAATGGCAGGTCTGCTTTTTTTCCGGAGGTCTAAGGCCAAATGTACTTCCTAGTCTTTTCCAATTTCTAGAGGTTGACAGTTTTGTCTTACTGTCCCTTCTTCCGTCTTCAAAGCAAATCACCCCAACCTCTGCTTCTGTGGTCTCATCTTGCACTTTTGACCTTCTCGCCTTCCTCTTAGAAGGACGTTTGTGATTCCATTGGACTCATGCAGATAATCCAGAATAGTTCTCCATCACAAAATTCTTAATTTAATCACACCTGCAAAATTCCTTTTGCTATGTAAGGTAACATTTTCAGATTCCAGGGCTTAGGAGGTGGACATCCTGAGGTGAGAGGAGGGGCAGGCATTATTCAACCTCCCTTAGAACATAGCGTTAGTTGCTTCGGTTGTGTCTGACTCTTTACAACTCCATGGACTATATATAGCCCACCAGGCTCCTCTGTGCACGGAATTCTCCAGGCAAGAACACTGCAGTGGATTGCCATTCCCTTCTTCAAAGGATCTTCCCAACCCAGGGACTGAAACCAGGTCTCCTGCATTGCAGGCAGATTCTTTAGCAGCTGAGTCATTAGGGAAGTCACAGAACATAACATTTTTATTAACGAAACTCCAGTTATTTAAATTTCATTAATTTTTTACTCATGTTCCTTTTCTGATCAAAGATCCAATCCAGGATATTAAAATGCATTTAGTCACCATGTGTCTCCAGAATCTCTAGTCTGTGCCAGTTTCTCAAAAAAAGGATTTTAATTTTGCTTCTTCATTTTTCAGTTTTCTTGTAATTCTTTCCAATGTTATTTCTTTTCCTTTTAAATTCATCTGGTTATATCTTGTCCCATTTGGTCCTTACCTTATAATTTTCTGCCTGTATTTATGTTACTTCTTTTCTTTATCATTTGCTTTTTTTTTTTTTTTTGGAAACCAATTATTTTGCATTTCATTGAAAATGTCAAACAGTTTCCTGAATTTTCTCTTTTCATCCTGCAGTAGATGTTTTTGGAGTAGTGCTCCTCCTCTGAGTCATCAGGACATGCTTCTTTGACTTTGTTCTCACTGTAGCTCTCTATAAGCCTAAAAGATTCTAACATTGGCCAACATGCAGGATATATGGGTTATACTCCTGCTAATGGAAGAATCACTTTCTCTGATGAAGAATATGAAGACATGGGACTTTGAGACCTGAGTAAGATGACAAAGAATGAAGAAAAAATTTTCCTGTCCGCTTCCAGGTGTTCTCCCTGGTAGCTCAGCTGGTAAAGAATCCACCTGCAATGTGGGAGATCTGGGTTCAGTCGCTGGGTTGGGAAGATCCCCTAGAAAAGGGAAAGGTTACCCACTCCAATATTCTGGCCTGAAGAATTCCACGGACTGTAGAGTCCATGGGGTCACAAAGAGTGAGACTTTCACTTTCCAGGTGTTTATGAGATGAAGCCTGGCAAGGTTTTTCTTGTTATAAACTCATCTACTTTATTTTTAGAGACTGTTCCTTCAATGGGTCCCTTTTGTCAATGAAGTGTCTTTCAGCATATATTTCACTGTTGTTAGATGTCTTAGTCCATTCATGCCCCTATAACAAAGCACCATGGACTGGCTGGCTTATAAACAAATTCATTTCTCATGTTTTGGAAGCAGGATGGCCAAGATCAAGGTGCTGGCAGATTCCAGGTCTGGTGATAATCCACTCGTGGTTCATAGAAGACTGTCTTCTAGCTGCACCTTCAGGTGTCAGAAGGAGAAAGGGATGACATCCAAGCCCCATGACCTCATGACTTACCCACTAAAAGATCCACCTTTTAATACTATCACATTGCTGGGTTAGATTTTTATTGGGGGAGGGGACACAGATATTCAGTCCATAGCATTAGGGGTAATTCTTTTCTGTGTCTGATGCACAGGATACAGAAGTCTGGAACTTAGGGATGAAGGTGCAAATTTGAAAGTTATAAAGTATAGAGATGGTGTTTGACCATACAGGGCTGATTGATATCACTTAGGGAGCAAATACAGTCAGAGAATTGACAGAAGCTCAGCCTGAAGCATGGAGAAGGCAATGGCACCCCACTCCAGTACTCTTGCCTGGAAAATCCCATGGACGGAGGAACCTGGTAGACTGCAGTCCATGGGGTCCTGAAAAGTTGGACACAACTGAGCGACTTCACTTTCACTTTTCACTTTCATGCATTGGAGAAGGAAATGGCAACCCACTCCAGTGTTCGTGCCTGGAGAATCTCAGGGACGGGGGAGCCTGGCGGGCTGCAGTCTCTGGGGTCGCGCAGAGTCGGACACGATTAAAGCGACTTAGCAGCAGCAGCAGCCTTGATCATCAGGTTACACCACGTGTTCACAGCTTACACGAGAAAGGCCTCACTCATCTAATGAAATACTAGCTTAATATGAGCCTCCTGAATGCTGAGGTAACATTTTAAGTGGAAAGAATCATTCTAGTGCGGGTTCAAATACTGGCTTGATCACATCTAGATATAAAAACTGAAAGACCTCACATCTCGTTAGCTAAGCTTTGGCGTCTGTGACATGGGTTTATGAGAAGGCTCAGTACAAAGGATCTTTTAAGAGCTTTGCTGATACAGAATTGATATTCAATAAATGGCTCATATTCGAAGTGTATAATTGGTATGTTTTGACATGTGTATGCACTTATAAAAGTATCATCATGATCAAGATAATGAATACAGTCATTATCTCCTCCTCTGTCAAGTGCCTCTGTCAAGCTCCACCCCCACTCTTTCCCCAGGCAAACACTGATGTGTGTTCTGTCACTATAGATTCATTTGCACTTTTTACAACTTTGTATAAGCGGAATCATGCAATATGCACTTTTTGACTTCTTTCAGTCAATATAATTATTCTGAGATCCATTTATATTATTGTATCTATCTATGAATTATTGTATCTATCAATTCATTTTTGTCACTGAAGTCCAGTTAATTGCCTTATTTTCTTTTATAAATAAATTTTTGGTATCGTATCTAAGACATATTTGACTTAGATCTAAAATCACGACTATTTTCTCTTCTTTTCTTCTAGAAACTGTAAGTTTAGATTTAACATTTAGATCTTGTCCCCAAGTTTTTCATTAAATTCAAATAATTTCTAATTTGCATTTCAATTTCTTTTTTGATCTAAGCATGATTCAAAGGAACAATTTAGTAAGCAAATGCTGCTGCTGCTACTGCTAAGTTGCTTCAGTCGTGTCCAACTCTGTGCAACCCCAGAGACGGCAGCCCACCAGGCTCCCCTGTCCCTGAGATTCTCCAGGCAAGAACACTGGAGTGGGTTGCCATTTCCTTCTCCAATGCATGAAAGTGAAAAGTGAAAGTGAAGCCATTCAATCGTGTCTGACTCTTAGTGACCCCATGGACTGCAGCCTACCAGGCTCCTCCATCCATGGGATTTTCCAGGCAAGAATACTGGAGTGGGTTGCAGTTGCCTTCTCCAAATATCTTTCTGTTAATTGATTTTTTATCTAATTTCACAATGGCCAGAGATCCTACTTGGTATGATTTAAATTCTTTTAGATGTATTGAAACACTTTTAATAACCCAGAATACAGTCTAGTTTGGTAAATATTCTGTGTGCACTTGAGAAGAATGGTACTCTGCTGTTGGATAAAATATTCTATAAATGTAAATTAGGTCAAGTTGGCTAATAGGATTGTTCAAGTCTTTCATATTCTTAGTGATTTTCTTTTTACTTGTTTGGTCAATTATTGAGAGAAGGGTATTGAAATCACCAAACATAAAGTGGATTTATTTGTCAGTTTTTGCTGCATGTATTTTGGAACTCTGTTATTAGGTGCATAAACATATAGAATTGTCATGTCCTCTTGATGAATTAACTTCTTTAGTATGTTAAAAATAACTTTCTTCATTCCTGCTAATATTCTTTTCTTTGAAATCTGTGTGTCTGAGAGCAATGTAGCTACTCTAGAGTTTTATTTTGTTGTTGTTTTGTTTTTTGCTATTTGTTGAATCTGTGTGCAATGCAGGAGACCTGGGTTCACTCTCTGGATTGGGAAGATCCCTTGGAGGAGGAAATGGCAACCCATTCCAGCATTTTTATCTGGAAAATTCCATTGACAGAGGAACGTGGAGGGGGACAGTCCATAGGGTCACAAAGAGTCAGACGTGACTGAGCATGTACAAATACACATGGCTTCCAGATCAAGAGAAAGAACGCTTTCCCATTCTATTCTATTCTGGCTAGCAGGAATGCTAGATATACTTTCTGTCCCCACACTCTTAAACAGATCCTGACAAACAGGAGACTACTCAAAGGAGAGCCACAGAAAAGTAAGGAATCTGGAAGCAAAAGCCTAGGAAAACAGTTAATAAAACAGTACAAGTGCAGTCTAGAGAAGAACAAGCAACCATCTTTCGGTAGCTCAAGGGTCCTTATATGAAAGAGGAAGTTGAGTGTGACTTTAGATGGAAGGACTAGGATCAATGGGTGGATGTTACAGGGAATCTTATTTTGGCTCAATGGTAGTATACCTAGTTTCTTGAATGGTCAAAATTAGTGGTGCATAAACATTTTTAAAGAACTATTTTTTTTTTTTAATGAATGCCTTCAATCATGGTTTGATAAATCCAATGTTTTGTCAAAATTCAATGACATATGCTGTAGTATTTTTTTTTGTTGTTAATTCAATAAAGCCCATTTTAAATTTAAATGTTATCATCTCTCTCCTTCCCCTCAGGATCTTAAGTGTGATGGGCCTATAGTTTATGCTTTTGTTCCTCTTTGCTCCCTCTCTAGGTTGTTCCTATTGCTGTTATTGCTGCTGTCGGAGACTGATACAAGAGGACAAAATATATTGCAAGAGGTGGTCTTGACTATATGGTCCCTAGGTTAGTCTGGTTCTTCTGCTATTTGTGGCATCCCTGATCCAGTGATGGCTGTGGAAATTGTAACCCTAGATTTCTTGGGGGTAGTACTTGGTTTCCTCAGTAATTATGGATGCCTCAGAGGGGAGTTCTCATGTTTCCTGGGAGAAGCAAGAAGCAGGGAGCTGTCATGCTCCCAAGCCCTCTTCATAGGGCTAACAGTGTTCTTATCTGAATGTTCAGATGGACTCCTGAAACTTCTGAGTTTTTCTTGGAGTGGAAACTGTCCCATCTTTTTCCCAGGAGAACCACCACCCCCACACATAGTCCATATTAAATGTCCTGATTTAGACCTATTCTAGCAAGCCACTTTCTGTTAGAAATGTCCAGGAAGGAATATGGCACCATCTCTATCTTTATGTACATCCTGACCTTCAAAATACTCATGTCAGTTTCCCTTCATCACTGCTGGGCAGCACCACTGTGGACTTGATGTACTGTATAGCTCGATAAGCATCCAGCCTGGGAGTGAAAGCTTGGTGTCCATTCCTGCAGGTATATTTCAATAGCTACACTGGTTCTCCTGAAACTTCCTTGCATAGGCTGGTGTGTGGCTAAAACTGAGTTAAAGGGCATACAATTTAAATAATTTCACATTCAGCTTCCCTTTTTAGCCTCTTCTCATATAAATTGGGTGGAGTAGGAATTGGCAACATACTCCATTATTCTTGCCTGGAAAGTTCCATGGACAGAGGAGCCTGGCAGGCTACAGTCTATGGGGTCCCAAAGAGTTGAACAAGACTGAACACAATGCATGCACGCAGATAGACTGGGAATGGGTTGTGGGGAGCAATGTGAAATTAGAGACTGTGGTAGGTGGTTGCAAGGCTGCCTCATCATCTCTATTAGCTCAGACCCCAAATGTGGGAGGCTTCTTCCAGAACACTAAGGACAGTCTCCTCTTTTCTTTCTTTAGTTTTGGGCTTTGGCTATCAATTCTATGGAAACAACCTATTGCTTAGGAATAGGGCATACATTGGAAGGTTTTACAGTAGTTAGAGGTGTCCCTAGAGAGACTGAACTGCCCTGAAAACTAGAGAGCTTCTTGATTTTTCACTAACTGTGTTGTGAATGGAATTAGTGTTCATAAAGAATATGAAAAGGTAGCACTTTCAACATCTTTTCCCATTAGAACATTTCTAGATATAAACAGGTTATTGAGTTTTGTTTGTTTGCTTGTTTTCTGTGAGGGAGAAGTTAGGAAAAAATAACCATTGAATTCTGAGTCCTCGTATCATTTAATGACTCTGAAAACATGTATTGGGCACCCATTTAGTGCCAGACACTATAAGGATACTATAATACACTGATAAAAGGCAAAAGTAGAAGTCAAGTGTAATAAAAATAGAGAGGTACCTCCAACCCAATGAACTGCCTATATTCTCTTTTTTCCCTAGGTATTTCCTAAGTGAGATGCTATATTACATAGACAAATATATGTTATATAAAGAATTACACATCGGGGCATGGCCCCTGCCATCTAGGACTTATGATAAAATTAGAGGTAAGACTAATACATAAATATACATTTTATTATAAAAATCAAATGACTACACCTTTATGTGCAGCCCCAAAGCCATTCATTCATGGTTGTCAACAAGATTCTACAGAAAATGAATTTGAAGAGAATATCAATGAAACTAGAATAGTCAGAGAAGCTCAGTAGAGGAGATGAGACTCAAGCATATGAAAAATCTCAGAATACTGTCCCCTTCCTTCTTCAGGAAGAGCCTGAAGAGCCATAATTTCAAGAATTCCTGAATCTTCAGTGGGAACATCCGATTCTTTAGATAATGAGCTCTTGGAGGAAAGCATAGCATTTTCCCTCATGTTTGGGTAGGACAAGCCAAAGAGTTTAAAGTAAGATTTTTCCAAGATGGTCTGTGGATGATGCGAATAGCAACTTAACCAGCTCTGTTATTATTAAGTAAAGATCACTTTAGGTGAGTGGAAGTGGCTGTTCTATAAAAATGTAATCTCTGAGTCATTCTGTGAGCATGGCAGGCCCGAGTGCTGAGCCTCGAGTTCCAAATGCACACTCTTCTCCAATATGTAGCAAATGTAGCAATACTCTTATTATGCTGTCCATCCTCCCCGACTCCGTCTGTGTTGTGAGCAAAGAGAGGAAAGTGATCTCTTGTCCATGAACTGGAAAAGTATCTGGAGAATTTATTTCAAGGATGTTTGGAAGTAGACAAGAATCAAAGCTGTCTGACTAGTGATATTAAGTGGAACCCCCCCCCCCAAAAGGTACAATTACACATTTTGTTGGTTAGTCACTTTGTCGTGTCTGACTCGTTTGGGACCCCATGGCCAACTCTTTTGTGATCCCATAGACTGTAGCCCACCAGGCTCCTCTGTCCATGGGATTTTCCCAGGCAAGAATACTAGGCAAGAACAGGAGTGGGTTGCCATTTCCTCTCCAACAATTACACATACTTATCACCTAATTCTATCGGAATGCATGAGAGAGGTACCTCTATTCCAAAATACTGACCTTCCATAGCAGTCAGGTTCCACAGTGCCTGAAACTCCAACACTATCAATCTCTTTTGTTTTCTATGGACAAGCAAAAAATCCCTTCTGAACTGCAAGGGAGAAGTTAGACCTGCTTGCACTAGTTGTCTTGGGGAGAAAAGCATAGGAGGTACAGTGAAGGCAACATGTTACAGTCTGAGAAAAACATCAATTCACTTAGAATATACCTCTTTGAGAAGCATCATACCAAGTCGGCCTGAAAATAGAATTCAATACCAATGCAGCCCAATAGAACCTTCTAAGGGGATGTTTGGTAAATCTTACTTCTGAAAGACAAGGAAGAGTAGAAGCTGTTTCCCCCT
>NW_011494789.1:2512674-2521093 GCF_000754665.1 Bison bison bison
CCCCCCCCCCCCCCCCCCCCAGGAACCCTCTTCTCTGGAGTACTTCCATGGGCCTTCTACACAAAGAATGTCTCCTTCCTTGGGGCTTCTGCAGTTCTTTGCTTATTCCTTCAGTTGACACTTTCTTCCCCTGAGCATGTACACAAGTGGAGCATGTTCATGACCATTTTCCTGCTAGACCATGATTATCAAAGATTGTAAAGGCCTGTCTGTGGTCAGGAACCTTACCTTTGTCATCTCTGTGTCTTCCAATTGATTAACACTCATTCATTCTGTTACCCTGTCGTGGAGTCATCAGGGCAGATGATCATTTAGTCTAATACAATTATCCATTCTAAGCAGATCCTTAGGAGAAGACACTGACACCCTACTCCAGTACTCTTGCCTGGAAAATCCCATGGACGGATGAGTCTGGTAGGCTGCTGTCCATGGGTTCGCTAAGAGTTGGACACGACTGAGCGACTTCACTTTCCCTTATCACTTTCATGCATTGGAGAAGGAAATGGGAACCCACTCCAGTGTTCTTGCTTGAAGAATCACAGGGACAGGGGAGCCTGGTGGAGTCTATGGGGTCGCACAGAGTCAGACACGACTGAAGCGACTTAGCAGCAGTAGCAAGCAGATCCCCCAAAACACAATTTGATCCTAATCTCACAGAACTTCCAAAAGAGAAAGATTCATTTAAAAAGAAGATGGTGAATATCTAGAGGTTGGTAAAGCAAAATAACAGGCAATGTCTCTCCCACCAACCCTTTTTTTTTCTTGTCTAGGGCTATTGGGAAAGCCTTCACAGAATTTTCTGAAAGTTCTTGACTATGAAATAGAAACTGCTCTAGAGCTCCCTAGCAATCATGAGGACTCTCCTGTGAGAGATGATGATTGGCTCCAAACAGCATGTCCAGGAGAAAATGGGGCCTGAGAGCTGGGTGTGACCCTCTGTAAATGCTGATCCAGAGGGCCAGGGAAATTGGAAAGAAGTGATTAAGGCAATTGTGAGCCAAGCAGAAAGTAGTAGTTAGACTTCCAATTAGCTGGGAAAGTGTAGTTTCAAGTGGTTCAGGGACTCTTTATACCTGGAAGTCCTGAAGAATGATAGACTGTCAACTGATAGACTGTCAACTGATAGACTGTCAAGGGCACCAAGACCTTGGGTTTTGGGTTAGTTGGAGTTTATGCTGAATTCTATATCCTACTTCTAGGAGGATAATCAAGACCACCAAATAGGAGGACAAAGGACTGCATGACTGATAGAACAGGCTCTCATAAATACCAAATGAATGAATGTATACAATTAAGGGTAAAGATGAAGGCAGAAGACTTGTGCCATAGGCTGAGATAACTCAGCATATGAAGAAGGGGATGAAACAAAAGCTGTGTATCTTGGACAAATTTGTCATCAAGGTTGATCCTAAAGATATGGATCTGGCTGTCAAGAAAAAGAACTATTGTAAACAGTGCTGCGATGAACATTGGGGTACACGTGTCTCTTTCCCTTCTGGTTTCCTCAGTGTGTATGCCCAGCAGTGGGATTGCTGGATCATAAGGCAATTCTATTTCCAGCTTTTTAAGGAATCTCCACACTGTTCTCCATAGTGGCTGTACTAGTTTGCATTCCCACCAACAGTGTAAGAGGGTTCCCTTTTCTTCACACCCTCTCCAGCATTTATTGCTTGTAGACTTTTGGATCGCAGCCATTCTGACTGGCGTGAAATTGTACCTCATAGTGGTTTTGATTTGCATTTCTCTGATAATGAGTGATGTTGAGCATCTTTTCATGTGTTTGTTAGCCATCTGTATGTCTTCTTTGGAGAAATGTCTATTTAGTTCTTTGGCCCATTTTTTGATTGGGTCATTTATTTTTCTGAAATTGAGCTGTAGGAGTTGCTTGTATATTTTTGAGATTAGTTGTTCGTCAGTTGCTTCATTTACTATTATTTTCTCCCATTCTGATATATAATAGCCAGGGCATGGAAGCAACCTAGATGTCCATCAGCAGATGAATGGATAAGAAAGCTGTGGTACATATACACAGTGGAGTATTACTCAGCCATTAAAAAGAATACATTTGAATCAGTTCTAATGAGGTGGATGAAACTGGAGCCTATTATACAGAGTGAAGTAAGCCAGAAAGAAAAACACGAATACAGTATACTAACGCATATATATGGAATTTAGAAAGATGGTAACAATAACCCTGTATACGAGACAGCAAAAGAGACACTGATGTATAGAACAGTCTTTTGGACTCTGTGGGAGAGGGAGAGGGTGGGATGATTTGGGAGAATGCCATAGAAATACGTATAATATCATATATGAAACGAGTCGCCAGTCCATGTTCGATGCACGATACTGGATGCTTGGGGCTGGTGCACTGGGACGACCCAGAGGGATGGTATGGGGAGGGAGGAGGGAGGAGGGTTCAGGATGGGGAACACATGTACACCTGTGGTGGATTCATTTTGATATTTGGCAAAACCAATACAATATTGTAAAGTTTAAAAATAAAATAAAATTAAAAAAAAAAAAGAAAAAGAACTAAAGAAGTAAGGCCCATTTCCCCCATTCTTGTATTAAGTGAGTAACTTAATCCTAACCTCCACCAACTGGTGCACACAAGGTTCTCGCTGTACTGCAGCCTCAGTCACCGTTAGACTTGGACTGACCCCAACCAGACTTGGAAGATGAACACCTGTGGGTACTCAGGTGTGAGCAGCCAAGAATGAAACAGGAACCAGCAGGGCACAATGCCTGAAGCAAATGATTAAAGAGTGAAAATGGGATCAATTGGCTTTTTGAAGATTAACACATGGCTACTGAGGTTTCTCCTCCCACTGAATTGACCAACTGTCCTGAAATCGTATCAGTGCAGCCCAAGTCCTCAACAGAAAAATCCAAATCCAAAGATTGGTTATTTAAAGCATTGATGATTTCAAAAGATCGAGCACCAAAGAAGAGGCCGCTGAGATCTCACTGCTAAGGGTCCAATTGTTAGTTTGTTTTCTAATAACTGAGTTTTAGAAGAAGTGGCCAGAGAAGTTACTGCTCCATTCATAGAGACACATGGGATCCTGGAAACTCTCCATTACTTACCCTGCTTTGTTGGATAAATAAAGAAGCCTACTTACCTTTTCGTGCCTATCATGGTAACACAGTCAATAAGTAGAGTGCCTTCTGCAGATCCCTCCTGATCCACTCTGCTCACTCCCCTCCCTTTTTCACTTGCTCTGTGCCTGGGGACAGGACACTGACTTCCATTAACAGGTCCCCTGCAGGATGAACTCAACTTCATTGGATGGCAAGAGGAAGAGGTGTTTGTTCTCTCAGCTCCCTCTATCCTTTTGGCTGGTGGTGCGTGGCTCACTTGCCCAGAGTTCTCAAGTGCTGTCTGACACACAGTGTTTTCCAGAAACTGCTTACCCCGACTCCCTGTACCTTTTTCAGGCCTAGTGGGGCTGTTAGAGTTCCAAAGTTTGTCCCACCTCAGTATTATCTATAGAGTTTTCCCTGAACCCTACCTACCCTTGTGTAGATTGTCTTTACATTAAATTGTTTTCCAACCATGTTAGTGGACTATTCATTTTCATGTCAGACTCTGCCTGGTAGTCTGAAGCATCAGCAGGATCACCTCGTGGGCCAGTTCACTGTGTTTGCCTGTCCACACGCGGGCCTGTCCTACGTGATGAGCCCCACCTCTCAGAAGGAATGAGACCGGGAAGGGCTTAGTGAAAATCCATTCACACAGCCTGAAAACCACCTTAGTACACACCCTTCTGTAGCCAAGCATGTAATCTTCACCATTCGATAACGAAAGTTACAGCTATGCCTGTTTAGTGTTTTGCACTCAAATGCTTATGGAGCCTGAATTTCCTCAACTATAAACTCTAGATGCCAGCATCTGTCTCAGAGGATTCTAAAGAGCATAACTGAGTAGGAACAGCCTGAGGTCACCAACAAGTAAGTGGGAGAAACAGAATTTAAAACTATGACCTCTGACTGGAAACCCAAAGCCCTTTCCACCAAACCATGTGCCTCTGGACAGCACATCACCTTTATACTGCTGGCAAGCATAGTTTTGATTGAACATCAGGGAGATAGCATATGCTAACCTGTAGGGCCTTGGGAGGGTATGAAAGAAACAGAAGGGCTTCCTGCACTTTTGGAGTTTTAAAGTACTTTTTGTTTCTTCCACTGGATGAAAAGGACAGTCACATGTTCATAAACCATTGCATCTGCAAATGGAAGATCATAAGGAACCCAGAGAGTAAAACAACAATAGTGATCTTTACCATTGTACTGATTGCTGATCATATGAAAACTCTTTTATCGAGAGTTTATTACTGTTTTAATGAGAAAACTATTCCTAAAATCAGCTCCGTGAGGTTGATATCTTTATCCACTCTGCAGAAATATAGAAGTGGAAATCAGTCATCATGCAGTCACTAAACAGAGTCAAAAAAATGCAACCCAGTTCTGCTCAGTTCCAAAACCTGTGGCCTGGAGCCTTCCCTACCATATTTATGTTTTATTTCTGCTCTATATTCTTTTCCAGAAAATATAGGAGTCACAAAAGACATGCTCCAGGGGACTATTTTCTTGTTCTTTTTGAAGTGCATTAAGTCTTCCAAAGATACACGAGCATTAGGAAGTGACCATTTCTACATCACAAGTGGAAGCTGGTGGTGTCCTTTTCACCTAAACTGAGCCGACTTCCCCCGGAGGTGAAAACTCCCCCTTGCTGAGTTTTGAAAGAATAATGATGTCTGGACTTCATACTCTTTGGCACATTCTTGTCCCCCTCCCACACTGGGGAGGACCAGGCTAACTGCTCAGGCTTGGGTTTCTACACATGTCTGGCCTTTTCGACTGATTAATCATTGGAAAGAGATGACTAGCAATTGCTCCCCATGATAATTACCACATTCCCATATGGGGAGGGGAGAGATTCCACGAGGGCTTCATAAATATCAAATGGAGCTCCCGCATCTTTGCGGGATGTGGTTTGATGCTTCTGCAGCCTCTGGCCACATCTCAGGTCTCCTTTAACCTGGTACTTTCATAGTCCAGGGTAGTGGACCAATCGCAGAGAAGATGGGAGAGCTGTGGCCCTAGGAGATGTCTTGTTTGTGGCTGATGGCACATTACACACCAAGGACCTTTCTCTCTGCAAATCCCTCCTTCTTCTCCATGGTACAGAGGTCCATGGGGAAGAGTCGAACAAGCTTTCTCTGGTTTTTACTTTTTTTTTTTTTGGCCAGGGTCAACCACTCCTGCTGAAAACAGTGTTTGGACTCAGAGCGTGAGATAAATTACTCAGAGCAGCCGACTCCTTCATGTAAATAATTTAGCTTAATAAATAAGTGAAAGTCTATCGTCTGTTTGGTGGCCCTGGCAGCTCATTCATCTCCTGTCTCCTCAGCTCGTCAAGCTGTGCCCTGCTGCCGGGTCTCCTCCGAGGCTGATGGCCTTTTCCTGTCCTGTCACAACAAACAGCATTTTGGAAGAGAAAGCCCTTTCAAGTGTTTCCTCCTTGTCTTCGCAGTCACCCAGAAGAGTCATTGAAACAAGCAGCCAATTTGCAGCAGGGCCCTGTGTGCGGGGGCCAGGTCAGGGGCTGGGCCCCTCCTGACTGGAGCAGATTCTCAGGGAGAAGACTGGATGGAAAACAAGGAAGAGGGGATCCAGGCAGAGCTGCAAAGAAACCTGGGGAAGCTTGGGAAGAGATGTGAGAGGATGACTAACGCTGGGACAGGAAGAAACAGTGGGTAGGCACTAAATACCACCTGGAGGAGAGAGGCAAGAATGCCATTCAGCTAAGTGGAGACTGGCATCAGGCAGCACCTAACCTTGTGTTGGGAGTTTGGGAGTCATGCATCCAGGCTCTGAGCTCACCACCTAGACAAGTCATTCCCCTTCCCAAACCCAGTATCCTGCCTCCTGTAAGGAGGTGGGGAAGCCACCTAAATGATGTTCCACTGAGGCAGGAGATAGATGGTCCCCAGGCTAGGCATTGGGCTGCCCTTGTGGCTCAGACAGTAAAGAATCTCCCTGCAATGCAGGAGACCTGGGTTCTGTCTCTGGGTCTGGAAGATCTCCTGGAGAAGGGAATGGCAACCCACTCCAGTATTCTTGACTGAAGAATCCCATGGACAGAGGAGTCTGGCGGGCTACAGTTCATGGGGCCGCAAAGAGTCAGAGATGGCTGAGTGACTACCACTTTTCACAGGCTATACATCTACAACTGGTCTCCTGTTACATTTCTAGGGGCAAGAAAAAGATGGACTTCAAGCTAGACACTTAAAACTAGCCTCCTGTTTGCATTTCCTGAAACAGGAAGTGTGTGGTGTCCGGGTTAGATATTTACAGGCAGCCTGTTTGCTCTCTGAAATGGAAGTAAAGGACTGAAGCAGGGTAAATAGCCAGGTTTTGCCTCCTGTGGACACTAAGACAACAGTCATGGCAGAAACAGAGAGTGGGTAAGCCCTGTTTGAGTAAAGGATCAGGAGATCATATATTTCCCCTCCTTGGGACAAGGGAGACATTTCACATTCAAAGACTCCTTGAGGGTTACAAGGAGGGGGCACCAACCCATAATATGTGATGCTAAGTGTGTCCCATAGGCCTCTAGACTGGAATCCATCTTGGAAAAATTTGCATACGCATGTTGGGGAGGGTCTTAGGGCAGGTCAGGTGTGAAAATATTAATAGAAACCAGGTCATTGCCTAAAAGTAAACAAAGACCTGAAGAATTGCCTTATATAAATGACCTGTCTCTTTTTAATGCTCCTCCTCACTAGACGGGACATCCATACCCTTTCTCTCAGGTGTGCATCTCTGCCTTATTTCTATCTTATCTAAACAGATTCTCTGTGTGCTCTCCACTTGCTATTGTGTCTCAAATAATAAACTTTGTACATACATTTATCATTTTTGCCTCTGTGATAAATGCATTTTTCAGTGGGGGCAAAAATTCAGGGAAAAATAGCTTCTAGCTTCAAACCCTTGCTGGTCTGGTGGTTAGGATTCCTGGTTTCATCCAGGCTACCCAGGTTCAATCTCTGGGCAGGAAATTAAGATCTCTCCTCAAACCACTGCTCACTGCTGCATCGCTGAGATCACTACTATGTGCAGGCAGTGGGAAGCCTCGGGCACATAGGCCTCGTTGGATACCCATAATAACACAAGGAGCGCGAGGCAGGTGGACGGGTGCGCTGATGTTCTTTGAGCTTCTTTTGGCTCTAACGCACTGTGACCCATCTCCCCTAAGCTTGGCAGAGATAGGAAGCCCAAGAGTATACGCACATCCATTAAAAAATAAATGCTCCTGTCTGAAGAGCCATCAGAGCTGGGCCATCCATCCTTAAATAGAATAACCATGTGCTCACTTCTGAGACCACAGATGGCTGCTGTCCCCATCAGTTGCCCTCCAGAACTGTGCCAAGGGGGGTGCAGGCAGAGACCAGCTCTGGGCAGGGAAATTCACTCCTACACCAAAGAGGGCTGTTCCCACCAGTACCAATCCCAGCTCAGAACTACAATCCAATTAAAGTAATTGTCGCCTAAACGGCCCTAGCAGAAGACAGGCGGCAGACAGGAGGGCAGAGGGAGGGGAGCAGCATCCTTCAAGGAAACCGGATGGCTCAAAAATGGAAGAAACAATTTCTCTAGAGGGAAAATGAACGCAATGAATCTGAGTGCGGCAGGAAATCTTATGAGAAAATAAGACTTTGGGAGGATTTATTGAAAGACATAATTGCAACAAGTATATTGATTTTACATAGATACGAAAACAAATGTTGGCAGGGATTGAATTTGGTTTATTACATTTATTTCCCCACAGAGTTAATGCATTTAAAGACATGGTTTATTTTTCAAATGGAGAAACATTGTTTTCAGAGACCTTTATTAGGTTCCTGCTGGTTTCCCTGACTTCTCTTTCCAATAAAATTGGTTTGTAGGTGAGTTGGGGGAGGAAAGACATGAGGGTCCTCCTTTTTCTGGGAGGTTCCAGAAATGCAACCTGTTGGTACTTCCCAAGTAGGGTAGAATCACAGGTAGTCACTTCCTGTCCTGTGTCCTGACTCCCACCGGGAGGGTGCAGAGAGAAGTCAGGACCATGATTACATCCTCCTCCTCCTCCTCAAGACACTTGCTTCTTGGAAAAAAAGCTATGACAAACCTAGAAAGCATATTAAAAAGCAGAGACATCACTGTGCCGACAAAGGTCAAAGCTATATTCCCATAGTCACGTACAGATGTGAGAGCTGGACGGTAAAGAAGGCTGAGCACCGAAGAATTGATACTTTTGAACTGTGGTGCTAGAGAAGACTTTTGAGGGTCCCTTAGACATCAAGGAGGTCAAACCAGCCAATCTTAAAGGAAATCAACCCTGAACATCGTCACGTCATCAGTCAGAAACCTT
>NW_011494789.1:2521193-2545936 GCF_000754665.1 Bison bison bison
CTTAGGGAAACAAAAACCAGGGGCCCTGGCTTCTGGTGTTCCTTTGAAAATCCTGCACTAATCTCAAAATTGCATTGCTGCTGGGATGGATTTGCAGTGTTAATGATAACTACCATTTCTGAGGGCCTACAATTTGTCAGGCACTATGTTCATCCTTTCCATGGCTCCATGAGGTAGCTATAATCTCTTATTTTTCAGGTGTGAATATTGGGCCTCCGAGATTAAGGAACTTGATAAATTGATCTGTTTAATTCTACAGGCTGTGAGCTTAACTTCCCCTCTGCTCAAAGTTCTCAGTTTTGTGCCAGCTCTTATAACAAGGCATCAGTTCCTAGTTCTGTGAAATGAAACAAACCAAGATTCCCATATCCCAGCAAGGATGGCCCCTTGAGTCTGGTGGCTGTGGGAGCAGCTGGATCTGAGGAGAGGCAGGGAAGGAGGGACACAGGCAGGAAGGATGGAGATCCCACTGCTGCACTCTGACCCTGCTTCCTGAGGAACCATGTCAATGAAGCCAGTGTGTTAGGCTGGGTCAACTGATGGCCACACGCATGCCATCCTCTTCCTACCCCAATAGTGCATACCCCAGCCATCTTTGGACTTCTGGGCCATCCTAGTATGAAGCCAACATTTGATAACAATTTGGTAATACTTAGCAGTACTTTGGGCTTTACAAGGTGCTGTATTATATATATATGTATATATGTATAAATGGCTGCCCACATGGCACTGTTGGTTAAGCACATGCCTGCCAATGCAGGAGACATAAGAGACATGGGTTTGATGCCTGGGTTGAAAAGATTCCCTGGAAGAGGGCACAGCAACCCACTCCAGTATCCTTGCCTGGAGAATCCCATGGACAGAGGAACCTGGTGGGCTTGAGTCCATGGGGCTGCCAAATGTCAGACACGACTAAAGTGACTGAGCACGCTCGCATGCATGTATATATGTGTGTGTGCATTTGGCTGCTCCATGCAACATGTGGGATCTTAGTTCCCCGACCAAAACTCAATCCTGCACCCCCTGCAGTGGAAATGCAAAGATTTAACCACTGGACCACTAGGGAACACCCAGCTGTTACATTATTTTAACCATCATTTTATTCTTCACTTTCTAAGGCACAAGGTTTACAGAAGGAGAAACTGAGATTCAAAGAAGGTAAGTGTCTTCTCTAAACCATCAGAGCCATTGGCAGGAAGATCCAGGACCAAATCCAGTATCTCCTGAAGAAGCCCTGAGTTCAGTGAAACACAGGTCTCGCAAACCTCAGCAGGTTCCTGCTGATTTACATCTGAACTGAAGCAGCAGCCCCACCCTTCTGTAGGCACGCAGGGGCACCCATAAAGTATTTCCATCCCTCACTTGTCTGATAGCTTTGGCCAGGTAAATTATGCAGAATTAATCCTACTTGCTCCTAAATCTCCTTGCAGCTTTTCACAAGTAACTAATACTTGTCTTAATCACATCCGAGGAACCGCTTTATATGCCACTTGCAACAACATGTTCAATTATGATTGATTGGAATTTAAGTTCTGATTTCTCTTAGAACATAATCAGTCCTGAATGGGAAATTTTTACAGTGACAATTAAAATAATGAAAGTGAACTTTAAATGACATTCAAACGATGTCACCTGGGAATAACTCCACAGTGCCGGCCTCCCGCTGCATTCTGGTAGCTGGGTTACTCAGCAGGCTTCGCTTGCGTCTTGCACTACTGTGAATGCATTTGGTGTGGTAGGAGGACTGGGGTTAACCCCTCACTGGCAGCCCTTTTAAAACCCTCTGCACGTTGCCTGCTTCTTAATCATGTGTTTCCCTGGGCTGATTTATATTTACATCTAAAAGGCAAGTTAATTGTGCAAATGTGTAAACAGTCACCAAATATCTCCACGGAGGGAACTCCTTTGCTTTGGGAATCATCTTCTAGGAAACACAGAGAAGTATGAAGAGTCTTGGATCTGGGCCCTTTGAATGGTACTGATCAGAAACACCAAGTTCATGCTGAGGTCCTCCTCCAAGGGGTGGCTTCCAAAACCATTGCTGCTATTGTTCAGCTGCTAAGTCATGTCCAACTCTTTGCAAACCCATGGACCGAAGCACACCAGGCTTCCCTGTCCACCACTATCTCCTGGAGTTTGCTCAAATTCATGTCAGTGAAAGCCACCCAACCATCTCATCCTCTGCTGCCCACTTCCCCTTTTGCCTTCAATCTTTCCCAGCATCAGAGTCTTTTCCAATGAGTCGGCTCTTCACATCACGTGGCCAAAGTATTAGAGCTTCAGCTTCAGCATCAGTCCTTCTAATGAATATTCAGGGTTGGTTTCCTTTAGAATTGACTGGTTTGATCTCCTTGCTGTCCAAGGGATTCTCAAGAGTCTTCTCTAGCACCACAGTTCAAAAGCATCAATTCTCTGGTCCTCAACCTTCTTTATGGTCCAACTCTCACATCCATACATGATTACTGAGTCTAATATAAAACAATGCATCCAGTGGGGAGCCAGATGCATCCATATCATCTCTATTAATAGAGAATATGTGTGGTATGATCTTAAGCATTATTTCTATTTGACCTGCTACACACAAAAATAAAATTCCATCTAACATTGTAGGAAATTATGTCCACATCTTAGACTCTTAGAATAATTTCTTCTTCCTGACCCAGGATAACAGGACACCTGCACCAATCAGATCGCCCTGGCATTAGAGGCTTCTGAAGTCTCGTTTCATTGGATTCCATCCCTAACAAATCATTTTATCTTCTCCATTGCCTCTTCATCACCCACTAGGCTTCCCTGCAGGTCTTGTTTAAATTCATAGTTTGCCTTAACCTAGAATGCCTTCATCCCTCTGTGTATGCTCATTCAGTCTTGTCTGACTCTTTGCAATCCTGTGGAAGGTACGCTGCCACACTCCTGTTGTTCAGAGAGTTTTTTGGGCAAGAATACTGAAGTGGGTTACCATTTTCCTCCTCCAGGGGAATCTTTCCAACCCAGGGATTGAATCCATGTCTCTTGCATCTCTTGATTGGCAGGCAGATTCTTTGCCACTAGCACCACCTGGGAAGCCCATTCATTCCTCTGACTCCCTTGTGAGAGGAATGAACTGCTAAGTCACTTCAGTCGTGTCTGACTCTGTACAACCCCATAGACAGCAGCCCACCAGACTTCCCCGTCCCTGGGATTCTCCAGGTAAGAACACTGGAGTGGGTTGCCATTTCCTTCTCCAGTGCATGAAAGTGAAAGTGAAGTCTTTTCCAAACTGTGAAGTGTATCCCAAACTGCCCATCCTTAAAGCTCAGCTTGTTTGTCCATCTTCTCATTGACACCTTCCTTGACAATATCAAACCAGCCCTGCTCACTCCTCTCCTTGGCTATTCCTGAATATTGCATTTAATGTAGCACTTTATTAAGATGTCAGCAGTCTTATTGTGTTGGATCCAGAAACTACCTTGAAAATCTTGTTTACTTTTAATAAAGTATCAGTTAGACAGTGATAAAGATAGTTAGTGAGATAAAAAACAAAAACAAACATTGGCAGAAAATATGTTCTTGTTTTGTGGAATCCCTGAAAGCATATTTTGAGTTCATTCCCTTCATTTCACAGCTGAAAAAGGCTCAGATGTTGCTCCACTGCTTCTCAGTGACTTTATCACAAACCATTTCTTCCCACTGGGTTGTAAGCAGAGATCCTGTTTTATACTTTTTTTTTTTTCATATCTGTCACAGTATCCAAGCATAGTTCTCAGGAGCCAGGGCCAGCATCAGTCAGGGGTCATCAGCAAATGAGTGGCAGTCATTACAAATTTAAGGAGAATCTAACAAAGGTACCTTTACAAAGATGTAGGTGTGGCTTAAGGAAAAGCACAGTTCCTGGGTTTAACAACTCAAAGTGGGCATTAATGCCCCTGGGTATGAAGGAGAAGAACCTTGGAAAGGTAGCTGTTAGAAGGAGATCTAATAAATACCCTGATGCTGGGAAAGATTGAAGGCAAAAGGAGAAGGGGGCAGCAAAAGATGAGATGATTAGATAACATTACTGACTCAATGGACATGAATTTAAGCAAACTCCAGATAGTGGAGGACAGAAGAGCCTGATAGGCTACAGTCCATAGGGATGTAAAGAGTTAGACAGACTTAGCAACTGAACAACAACAATCTAATGAAAATTTAGACTTTGGTAAAGGGAAGGGAAATATCTTCTAATCAGCAGAGTCTCAGCTGGAAGGAGACTAGACACAAATATCCTGACATTAATCTGCTCCCACCATCTGATCTTCAACTGGTGCCTCCCATGGGCCAAACCCAGTGGAAAGCCAGAGGAGAAGGGCTAACATGAATTACCATTCCAGTTCGCCAAGAACTAAGAAGTTTCCTGGGATGCAGGACATTCAATGTTAAACCTGAAGTGTCTTGGTCAAACTAAAAGAGTTGGTCCTCCTAGCAAGACAGCAGCTAATAGAGACTGGCCTCCTGGGCATGATGCAAAATGTGGAGTGAATTTATGTGAGAAATCGGGAGATATATAAAATATTAGTTTCTCAGTGGTGTCCGACTCTTTGCAATCCCATGGACTGTAGCCCACCAGGCTCCTCTGTCCATGGAATCTTCCTGACAAGAATACTGGAGTGGGTAGCCATTCCCTTCTCCAGGGGTCTTCCTGCCTGTCCCAGGGATCAAACCCAAGTCTCCTGCACTGCAGGCAGACTATTTACCATCTGAGCCACCAGAGAAGCAGATATACACCATGGGACCACAGTAAATATTTATAAATTTGAATAAAGAATGATGATTATTGATATTTCTGAGTCTGCATGTTTTTCTTCCTGATTTGTGACCTCATGGTCAGGTCAAGAGAATAGGAGAGAACAATAAGACTTCCTGATACATTTATTTCCCTAGTTACAGCTCATTTTCACCAGGCTTGTGGATGGATAACTTCCAACATGCTGACCATTCCAGATAGCTTGTCCTTTATTCTTCATACCCAGTCACACAACTGTGCTTCCCCCACCTGCCTGCCTGCAATGTGCCAGCTACTGTGCTAGTTGTAGAGCATCCACCTGGAAAACAGCGTAGGATAACTACTCTCAAGAAGCTACCAGGCTGCAAGAGAAGACAAAAGTGAAAGTGAAGTGAAAGTGTTAGTCGCTCAGTCACGTCCAGCTTTTGCGATCTCATGGACTGTAGCCCACCAGGCTCCTCAGTCCATGGAATTCTCCAGGCAAGAATACTGGAGTGGGTTGCCATTTCCTTCTTCAGGGGATCCTCCTGACCCAGGGATCGAACCTCCATCTCCAGCATTTCAGGTAGATTCTTCACCACTGAGCCACGAGGGAGGAAATAGGGTTATATTAACTAAGAGTTAACAACATCAAATTTTATAGGTGACAAATAAAGGGAATCAATAGTTTTATGTGATGAAACGTTGGAGAAGTTCTTTTAATTTGGCTGCAGTTCCCTCACTTCTATATGAAAATCTTGGGTAAAAGTGTCCTAGGTCCCTCTGGTTCCACAATTGCACGAGTACATCTATGTGGTTTGAGGGAGTCAGTGCAGTTTAACGGCAGAGGCAGAAACTAGACTCGGAACAAGTAATGGTCCTGTTACCATGACTCAGTGATTATAATATGTTACCATGATTCAAGAATTCTCACAGTAATCATTTGAAGTGGATATTGATTACCTAAATTTTAAATGTAATGAACTTTAGAGAGCTTGTGTACTTTTCCCATGATGACACAGCCAGTGACTCTGTTCGTCTGACTCCAACGCCCATGCATGCCCTTTTAACTATACCAAGAAGCTTTAAAAGAGGGAGTGGTTTTAATTATTGTAGAGGAAAGAAAATAATCAAAGTCTTAAACTTTTCTTAACCCCAAACCTTCAGAACCCTCCTTTCCATGTATCAGATTGCAAAAAGAAGAAAAAACCATGATTGCTCACTCTTTCCTGTATTTACAGTTTTTCTCAATATGACTTTGCAGTTCCTTCCATAAATAATTGAAGTCTATTTTGCTTCCCCTTGAATCAGAGCTTTTCTTGTGATTTGTTTTGGTTAACACTGTACAGTGGAAGTGAAATATGCCAGTTTTATAAGCTTAGGTCTCAAGAGACCAAGGACAAGTCCACTCTCCTAGCACCCTTCTCACCACCCATAGGAAGGACCTCAAGCTAGCCTGCTGGAAAGACCACAGAGAGCACAGGCAAACCATTCCATCTGAAGCCATCCTATATTGTCCAACCTCCACCCACTCGGGTCTTCCTTGGTGGCTCAGGCAGTAAAGAATCTGCCTGCAATGCAAAAGATCCCAGTTTGATCGCTGCATCAGGAAGATTCCCTGGAGAAGAGAATGGCTACCAACTCCAGTATTCTTGCCTGGAGAATTCCATGGACAGAGGAGCCTGGTGGGCTAAAGTCCATGGGGTCTCAAAGAATTATACATGACTGAGTGACTAACAGTTTCCACTCAAGTCAGAAGAGGACTGTGGACTCATAAGTGAGCCCAACTGACACGAAAATAACTATTCAGCCGAACTTAGCCCAAATTAGTTGTTTGCAAAATCATGAGCTAAATAAGTTGGTTATTTTAAGATGAAGTTTTAGGGTGTTTTGAATGCAATGAAAATAAACTGATTCACTCTTTACTAATTCAGTCCTCATTCCATCATTTAGAGGGAGTCAGACATATAAGTTAAGCTCCCTTACCTAGACCAGATGCTATCCTAGACCCTAACAACCCTTCAATAAAAGGTCACTCCTCTCATTTCCTCCTCCTCAACTAGTTGCTGAACCCAAACTTGGACTAGAATATCCATGTGATTTATCTTCTAGATTCTATTCATTGTTCAAGTAATTTTATATTTTCATCCATTCTGTCCACCTGTTTGTCTCCAGTTCTTACATAAGAAAAGTACTGACACTAGTTGAGTATTTATAGAAATTTATAGAAATATTTACCAAGAATGGTCAATATTTGGGAAAATAAGAACTTTTTTTATTTCTAAGTTTTCCTGATGCCTTTAAAGACGTTAAACTTTTAAAACAAAAACAACATTATATTTGAATACATGTTATGTATTATGTTATATATTATACATAACATGCAGTAATATATAACATATAATATATAACATATTATATAACATATAATATATAACAAAATCACAAAGTTAAGGTATACTGTTGTAAACTTTCACACTATTATACATGTGTCTGCTGCTGCTGCTGCTAAGTCACTTCAGTTGTGTCTGACTCTGTACGACCCCATAGACGGCAGCCCACCAGGCTCCCCCGTCCCTGGGATTCTCCAGGCAAGAACACTGGAGTGGGTTGCCATTTCCTTCTCCAATACATATGTCACTGTAATATTAATTAATTGTAAACTGTAAGAAACAAAGGTGAATATTTCATTTCCTAAAACAATTATTAAAAATATATCAGTAACTAAACTAATTGTAAATGGGCCAGGTACTCTTATCAAAACTTTTAAAGTTATCACAATGAACTTTTTTTTAATATCCAACTGTATACTGTTAGGCTTCCCTGGTGGCTCAGACAGTAGAGAATCAACCTACTATGCAGGAGACCTGGGTTCGAAGCCTGGGTTGGGAAGATCCCCTGGAGAAGGAAATGGCAACCCACTCCAGTATCCTTACCTGGAGAATCCCAGGGACAGAGAGGCCTAGAGGGCTGCAGACCACAGTGTTGCAAAGAGTCAGACATGAATGAGTGGCTAACACTTTCATTCTCACTATATACTGTTAACAAAAACTAAATTAAATATAAAGATACAGATAGGCCAAAACCAAAGTGATAGAGAAAAAAAGACACACTGTGAAAACACCAAATAAGAAAGTTGATATAATACTGTCAAATTTGCCTTTAAAACAAAAGGCATCACCAAAGGTAAAGAGAAACATTTCATAATGTAAAACAGTCAATTAATCAAGAAGACCTAGTGATCCTAAATGTTTATATACCTTATAACAGAGCTTCAAAAACATGAAGCAAAAATCAGTAGAACTGAATGGAGAAGTAGTCAACAATCTTAGTTGAAGAATTTTAACACTCCTTTAGAAATTGTCTGCCCAGGTGAGAAAAACATATATATCAGTAAGATTAAAGAATATTTGAATAATACTTTCAGCCAACTTTACATAATCTATAAAATATTAATTTGACAATAGCATAACATATTACTTTCAAATCCACATGATATATTCACCAAAATACATCATATACCAGGTCATAAAACAAGTCTCAATACATTTTTGTCTGCTACTATAACAAGATTATTTTATGATCAAGACAAAATTAAATTAAAAATCAACAAAAATATCTAGAAAATCCACAGATATTTGAAAGTTTAGCAATATAATTTAATAAAACCATACGGGATATTAGAATATACATTGAACTCACCAGGGTAAGAAATCATATGGTATACTAGGTTGAATGATGACCTCTTAAAGATGTGCATGTCCTAACTCCTAAAATCTGTACATTTGTTGCCTTACACACTAAAAAGAAAAAGTGGGGACTCAGACAGTAGAGAATCCACCTGCAATGAAAGAGACCTGGGTTCAATCCCTGGGTGGGGTAGATCTGCTGGAGAAGGGAATGGCAACCCACTCCAGTATTCTTGCTGGGAGAACTCCACAGACAGAGGAGCCTGGCAGGCTACAAACCATGGGGTCTCAAAGAGTTGGACACAACTGAACATCTTTAACTTCACTTGACACTGTGAAAGAATTTTGCAAATGTGATTAAGTATCTTGCAGTCAAGAGAATATTTTAAATTATCTAAGTGTGCACAGGGTAACTACAAGGATCCTTATAAGAGGGAAATAGGAGGATCAGAATCAGAGATAAAAATTGAAGAAGAGAAGCAAAGATCCGAGTGGAGATAAAGTGGTGTACTATTGGCTTTGAAGATGTAAGAAGAGGCCACAAACGAAGGATTGTAGGCAGCTTCTCAGAACTGGAAAAGGTAAGAAAAGCAATTATTTCCTAGAGCTTCCAGAATAAGTGCTGGCCTGCCAACACCTTGATGTTAGCCCAGTGAAACTGATTTTGAACTTCTGACCTCCAGAACTGTACAATAATGAATTTGCTTTGTCTTAATCCACTAAATTTATAATAATTTGTTACAGCAGCAATAAGAAACCAATACACAAAAAATTAGAAGTTATTTGAAATGAAATAATTATACAAGAAAAAAATCAAGAAACTTAAAATCTTTTATTTGAATAAGATTAAGAAAATTTTAAATCCCCAAGAAGACAGATCAAGGAAAAAAAGGAAAACCAAAAATTACAAAATCAGGGCTTTAAAAAGAGAATTGGAGAAGGAAATGGCAACCCACTCCAGTATTCTTGCCTGGAGAATCCCATGGACAGAGGAGCCTAGTGAACTACAGTCCATGGGGTCTCAAAGAGTCGGACACAACTGAGTGACTAACACACAAAAAGAGAATATCAACAGAAAGTTTACAGATATTAAAAGGATAATAAGAGGAAATTATGTATACGTATATTCTAAGATATTTATAATATATATGCTAACTGCTCGGCTGAATGAAGCACAAGCTGGAATCAAGATTGCCAGGAGAAATATCAATAACCTCAGATACACAGATGATGCCACCCTTAAGGCAGAAAGCAGAGGAAAACTAAAGAGCCTCTTGATGAAAGTAAAAGAGGAGAGTGAAAGAGTTGGCTTAAAACTCAACATTCAGAAAACTAAGATCATGGCATCTGGTCCCATCACTTCATGGCAAATAGATGGGGAAACAATGGAAACAGTGAGAGACTTTATTTGTTTGGGCTCCAAGATCACTGCAGATGGTGACTGCAGCCATAAAATTAAAAGATGCTTGCTCCTTGGAAGAAAAGCTATGACCAACCTAGATAGCATATTAAAAAGCAGAGACATTACTTTACCAACAAAGGTCCATCTAGTCAAAACTATAGTTTTTCCATAGTAGCCATGTATGGATGTGAGAGTTGGACTATAAAGAAAGCTGAGTGCCAAAGAATTGATGCTTTTGAACTGTGGTATTGGCGAAGACTCTTGAGAGTCTCTTGGACAGCAAGGAGACCCAACCAGTTCATCCTAAAGGAAATCAGTCCTGAATATTCATTGGAAGGACTGATGTTGAAGCTGAAACTCCAATACTTTGGCCACCTGTTGCGAATAACTGACTCATTTGAAAAGACCCTGATGCTGGAAAAGATTGAAGGCAGGAGAAGGGATGACAGAAGATCAGATGGACAGGAAAGCTGGCATGCTGAAATCCATGGGGTGGCAAAGAGTCGGACATGACTGAGGGACTGAACTGATATACTAAAAAGGGCTTCCCAGGTGGCACAGGTGGTAAAGACCCCGCCTGCCAACAAAGGAGACATAAGAGACACAGGTTCAATCCCTCGTTCTGGAGATGCCCTGGAGGAGGGCACAGCAACTCACTCCAGTATTCTTGCCCAGAGAATCAATCTCATGGACAGAGGAGCCTGGCAGGCTGCAGTTCATAGGGTTGCACAGAGTCGGACACAACGGAAGTGATTTAGCACGCACGCACTCATGCATATATTAAGAAGCTTGACAACAATGATGAAATCTCTAAAATCTCTTTTAAAAACACAATCTACCAAAACTGACAGAAAAAAAAAAGTTGACCTGGATAGTCTTACATTTATTAGAAAAATTGAATTCATAATTTAAAACTGCCCCACTATGAAAGCTTCAAGCCCAGCTGGTTCTACTGTGAAATTCTATTAAATGTTCACAAAGAAATACTTATATTACACAAACACTTTCACAATAGGAAGAGAAGAAAACATTTCTCAATTTGTTTTATGAGGCCAGCATAACCTTAATATCAAAACTGATAAGGACCTTACAAGAAAATAAAATTAAAGACAAACATCACTCTGTCCCCTGGAGAAGGGAATGGCAACCCACTCCAGTATTCTTGCCTGGAGAAGTCCATGGACAGAGGAGCCTGGCGGTCTATAGTCCATGGGGACAGTCACAAAGTGTTGGACATGACTGAGCGACTAACACTTTCACTTTTCCCATCACTTATTAACATAAATGAAAGTGTAGAAGAGGCAAAACTTCACCTCTACCCATCTTACATTTTCAGCTTGGACTCTGTGACAAAAAGACAGATTAACAAGAAGAAGACAGTTTATTAATGAGTGCAGTACACATTATGCAGGGGAAAATATCTAAGCAAAAAAATAACTCCAAGCAGCAGCTTCGAACTCTGGGTTATACAGCATTTTCAAGAAAGAACAATAAATTGTAGGGAAATGGCAGGACGTAGGAAAGCAATTTTAGGTTTCCAAAAGTATAAGAAGTTTTAGGGAGCAAACTGTGGAAAGGTAAATATATGGGACGGGGCTAATGGAATAAGGTTTATTTGCAGATTCCTCTGTTGCCCTCTGTGAGCTGATAAGAATCTGTCTCCAGTAACAGGAAAATTTATATTTTGTGTTTAAGCAGAAAAGGGGATGGAGGCTATTTTTTTGCATTTTCTGCTTTTTAATTGCCTTCAGCTCAAAATGATTTTTATGTCAAAAAGACATATTTGGGGATGACATATTCTGGTTTTCTTCAAAAGCAAAATTCTTAATAACTGTTAGTAAATCGAATTGAGCAATGCATAAAATGTGTAATATTTCATGATAAATTGAGGTTTATCCCAGGAATGCAGGTTAGTTTAAGATTTGAAAATCAATCCACGAAACTGATCATATATAAAAAGAGAAGAACACTCATAAAGACTTGTCAATGGATGCAAAAGGCATATAAAAATGTCAGCATTAATTCATTATAAATAAAAGTAGAAAGGAACTTCTTCAACCTGATAAAAGTAATGTATGACTAAGCTATAATTATTATCATTTTTATGGTGAAATATTAAAAATGTTCAGGATCAGGATCAGAAACAAGGCATGGATATTCACTCTTACCACTTCTATTCACTGATGGTTCTAGCCAATGGAATTAGAAAAAGGGGAAAAGAGGGCATGAGGATTGTTAAAGAATATACAAATCTCAATTGTGTTTTTATATGCTAACAAACAGCAATAGAAAAAATTAATTCAAAAATCAATACAGTTTATAAGGCATCAAAAAAATAGAATTTGGTCTATACTTCACATTATATAAAAATTATCTTAAGCTGGATTATAGATCTAGATGTAAAAATAAAAACTATAAAGCGCCTAGATAAGAACAGGATAAGTTTGTAAGCTGGTGGTAGGTAAAAATTTCTTAGAGATAATGATAAAAATTCTAAATACAAAAAAATAAAGCAATAAATGAAATTTCATCAAAATTTTTTCTCATCAAAAAGAAATTTAAAAATGATATACAAAGCCACAGACTAGGAGAAAAAAAGGTAACATAAAGGCATTTAATCCATAATATATCAACGATTCCTACCAATTCATGATAAAAAGATTAAAAAAACTAATGAAATAGATAAAAGATATAGAAAAATATTCACAAAAATATGTTAGTCAATAAATACATGAAGAGATGCTCAACATTTTTAATAATCAGTGAAATAAAATTAAATGTAACATAAGATTCCTCTGTATACTTGCTAATATAGCTAAAATTAATAGTTTTAAATGTTGAAGATTCAACATCTCAGATAGATGTGTAAAATGGTACAATCATGGTGGAAAACTAGGAATTTGCTGTAATTCAGTAATTCTACTCTTGGGTATTTACCAAAAATAAAATTTTTTAAATGCACACAAAAAGACTTGTGTAAGAACATTTATAATAAATGTTATTCATAATAAAAGAGCAAAAATTACCCAATGAATGCATAATTAAACTCTAATATATTCACAGAGTGGAATATGACTTAGCAATTAAAAATAAAATTATAATACACACCATAACATATATAAATCTTAAAAGCATCCTACTGAATGAAAGAAGTCAATCATCAGTTCAGTTCAGTTGCTCAGTCATGTCTGACTCTTTGCGACCCCCATGAATTGCAGCACTCCAGGCCTCCCTGCCCATCACCAACTCCCGGAGTTTACTCAAACTCATGTCCATCGAGTTGGTGATGTTATCCAGCCATCTCATCCTCTGTTGTCCCCTTCTCCTCCTGCCCCCAATCCCTCCCAGCATCAGGGACTTTCCCAATGAGTCAACTCTTGGCATGAGGTGGCCAAAGTATTGGAGTTTCAGCTTTAGCATCAGTCCTTCCAATGAACGTCCAGGACTGGTCTCCTTTAGAATGGACTGGTTGGATCTTCTTGCAGTCCAAGGGACTCTCAAGAGTCTTCTCCAACACCACACTTCAAAAGCATCAATTTTTCGGTGCTCAGCTTTCTTCACAGTCCAAATCTCACATCGATACATGACCACTGGAAAAACCATAGCTTTGACTAGACAGACCTTTGTTGGCAAAGTAATGTCTCTGCTTTTCAATATGCTGTCTAGGTTGGTCATAACTTTCCTTCCAAGGAGTAAGCGTCTTTTAATTTCATGGCTGCAGTCACTATCTGCAGTGATTTTGGAGCCCAAAAAAATAAAGTCTGACACTGTTTCCACTGTTTCCCCATCTATTTCCCATGAAGTGATGGGACTGGATGCCATGATAATCGTTTTCTGAATGTTGAGCTTATGGCAGAAAGTGAAGAGGAACTCAAAAGCCTCTTGATGAAAGTGAAAGTGGAGAGTGAAAAAGTTGGGCAATCCCAATTAACAGTAGACTAATAAAGCCAGGGTTTTGACCATCCTAGAACAAGAAGACAGAGAGCGCTATAAGGACTGTGATGTTAAATCAGGAGTAGTAATGTCCAGCGATTGATTATCCTAGATTTGCAAACAGAGTTGTATCTAAAGATAGAGTTGTAGGCAATCATCCTTCCAAGAAACAGACTCAGGGAGGAAGTTAGCAGAAGATTCACATAGAAAAATCTCATCTAGACTATCTCTCCAAGGAGATAGGGCATATATTAGCCGGGGCTTGAATTGTGCTGTGATGCTTGCACCTGAACACACCCCTCCTCAAGCAACAAAATACAAAGAAGCTGTATGGTACTAAAAATAACTGTGTGCCTGCCTTAGGTAGGGTAAATTCTGGACAAAAGATACAAAGACACCAAAAAACCCAACTGCTACTTTTGAAATGCCTGAAGCAAAGTCAGAGGGTCAGGAGCAAAAGCTGGGTTCTGTACATGCAATCAACACCATGCAAGGAGTAAGCAAAACACCTCAACCACCCCTCCAGCCAGACCCCTGGACACACTCCTGACCTCACCCCACATAAGGAACAAGCTTGCCCACCTCCCCAGGGAGGAGATTCAAGTAGAGAAATGCATTGTTTTTACCATAGGGCTATGATTTAAAATCCTTATGATCACACTTTGTGCGACCAACATTGCAAGAAATCACTAATTCCCAACTAAGACTGACAGTGTGAAGAAAGAAAGGAGGGCAGTTCGAAGTGCCGTACCCACCCCTCAACCCAGTACCACTCAAATCAAGTACATTCAGGCTTCCTCCCGCTTCCTGCTTTCATCCTTCTGTCTCCATAGCTGTCTTTCTTATTCCCTGTACTTTAGGGTCCTGGTTTGTGGTTAGTCATTCACACCAAGGTGATAATGAGTGATAAAAAATTAATGACAATTCAAAGTGTTAATGGTTATTCAAATCAACTAACCACCAGCAATATACAAGCTAATTCACTTGCAATCCATCAGACTTTTAGCCCAAAGGAATAGAGCGGTGGGCATTCCAGGCTGGCCAATAGCTCAGTTCCAATGACCAAGCAACGGGCAAATGCCTGCCTCATACCAGATCATTGCCTCCTGGTGTGTACAAGGATAACACCTTACACACCTCAGTACACTCTCAGTGTAAGCCTGGCTTGGGACTTTTATTTTCCTGGATTTCAATGATAGCAGCAAATGTACATTTAATGAGCTCCTACTGGGCTCCAGACACAGGTAAGTGTTGAGGGTGCTGAGGTAAACAAAGCATTCGTCCTGCCTCTTTTCAGCTGGTGCTGTGTTATCTTTACGTCTCTCTGCTGTGTGTATCCACTCTTAATTGAAGTGTGGCATGTACTTAATCCATGGTACTTAAATGCATGCATGTGTGTTTGAGATACAGGATCAGAATAAACGATCTTGTTACATAAAGTGAGCAAAGACATATGACCCCACATCTGTCCTCACATGGGGTTGCATACTTACTAGTGAAGAAGAGAAATATTACTATCATGTGCTGTGCTGAGTTGCTCAGTCTTGTCTGAATCTTTTGCCACCCCGTGGACTGTAGCCCACAAAGCTTCTCTGTCCATGGAATTCTCTAGGCAAGAATACTGGAGTGAGTGGCCATTTCCTTCTCCAGGGGATCTTCCCTATCCAGGGATTAAACGCCCATCTCCTGTGTCTCCTGTACTGCAAGCGGATTCCAATCCAAATACAAAAATATGAACTCTGATCAGAGAAGGAAAAATGCAAAAGTCTAACAAGTATGTTAGGTGTTATCCTTGTACACACCCTGAGGCAATGATCTGGTATGAGGCAGGCATATATACCTGATGTTTGGTCAATGGAACTATTGGCCACCCTGGAATGTTCACCACTCTGTTCCTTTGGGCTAAGATTCTGATGGATTGCAAGTGAATTAGCTCGTGTGTTGCTGGTGGTTAGTTGATTTGAATAACCATTAATACTTTGAATTGTCATTAATTTTTTATCATCCATTATCACTTTGCTTAAGTGGAGTTAGAGAGGCTTCCTTGAGGCAGTGATATTTGGGCTTAGATGAGAAAGAAGAGGTCAGAGCCAATGAGGGGAAAGACCAAAGGATGAGGTCAATGGAAAGAACCAGGATCTTGAGGAGGGGGACCTCAGCACATATGAAGAACCAAGGAAGGTCTGTGTGCCCAGAATCGAGAGGACATGTTGTCAAGGGTAAGTTTGGAGAGGTAGGCAGCATCCAAGTCTGGTGGACTATATTAAGGATTAACTCTCTATCCTAACATTAATAGATAACAACCGAAGGGCTTTAAGAAAAAGGGAAACAAGGTAGAACACTGTAAGTGTGAATAAATTGTTTCCTTTTTGAGTCTTCCCTGTGTGCTCAGCTGCTCAGTCCTGTCTGATTCTTTGTGACCCCATGGACTGAAGCCCACCAGGCTGCTCTGTCCACAGGATTCTCCAGCAAGAATACTGGAGTGGGTTGCCGTGCCCTCCTGCAGGGCATCTTTCCTGATTCAGGGATTGAAACTGGCTCTTCTGTGTCGCCTGCATTGCAGGCAGATTCTTTACCCACTGAGCCACCTGGTAAGCCCCCTTTGAGCCTTAATCTTCTGTAAATTAAGAAAGATCTATTGGATGATCTTTTAATTTCTTCTGCTCTTGTTTCATGATTCTGTAGCCCACAGATACCACATTCATCCTTTGGTGATAGTTATCAGCTCAGTCACAGACACTTCTGATTCTTTCTCTGGGCATGTTGTAGGACGGCACTTCCCTAGGTCCTTGGAGTTACGTGTGGCCAATGGTATGCAAACAAAAGTGACCTGAGAAAATTCTAGATGGAAACATTAAGAGCCAACATGTGAGTTCCCAGCTCTAAGCTGGCCATTGTGACCAATATTTCAAAAATGGAATATTGGGTCCGGAAGTGAGGATAATGGGGAGGACAACTTTCAAACAACCTGCAATGGACAAGCAAAGTGATGAACTAATCAACTAAATGAACAAGTACATCTTTATTGTTTGAAGTCCCTGAGATTTAGGGCTGTTTGTCAGCACACCACTGTCAGGCAGGTACAATCAACACATGTCACCAAAGACTTGGAGTCTGTTGTTTGGTTCATGGTATACAGTTGATGCTCAAGAAATATTTTAAAATATGACGCCCTTCCAGCGAATGTTTTTCACATCTTTCACTCTGTACTTTATCCCATCTGTGAGATGGAACTGACCTCACTCCTGGAAGTGCAAGAGCTGGAGGCTAATCAGAAGATGACAAAGCGCTTGACACTGGCAAAGAGCTCTCCTGATGCTAAATAACAGAGTGGGCTGGCACGGGCTCCTGGCCCTGGCAAGAACACACATGGAAAGTCATTGCCAAGCCCTCCCTCCAGCCTTCCTCCACCATTCAGTGAAAAACCCAGACTCCAGAGGAAACTGTTAGGTCTTTCATCCTGCTGTGATGAGAGCAACTGTAATTAAGCCCTCACAGAACCCACCTTGTTTCTTCAGCCCCTCAGGAATAAAAGGACAGTCCTGTCATCTGAGTTAGGATAGGAGATGCAGTAAGAGCTTCATCCCCCTGTATCTTTTGCCTTGCTCAACTCCTGGCCATTTTTGAGCCAGCTGCCACTGTCATCCCAGCTGCCACATAAACTTGCACTCATACACCACACACACACACAGTCACAAACACGCCTGCATGCTCAGTCACTTCAGACATGTCTGACTCTGCAACCCCGTGGACTGTAGCCCACCAGGCTCCTCTGTCTATGGGAGTCTCTAGGCAAGAATACCGGAATGGGTTGCCATGCCCTCCTCCAGGGGATCTTCCCTACCAAGGGATCAAACCTGAGTCTCCTGCAGGCAGATTCTTTACCACTAAGCCATCAGGGAAGCTCCCCCTGACCCATACTCATACACACACTATTACACACATATTCACATCACACCTATATAAGCTCACACCACACTCAACATTGCCTTTTTCTCTTTATGAATATCACCATTGCTGCTAAGTAAAAATGTGTGTGTTTTTTTTTTTTTTTGGTTATCCCAGAGTTTGTTTTAGCCTGATTCTCTCCCCTACAGAAGAGATCCTGAGCTGTGCCCTGGGCCTCCCCTCCCCCATCAAGCTTGGAGTCCCCACGTTGTCCTTGACTGAGGCCTCACTGTGGCAGAGAAGGGGACCAGAGAGGTGCTAAGAGGGAGATGGAAGTGAAAGTCTCATTCCTGGCTTTGAATAGCATCCCAGTAGTGCCTGCAGAGGGAGGGTGAATGATGGACAGAGGGGGTTTAGGGAGGAGAGCACTGCGACTGTTTCCTGGGAAACAAGCCTGTTACCTCCTCCTAGTTACTGTCCATTGTTCACCGCTGAATGCTTCATTTTCTTGATTGAGAGGCCCTGTGCTATCACAGCCCCTCCCCTACCTCCACTGGGCTCCACCCAGCACCCCGCACAGCTCCCCATGCTTACCTCTAGGCAGCAGCAATCAGATCACATTCTCATGACAAATTCTAGAAGGAAATGTTGTTTACAGACCTCAGAACTTGGAAGGAAAGGGTATCAGGGGCTCCCATCCAAGTTTGAACCAGGAAGTGCATGCCTGCACATATAGAGCCCTGCCTTCCTAGGCCCCCTCTCTGGGGGCACTCTATGGCCCTCAGCGTCAGTGGGAGTGATGCAGAGGCCCAATGTTTTGGACCTCCCTGTCCACAAGAGCTTCCCAGGTGGTGCTAGTGGTAAAGGACCTGCCTGTCAGTGCAAGAGATGTAAGAGACCCGGGTTCAATCACTGGGTAGGGAAGAACCCCTGGAGGAGGGCATGGGCATGCTGTGTGCTAAACTGCTTCAGGTGTGTGTGACTCTTTGCAATCCCATGGACTGTAGCCCACCAGGCTCCTTTGTCCACAGGGATTCTCCAGGCAAGAATACTGGAGTGGGTGGCCATGCCCTCCTCCAGGACATCTTCCCAACCCAGGAAAGCACATTCACAATAACCTGTCCTTCAACTCTAGGATAGACCAGGAACTCCCTGGCTGTCCAGTGGTTAAGACTCTGGACTCCCAATTTGAGAGGCATAGGTTTAATCCCTTGCCAGGAAACTAAGATCCCATACGCCATGCTGCATGACTGAAACAAAAAATGCAAACAATAAAAACAAACAACAACAACAAAAAAACCCCACAGTTCTAGGACAGACCTGCGTGTCAATCCTGCCGCAACACTAGTGGTCTGCCTTTGGGTGAATTCATGAACTAGCCCAAGCTTCAGATTCTGCACTCAGAAGATGACAAAGATGGGCTAGGGGGTCTTCTCATGCAGGACATTATTACCTGATGGCTCTCAGAAGAATAGGGAGCCCCTTGGAAGTCTGTGCATCATATTTTGGTGTTTGTTTAGTTATACAAAGTGGAGGGAGGGGAAGATGGCCTCATCAAGTCATTTCGCCCAGAAGTCTCAGCATTGGAGGAAAATCCATATAGATCAATGGGATGAGGGGAGGAGGGATGGGGGGCAGTCAGCAATTAACTCTGACTTGCACCCTCGAAGTTAAGCAAAGGGAGATTCTGGGTCTGTTTCAAGGGAGAACCAACAGAAGTTGAGCAAGGGGTGCAGCTGGGACACAGGGCAGCACCCAGACAAGTAGGGGAAGTCCCTCTGTCCTGAGACTCAGCAGTATTAATATCTACTTTCTCCTTCACACTTCGGTAGAGACAATGCTGTAGGTTTATATACCGCTTCCTCTTCCTGTATACACAAGAAAACTACATTTCCCAGGCTCCCTTGAAGTTAGATTGGGTCTACTTTCTGGCCAAGAAGATGTGGACAAGGCATTAATTCAAGGCTTCCCTAAGTCTGACCTTAACACGTATCTTCTTAACTTCTTGGTGACCTTAAGGAATAGTTGTATGTGATATCAAGTAGAAATAAACTTTTGTTGTGCTAAGTCAGTGAAGTTTGTATGTTGCCATTGACAGGCCTAGATGTCTCTGAGTAATGTAACTCTTCAACCTTCAGATGAAACACAGTGAAACTCTATTTCAAAATGCTACTATTAAATATAGAGTAGATAATATCCAGCCAGGGTGAGACCTCCTGGTGTCATCAATGGTTGTATCCTATTTCCAACCCTTACTTGCTGTGTGACCTGAGGCAAGCCGCTTAACCTTCCTGTTCCTCATTTTTGTCACCTCTACTTCATAAAGTTATTGTACCAGTTAGTGAATTTTGTGTAACAGACTGCCTCAGAACTCCATAGCTTAAGATGTGTAAGTATTTATTATTGCTCACAAATCTGGGCCCAGCTAGGTAGATATGGTCTCGCTCCTGTATCTGTGGGCAGGGAATCAGCTCTGCTGATCTTAGAGGAGCCTCTAACACATGTACTGGGTTAAGGCTTGTCTAGTGGCCTCAGCCAGAACAACTGGGCTAGAAGCTTATTCCAGATGGTCTAGGCTTGTTTAAATGGCAAGATTCCAAGAGACAGATGTGTGGAAGGCTCAAAATTAGCACATCATTTCTACCAGACTATTCTGGTCAAAGAAACTTATAAGATTCCAGAGAAGGGCAAATAGACTCAATCTATTTTGAGGGAGGAGAGGAAAGTCTTATTGCAAAGGGAGAGGATAAGAGGAATCTGTTAATAGGTGCCATCAATGCAATCAATCTCCTTAGTTATTGTGAGAATTAAATATTTTAATGGATGGAAAATACTTAGAATAATGTTTGAGATCTACTGTATATTAATAGTGAATGCCCAACATATATGCACACTTGTTATCTTACTACCTTTTTCCCTTATAAACTCTTCACTGATAAAAAACAATTGAACACTTATCATGTGGGCATTACTAAACAAGATTATTAACTATTTTTCATCATTTTTTTATTTAGGGTTCACAACCATCCTAAGACTAGATTTCAGAATTCTTTGTTTTATAAATGATAAAGCTAAGGCTTAGAGAGCTTGCCTAAGCTACAAGCCTGTCAGTGGCAGAAACAGGATCAAACTGAAACCATGCTCTTTGTTACTAAATAAATATCCTCCATAGGCTTAGAAAGAACTTCACTTCTTACCTGTGTAAGAGAAGGGCTGGGCTTCCCCAGTGTCTCAGCGGTAAAGAATCTGCCTGCAATGCAGGAGACACAAGAGACATGAGTTAGATCCCTAGGTCAGGAAGAATCCCTGAAGCAAAGTGTAGCAACCCACTCCAGTATTCTTGCCTGGGGAATCCCATGGACAGAGGAGCCTGGTGGTTTACTGTGCATAGGAATGCAAAGGGTTATACATGACTGAAGTGAATGAACACACATGCAAGAAAAGGGCTACCCAAATTTCAGAGAAATCTACTTTTCTGTTTTGTCCATTTGGTTGACCATGGCTCTAGGGATTATAAGCACTCAGCTATGAAAAGAAGTGAGAAATAGGACAAGTGTCCAGAGTGACAACATTATCAAAGGCCTCCTGTCTTTGTCAACAGCCAAACATTTGGGAACTGAGGCTGGGTGACCAGTAGCAAATGCCATGTGCTGCTCCCACTCTTGTGCTTCTCAACACCCCCAAAAGATTGCTAGATTAAGTTGTTCCCAGGGGTCAAGGTGAACATCAACCTACTCTTCTTCCCCACAACAGGATATTTCAACAATTGAAAACTCAGTTTTCAAACTCTTTTGTGAGATCCAGGAGTCCATGGCTGGGCTGAGCATGGGCTTAGAGCTCTGTGTATGCTCATCTCTCTCTGGTATCAGTGTTAGCTCATGCCTCACTTCACCTTCCTTGCCTGCCCCAGCTGCTCATATCAAGGTTGGCCTCCAGCTCTAGGATGAACTCATTCTAAGATAGGGGTAGGTATACAACCCTCTGAAAGGTGCTTGAGTGCAAATCTTGCTATTTAAGCATATCAGCGTGGGTTACATAAGTCTGAGCCTAACTTGTCTCATTCATAACTTTTCTTCTCACTACAATGTTGATCCAAAATATCCTCTGGCTCTATTTCTAGTTCCTTATAAGAACTGAATATGAATGGAATGTCAATGGACATGAGCCTGAGCAAACTCAAGGAGATACTGGAGGACAGGGAAGCCTGGCGAGCTGCAGTCCACGGGGTCGCAAAGGGTTGGACATGACTTAGCAATTGAATGATAACAACAATAAGAACTCGAGGACTATAAATCCAGTGGCGCTCTGCTATTGGGAATTCTGCTTCCCCTACCCACAAGATGTAGTTCTTTTCAAGGGTTAAGTCCAGGTAGACGAGACAAATCTGAAGCAATAAATGGATCTAGCAAAAAATAGTTCTGTGATCAGCTAGCAAAATCTGCCAAGAGCACAGGAGTTAGAGAGACAGTGTGAGTTACAGTTATTGCTACCACAGATCTAGAACAAGGATGCCATCACCTGCTGGGGTTCTGAAATTGCATTGCCAGACTGCTTGCTGGAGTTTGCTGCCCTTTGAACACAATTCACTGAACTAGTCAGCTGCCCCACAACCCATAGGGTGCAGTCTCAGATGTTGGGTTAATTTTTCAAGTTGCCATTTGCAGCCAGTTTTTGCTCTTCGATGGTCCAAATTACTCTCGTACAAAGGAAGTCTACTGAGAGTTGAAGTCCATTGAGTTATGACCAAACACAAGGTCTTTGATAACTTAATTAGAGTGTTTGATGACCTCGGGTATTGTCTTTGTTCTTTCTTAACTCTATGAATCCTCACACTGGTGATAAGGATTGAAACTGAAGATAAGAGTTTCTTTTCTCCTTTTAAAAGAAGAAGAAGAAAACGAGAAGACTCAAAAAGCAACATGAAAAATTATTTAGGACTCTCCCTCCTAGGTTTGCCTCTTCCTAGGAAACTGGTGACTCCCTGGATATGGAAAGAGCAAGAGAACCCACCAGAACACAGGGGCTCCCTCAGACAGCCTGAGTGTGGATTTTGTCATTTCCAAGTGCCAGCTCTGTGACCTTAGGAAACCTACTTAACTTCTCCATGCCTCAGGTGTCTCATCTATAAAAATGAGCATGGTAAGAGTTCCTATTACAAAGGTTGTTATGAGGGTCAAAGGAAACTGTTTGTGTAAAACACTCAGAATATGTGTTGGAGTATAAATATTGTTGTTGTTCAGTTGTTAAGTCATGTCCGATTCTTTGTGACCCCATGAACTGCAGGACACCAGGTCTCTCTGTCCCTCACCATCTCCTGGCATTTGCCCAAGCTCATATCCATTTAATTGACTCAATAATTCATTCAGTAGTTGTAAGATAGTGTGCTAAGGACTTTACTACATATCTCACATAATCTGACTCTTTGAGATGAGTTGTGGGAGTCCTGGTGTCCTCATGGGAAAGGTGAGGCAGGGGGGTGAAGGATATGGTTCTAGGTGACCCAGACAGAAAAGGACAGAGCCAGGATTCAAACCATATCAATGCTTTATCCCAGAGGATGCACCTCGAACATTCCTCCTGATTCAGAGGAAGTTACCTCATAAACATTAAACAAAACTGAAAGGGAGAACTGAGATGCAATCCCACTAGCTGTTCAGTCTTGGCCTTCTCCTTTCACCATGGCCATGAAAAGAGAAGGTTCCAGAATATCCTGGATGTAGAAAAGCCCTGGTCTTCTCATCACTCTGCAGAGCCTCTCCAGAACTGCACCTCCTCCAATCAGCTGCCAACATATGGTCTATATGCTTCTTGGATCTTCTTTGCTTCTGCCCAGAATACATGTTACATAGAAAGCTCTTCCTCCCTGAGGAAAAAAAAAAAAAAGACACAGCAGCTCTGAGAGGTTGCTTCTTGGTTCCTTAAGTTCCCACTCTAGTTCTCCAGCCACATCAACCCCAGAGTCTGGAATATTTAGCAAGTGAAGAGGGACTCCACTGAAGTTTAGGGGATTTGGTTAAAGGGAATATTATATGGGTACCAAAGGTAAAGTACAGTATGCCTACATAATTAGCAGAAACTTAGAATAAAGTTGGGAGGTTTGCTTTCAAACCCCAGAACCCAGTGCCAGGGGCAGCCTGCACCCTGCCCCTCCCCCTCTGCTCCTCAGACAGAAATCTGTGTGCCACCCTCCCTCTGAAGCCAGCTTTCAGAAACCTGGGATCTCTATCTTAGCTGCAGAAAAAGAATTTATTAAAATGTTCACTGCATCCTGAATTGAGAAATCAGCTGCCCAGAATCCGTGATCAATATGTTGTCTCTAGGTGATGAAGTGTTTCCTTGGAATGCATCCCTCATGTTCCCTTCATGGTTCAGAGCTCCTGAGATCTGGGCTAGAATCAGCCGTCGGGGCTCTGACTGCCACAGACTCTTCATCCTTTCAGCCTCGGAGCCCTCCAGGATATGCAGTGCCCAGCACAGGCTCTGATATGGCCTCTCCCCACCAGTGACTCAGCTGTTCATAGGGGAGACCAAGCAGACGATGCACTTGGAGCGTGTGTGCTTAGACACTCAGTCGTGTCCAACTCTTTGCAACCCCATAGACTGTAACCCTCGCCAGACTCTGTCAATGGAACTCTCCAGGCAAGAATACTGAATACATTCCCTTCTCCAGGGGATCTTCCAGACCCAGGGATAAAACCTGGGTCTCCTGCATTGCAGGTAGATTCTTCACCATGTGAGCCACCAAGGAAGCCCATACTGGGGTGAGGGGGATACCTTATTATTTGTCTCCATTCATTCCAAGCCCTTGTCAAATGAAGATACTGGTGTAGGTCAGCTCCCTTGACGTTAAAATTCCCCAGCCAGCATCTCCTCTCCACTCATGCTCTGGAGGACACACACTGCTGAGATGCCACTCTGCTCATTTGTTTCCATGGCAGAAAGTGAAGAGGAACTAAAAAGCCTCTTGATGAAAGTGAAAGTGGAGAGTGAAAAAGTTGGCTTAAAGCTCAACATTCAGAAAACAAAGATCATGGCATCTGGTCCCATCATTTCATGGGAAATAGATGGGGAAACAGTGGAAACAGTGTCAGACTTTATTTTCTGGGGCTCC